>NC_079320.1:85035655-85375655 GCF_029931775.1 Euleptes europaea
TGCCGTAATGCGTGGCAAAAGTTCTGTCTCCAGGAGTGAGAGTATGGGGTCGGGTTCCCCGCCCAGCAGAGGTTGTACTCGAACCGCCAGTGCGGGTGCCTCGGCTCCGAAAGTCGAGGTCAAAACTTGAGCCAAGGTGGCTACCGGGGTGTCCTTTGTACATTCCACAAGGAGAAGAGCGGTGCTAATAGCGACTCGCTTGGCCTCAGCCTGACAGCTGGCTGCATCCGGGATCAGGGAAAAACCCTCCGGCGGGGCTCCCGCCATGGTAGAAAGAGTTTCTCGAGAAATAAGATTATCCAAAAGTCCAGTTAATATTTGTAAATCCTCAGTTGCCAACCGGGCATCATCCAGTAATTGATCCATGTCTTGAAGATCTAAACGAGTATCAGTATCCTCCGACGTTAACATCCAGAGAGTTCCTGTAAGAGATTGCCACTGTTCCTGTACCAGTCCCCTCAAGCGGCAAACCTCTCGGGTCGTCCGGAAAAGTTCAGCGATTAAGTCTTGTAACAGAGTAGGATCCTCAGAGAAGGGCTCCAGGGTAGTAGATCACCTGGAGAGCTGCACAGCTCCCATCCAAGTGGCAGGCGAACCCCCCTGGGCTCCAGCCTGGCTAGTAGAATGGTGAAGAGATAGCTGTCATAATGTCAGCCCTTGGCCCACAGAACCAGAAATCACCACAAAGTCATATAGAGTCCAAACAGATGGCTTTTACTGGTCAAATAGGCATACAGTGCAAACGAATAAAATGACAGCTATGAGAGACTCACTAGCTGGGAGATAATATAAGACAGAAAAGGCGGGAGATTACAAGCATAGGCTGAATACAGTTTCCCAGGAGCTGAGTTCCCAGGCCTAGGTATGCGACCTTGGGGGCCAGACAATACAGCGCAGAGACAGAGGCAATAACGAAACCGAGATAGCAGCCTGACAATAGGGTATATATGAAATCAAAAGCATTGGATGCCTTGAGAACCCCCCTCCCCTTGAGGGAAGATGATTCACACAGAGTCCAGAGTCAAAACACTAGTTGGCAGTTGCTACAGCTGACCTTGGCCAGCACCTGCAGTAAGCATAACTGTGAGAGATCCCCCTCTCTGAGTTTGCTTCTCCAAATCAGTTGCTCAGACGTTGATACAGAAACAATCGATTTATTGAAGCCTTCAGGAGATGAGACAGGCACAGGTAGAAAGTTGCAAGTGAGGGGCTATACGGGTTTACAGAATATATTGACTCCAGGGCACTGGGGCACTGGGGTTCACACTTATTGTTATGGGAAGTTACAAGCTTGGCATAATACAAAACATCAGACAGATCCCAGGAAGTCTGGGCGGCTATCACACTTCCAAGGCCGCATCGGCCTGAGGGAGTACTGGCAGGAAGAACAGCGGGGGGGGGGAAGATACATGGGCCATCAGGCCTGGCGCCTGAGACCAGAAGGTGTGAACTGCTTTTACGAGTTCACTGATAACACAGCAGGTGATGGAAAGCAGAGACACAAAGACAGAGACCCTCACATTCTGCCCCCCTTAAGGCCCCCCCCCGGGGTCCCCGAGAGGACGAGGCTTATCGGGATAAGCAAGGTGGAATTCCCGGACTAAGCGAGGAGCCGCCATGTGGGGTGCGGCCACCCATTCGTCATGAGCGGAGCCAAGGTTTTTCCAGCGAACAAAGTAAAACAGTTTCCCTTTCTTCCATTTGGAGTCTAAAACCTTGGATATTTCCAAATGGGTGTCCCCTCCTACTACGGTAGGAATCTCGTGTGCGGGAGGGGGGTGGAACTGGGGGGCTGCCACATAGGGTTTGAGGAGGCTTATATGAAAGACTGGATGGACTCCTTTCAGAGTTTTTGGGAGGTCCAGTTCCACAGTAACCTCGTTGATTACTCTGGTAATGGGGAAAGGTCCCACATAACGGTCGCTCAGTTTTTTGCAGGGGCGAAGAGAGCGGAGGTTTTTGGTGGACAGATAGACTTGCTCCCCCACCTTGAGTTCCCATCCCGGAGACCGGTGTTTGTCTGCTTGTTCCTTGTACTTGCTTTTTGCCCTTTCCAGATTTTTGAGCAACCATGGCCAGGTGGATTTAACCACCTGAATCCACTCCTGAAGGTCAGGGGTAGACTGGAGCTCTGGCGAGACGGGGGCAGAACCGAAAGGGCCGAAATCCGTCCCGTATATAACTTGGAAGGGACTAAAGCCGGTAGAGGAATGAGGCGCATTGTTATACGCATATTCGGCAAATGGCAGCAGGTCGACCCAGTCGTCCTGGTGGAAATTTACATAGCAACGCAAATAACATTCTACCACCGCATTTACTCGTTCTGTTTGACCATCCGTTTGGGGGTGATAGGCGGAAGAAAGGCCCTGCTCTTCCACTCCCATTAACTTTAGGAAGGCCCGCCAGAATTTGGCAACAAACTGGACCCCCCGGTCGGAGAGGACCTTCCTCGGGATCGAGTGTAGCCTGAGGACGTGTGTGATGAACAGTTTAGCTAAGCCCTGGGCTGAAGGAAGGCCTGCACATGGAACGAAGTGAACCTGTTTGGAAAAGAGGTCTGTGATAACCCAAAGAACCGTTTTTCCCCGACTCGGAGGTAGGTCGGTGATAAAATCCATGGCGATTACTTCCCAGGGACGGGAGGGGCTCTCAAGCGGTTTGAGAAGCCCTGGGGGTTTTCCCATCCGTTTCTTGGCTGTGGCGCAGGTGGGGCAGCTGCGCACATACAACTCTACATCAGATCTCATACCGGGCCACCAGAATTGTCTTCGAACCAGGTGAAGCGTTTTTATGAAACCAAAATGACCCGCTAGCCTGGCACCATGTACAAGTCCCAATACTTCCTTGCGAAGAGAGGAGGGGACGTACAGTTTCCCCCCTTGCACCCACCAAGTGTTGGTACGTTCCAGACCAGTGGGGAGGAGATGATGCTCCTCCTCCTGCAAGGAGGCGTCCCGGAGTCGCTGTTGGAAGGCTTCCGGGATGCCTTTGAGTGTAGGGGGGGTCTCCGGTGGTCGGGCTTGGGACCGGGTGGTGACGGCTAAGCTAGGAACTTCCCCTCGCTGCTCGGGAGTGAACAGGGAGTCGACTGGGCGATCGAAATCGTTGCGATACTGGGGAAGTCGTGACAAAGCGTCGGCTAGGGCATTTTCTTTGCCAGGGACATGTCTGAGAGTGAACCGGAACTTAGCGAAAAATTGGGCCCACCGAACCTGTTTGGCATTGAGTTTTCTAGCCCCCTTGAGGGCCTCAAGATTCTTGTGATCGGTACACACTTCGAATGGCAGTTCGGCCCCTTCCAAGAAGTGTCGCCATATGGTAAGGGCATGTTTGACCGCTGCTGCCTCCTTCTCCCAAATGGCCCAGTTGATTTCAGACTGGGAAAACTTCTTGGAGAAGTAGGCGCATGGTCTCAACCGTCCCCCCTCATCCCTCTGCAATAGGGCCCCGCCCATGGCTACATCCGAGGCATCCACTTGCACCACAAAAGGCTTGGTGCAATCTGGGTGAGCCAAAACGGGTTCGGATGAAAAAAGTAGCTTCAAACGTTCAAAAGCTAGCTGGCACTGGGGGGACCATTGCAAACGGGCTGAGGGAAGCGCGGCGCTAGCCCCCTTGTCCTTGGTACGCAACAGGGCAGTGAGGGGAAGCGCAACTTGGGCAAAGTTAGGAATGAAGTTCCGGTAAAAATTGGCAAACCCCAAAAACTGCTGAAGTTGGCGGCGGGTAGTGGGGGGTTCCCAGTCCCGCACTGCCTGGACCTTGGCGGGGTCCATTTCCAACCCTTGGTGGGAGATCACATACCCCAGAAATGTAATGGAGGGTTGGTGGAATTCACATTTGGACACCTTAGCATACAGTTTGTGCTCCCGCAGCCGCTGGAGCACCTCTCGCACTAGGCGCACATGGTCTTCCATGGTTTCAGAGTAAATAAGGATGTCATCGAGAAATACCACCACCCCCCGAAACAGCAAATCATGCAAAACCTCATTAATTAATTGCATAAAGACACTCGGAGCCCCCGAAAGTCCGAACGGCATGACTAGGTACTCAAACATCCCAAAACAACTGGAAAAGGCCGTTTTGGGTTCGTCTCCTTCTTTGATGCGAATGCGGTGGTAGGCTTCTACCAAGTCCAGTTTGGTGAAGATTCGGCCCTCCTTTAATTGTGCTAGAAGGTCAGGAATAAGAGGGAGGGGGTAAGCATTAGACTGGGTGACTGCGTTCAGTCTGCGAAAGTCAATACACAGTCTTAAATCTCCCGTCTTTTTCTTTACAAAGAAAGCTGGGGCTGAATAAGGAGCCTTGGAGGGGCGTATGAAACCCCTCGCCAGATTGACATCCAGATAGTCTCGCAACACTGTCTTTTCACTAGGGCTCATGGGGTAAACCTTTCCCTTAGACAGTTTGCCTTCCCCTACAATCTCGATGGCACAGTCCGTTTCTCTGTGGGGAGGCAGTTCGTCGCACTCTCTAACATCAAAAACATCAGTGAATTGCGAGTACTCAGAGGGTAATTGAGGAGAGACTGGGGCGGGGGACCCTACCAGTGCGGCGGCTGGAGTCCTGAGTACCCGTTCCTTGTCATGCAACCCACAGGGGTTTTCGGGGAAGGAAAGCACCCGTTTAACCCAATCAATGGAGGGATTGTGCCCCCTTAACCAGTTCATCCCTAACACCACAGGGGTTACAATAGGGGCGATAGTGAAATACAACCGTTCCCAATGTTCCCCCACGGACATAATCACGGCTGCAGTTCTGTGGGTCACCGGGCCCCGTTTAAAGTCACTCCCGTCCATTTGGGAAAAACGGAGGGGTCCCGGAAGCCGCTTGCGCCGGACACCCAACTTCTTGGCAGTTTCCTCATTTATCATGGTGCGGGCACACCCCGAGTCGACCAACGCGGGGACCTCTAACGGGGGACCCCCTTTGGGTAGGGACAGATGGACACGCACAAATACATTGTCCTCTTGGGCGCTTACCATCTGTGGAGCTCCTTGCACAACGATAGGGACGGTCTGCTGCGGAGCCCCCTCTACAGCAGACCGACGGCGTTTTTTGCCGGCTGTTCCCACTCTTCCTCCTCGCTGGAAGAGGGGGACGGGGTAGTGGCCTCCGGGGAGCCGTCCGAATCAAAGACGGTATTTGTAATCCGGGACCCCGATGGGACCGTAGAGTCGGATGCCCCATCCTGGGGACGTGCGTGGAGAGCGGAGGATGCGCCGGAGCGCCGGCTCAGTGGTCCACTTCTGCGGCGAGGCTGGCTGTCGGCGGCCGGTTTCGTCGGCTCGGCCTGGGTTTGGCGGGGAGGGGTCGGACGGCCTGAGCGAGAGGGGCATTGCGATGCAAAGTGACCCTTTCCCCCGCAGATCAGGCAGACGCCGGCCTCGAACCGCTTGCGGCGTTCCGCGGCCGAGAGGACCCCGCCACCCCCTTGCCGGAGTTCCCGGCCACGGTCACCCCGGGGCCTGGGGTCTCGCCCAATCCGTTGCTTGGACAAGTTCAGGAGTTGTTTGCGATTCTCGATGTCAGCAGCATGGCGAACCCAACCTTCCACATCCGGGGGGTTCCCTTGCATGAAGGCCCAATGTTGGAGGTCTGGGTTGAGACCCTCCCTGAAACATTGTACCAAGGTAGCCTCACTCCAGTCCAGAATTCGGCTAGCCAGTGACTGGAACTCACTTGCATACTGCGCCACCGACTTAGTCCCTTGGCGCAGTTGCATCAGGGAGGCTTTAGCCCGCTCACCTAGAGTCGGGTCCTCAAAACGGTTTCGGAGTGCTACCATGAACTCGTCCAGGGTTCGCAGCACCGGCGAGCGGAGTTCATACTGCAACACCATCCAGGCAGCCGCCTCCCCTTGCAGTAAGGAAGCCACGTACTGCACCCGGGACTCCTCAGAAACGAAGGTTCGGCCTTGTTCCCGCATAAAAATGTCTACTTGGACCATAAAAAAGGTCAACTGGTCTCCCGACCCGTCATACGTGACTTTCAGGTCCCGACGGGCCGGGGGGGCAGGGGTTGCGGGCGGAACTACTGGCGCCCCGTCTGGGGGAGCACCGGCTGGAGGTTGCAATTTCAGCGCATCTAGGGTCGTGGCCATCTCACCCATTACGCGTTGCATGATCTCCATCTGTTCCTGCATAGCCCGGCGGTCTTCCTGCCACTGCTTTCGTTCTTCCTCCATGAGGGCCTCTTTGCGGGCCGGGTCCCCTTCGAGTCCCGTGCTGGGGAAGGCCAACCGGCGATCCTTCGCCGCAGTCCGCGAGAGCGACCAGCCCTTGGGAGAGTCCAGCCAATAAGTGAGCCCCCGGGGACGTCCGTCCCGATCTTGGTCGGGGGCGCGACCCTTCGGTTTCTTTGGCTTGGCTCCCTCCTCTTTAGGGTCCGGCTTCTCCGGCTCGTCCGGTTCCTTGGGGGCATCGGGGTTAGGGGTGGTGTCCTCGTCGGCTGACATTCTGTCCAAAGCGGTACAGCTGCAGTCCGAGAGGCAAGGACTTGCAACTTAATGTGAGAGATCCCCCTCTCTGAGTTTGCTTCTCCAAATCAGTTGCTCAGACGTTGATACAGAAACAATCGATTTATTGAAGCCTTCAGGAGATGAGACAGGCACAGGTAGAAAGTTGCAAGTGAGGGGCTATACGGGTTTACAGAATATATTGACTCCAGGGCACTGGGGCACTGGGGTTCACACTTATTGTTATGGGAAGTTACAAGCTTGGCATAATACAAAACATCAGACAGATCCCAGGAAGTCTGGGCGGCTATCACACTTCCAAGGCCGCATCGGCCTGAGGGAGTACTGGCAGGAAGAACAGCGGGGGGGGGGAAGATACATGGGCCATCAGGCCTGGCGCCTGAGACCAGAAGGTGTGAACTGCTTTTACGAGTTCACTGATAACACAGCAGGTGATGGAAAGCAGAGACACAAAGACAGAGACCCTCACAATAACATTCTCAGTCAGATCTTGCCCGGCATTTCCTGTACAGGCTAGGCCCGACACCCCCCAAATTCATTGTATTAACTTTGCATATTGCTAGCAGTTTGTTTTCTGAAATGTAAATACTGCTGTCAACACATTTTTCCTTACAGGGTTTCTGCGAATAAGTGTATTTTCTTCCCATTTTTTATTTATAATTTATTCCTTTTAGTGAGTATATTCTATTTGCTTTCTAAATTGCCAGGTGTTTTCTTTCTTCTGGGTGACTAGCAATGCTGTCAACAGGATTTTCCCTGCTCCTAGCTTGCACTCAGGTCTTTAATTTCTCCTTATATAAGTTCCTAATATTTATTTTAACCATTATGAATAGGTCCTATATGAGTGGTAAAAGGCCCGTTGCGATGCAGCGCTTCCACGTGTAAACCAGAAGTTATGTGGCATGGCAGGCAGGTGCATGTGCACCTGTTGCCCGCTGCCCCTCAGCTGGTTGGCGGGCAGCCAGGTGGATTGGTGGGGGTTTGTCTGCCACCACCTGGCACTTGGTATTTCCAGCTAGTACCTGGAGGCTGGCAACCTTAGTTGCCAGGTTGCTTGGACTGGCGGGCAATTACCTGCTAATCATCACCCGGCTCAGGAATGGTAAAAGGCCCATCACGATGCGGCGCTTCTGGGTGTAAACCGAAAGTGACATGATCGCATCGGCACGGCCACATCCATGCGATCCCTGCCCCAGCTCTGCCCCAGAAACCTCCCGGCAGAGGAGAGGGGGGACCTGCCAGAAATTTTGTTAGTCTTTAAGGTGCTACTGTACTCTTGCTCTTTTCGACTTGGAGGAAATGGCAGCTTTGGAGGGTGGATTGTATTGCATTATATCCCCGCTGAGCTCCTTCACTTTCCCAAACTCTACCCTCCCCAGGCTCCACCCCTGAATTGCCAGGAATTTCCCAAGCTGGAGTTGGCTACCTTCTGCTGTGGTGTTGCCAAAGTGGCCCACTTGGGCCCAGGCCCTCTTGGAGAACAAAATGCCTCGAACCAGCCTTGACTCCATCTTCCTGCAGAACAACGTCTCCACAAAGTGCTTTGCAACCTTAATGTGCCTTTGGCCATTTCTCAACTGTAATAATGATCAGGCTGTGGAGAAAAGATGAATTCGGGGGCATGGTGCTGCTCATCAAGCCGAGAATGCAATCCATCACTAGGTGCAGATTTGGATGGGCAAGGAGGGGGTCAAAGCAGTCCTGCCAGCCACTCCTTGGCCTGTGCTGCTCCTGGGCACTGCGACCTGACACTTTTTAAATAATGGGAACTAAAGTGCTCATGTTGCCATGCGCTCTCTCTGGACCAATATATATGTCTCTCTCTGAGCCCCGAAGCACAGAGTGGTAAGCTGCAGTACTGCAGTCCAAGCTCTGCTCACTACCTGAGTTCGATCCCAACAGATGTTGGTTTCAGGTAGCCGGCTCAAGGTTGACTCAGCCTTCCATCCTTCCGAGGTCAGTAAAATGAGTACCTAGCATGCTGGGGGTAAAAGGAAGATAACTGGGGAAGGCACTGGCAAGCCACCCCGCAAACAAAGTCTGCCTAGAAAACGTCGGGATGTGACGTCACCCCATGGGTCAGGAATGACCCGGTGCTTGCACAGGGGACCTTTACCTTTACCTGGGCTAGAAGTGCTGGCAGAGGCGGATCTACTGTGAAACAAATTAAGCTTAAACTTCAGGGCCCCTAATCCTGGAGGGGCCCCCTGAAGCATTTTTTTTAATGAGTGAATTTCTCAACAAAATCAATGGGTTTTTTTAGTGATCGAATCATAAGCCAATGGGTTGAAGTAGTTAATGTTGACTTTAGAATATGCTTTAATATGGCCTCAAAATGTCCCTGTAATTAGTCAAATTTCAAAAATTTTCTTGGGGGCTTGCAGTGCTTGAACCCCCAGATGTAAGGGCTCACTGAGCTTGCCAGAATCTATTCACAGCCTACATTCTGGAAGCTGGAACCTGAAATCCTTTGTTGGTGCTCAGCTTAAGAGTTCTTAATAGTTTGGGGAAAGTAAAAACTGTACGTAGTCAGATATATAGGTTGGACTTTAGGAAAGAAAATTTTAACAAGCTTAAACTTATGCTGGGTAGAATCCCACAGTCAGAAGTACTTAAGGAGAAGGGAGTTCAAGAAGGGTGGGGGTTTCTTAAAAATGAAATACTGAAGGTGCAATCACAGACCATTCCTATGAGAAGGAAAAATGGGAGGAGCATAAAGAGGCCAGGGTGGCTCCATAGTCATTTTTTAAAAAATAAAAAAGACTCATTTAGGAAGTAAAAGGAGAGCCTTATAACCAAAGGAGTATAAACAAATAACTAGTGCTTGTAGGGAGAGTGTTAGGAAAACTAAAGCTCAGTCTGAGGCTAGTAAGAGATGGTAAACACAAGAAAAAGGGTTCTTTTCCTATGTACAGAGTAAGAATAAGAACAAGGACAAAATAAGCCCATTGTGGGGACTGGAAAGTGAAATTGTAACAGGAGATGAAGAGAGGGCAGAACTCAATTCCTACTTTTCCTCTGTCTTCTTGTGAGGGGAGCAGTGCTCCAACATGGCGTAAACAGAACACGTGATGAGGGAAGGGATTTGCAGCATTGTGGTGGTGCCAAAAATCTAGTTTCTTTAGATGAAACAAAGTCATCAGGGCCGGATAAATTGCATCCAAGGGTACTAAAAAAACTTGCAGATATAATTTCTGAGCCTCTTAGCATTATTTTTGAGAATTCTTGGAGAACAGGTGACGTGCCAGAAGACTGGAGGAGGGCAAATATTGTTCCTATCTTCAAGAAGGGGAAAAAGAAGGATCCAGATAGCTACCGACCCATCAGCTTGACTTCTATATCGGGAAAAGTTTTTTAACAAATCATCAAACAGTCAGTCCTTGAGCATTTAAAAAAGGATGGATCTGATTACTAAGTACCAGCATGGGTTTCTCAAGAACAAGTCATGTCAGACTACTCTTATCTCCTTTGTTGAGAAAGTTACTACCTTGCTGGATCAGGGGAATGCTGTAGACATATTTTATATAGTAAGGATTTTGATAAGGTTCCCCATAATATTCTTGTTGACAAATTGGGAAAATGTGATTTAGATCTTGTTACTGTTAGGTGGATCAGTAATTGTTTGACAGATCGCACCCAAAGAGTGCTAGTTAATGGTTGCTCATCCACTTGGAGAGGAGTGACTAGTGGAGTGCCTCAGGGATCTGTCCTGGGCCCTGTGTTGTTCAACATCTTTATAAATGATTTGGATGAAGGAATAGAGGGGATGCTTATTAAATTTGCAGATGATACTAAATTGGGAGGGGTAGCAAATACTGTAGAAGACAGAGCCAGGATACAGAATGATCTTGACAGGCTGGCGATTTGGGCTAAAGCCAATAAAATGCATTTCAACAGAGATAAATGTAAAGTTTTGTATTTAGGTAAGAAAAATCAACTGTATAATTAGAGGATGGGGGGACTTGTTTTAGCAGTAGTTTGTGCAGAAAGGATCTTGGGGTCTTAGTAGACCAAACAGGGAACATGAGTCAGGAGTGTGGTGCGGTAGCTAAAAAGGCAAATGCAATCATGGGCTGCATCAGCAGAAGTATAGTGTCCAGATCACGTGAAGTGATGGTATCGCTTTATTCTGCTCTGGTTAGACCTCACCTAGAGTAATGTGTTCAGTTTTGGGAACCACAATTTAAGAAAGATGTAGACAAGCTGGAACATGTCCAGAGGAGGGCAACAAAGATGGTGAGGGGTCTGGAGACCAAGTCTATCAAGCCTGAGGGCCTCTCCAGGGACCCCAGAGTTTGTTGTAACGAAAACCGAGCATAGGTCAGTCTACTCAACTGAATACCACAGCTTTAAAAGGAAAGCTGAAAAGGCTTTATTTAAAAGAAAATTCAGAATACAAATTAAAATACAAATTACAGATATGGCACACTGGCAATAAAATAAGAAAATAATCTATCTAGTCAGAATGCTCACTAGCTGACACTTAGCAGATGATCTTACTTACTGCTCTGAGCTGGTTCTGGTCACAGCCTTACGGCTGGGCATAAATCTTGGGTAGCAAAGTTGCAGAGTAACAGCGTTCCAAGCAAAATAAGGCATAAAGGTAGCAAGGCATTGTAGAAAATCTGAATAGAGGAGAAAAGGAAGATAACCACCATATTGCCTAACTATAGTTATGGATCTCTAGGCTGGGGTCAGATGACCCCTCTAGGCCAATCAGGGCACTAGTGTTCTTCACTGATCTCTTCCCCCCTCCCAATTTCTCACATATGCACTACATTCCCCAATTAAACTGAACATAAGTGTCCCATTGGCCTAAAAAGCGGCAGGTGCAGGCCGTTAAGTCTCTGAAAACTGACTTTGGAAAATAACTGCAGCTAACAGCATCTTAAGATGGAAAACTAAACTTTGGTTAAGTTAGTAAAATGAACCTTTCTGTCTTGACAAAGTCCTATGAGGAAAGGTTGAAGGAGCTGGGTATGTTTAGCCTGAAGAGGAGAAGACTGAGAGGGGACATGATAACCATCTTCAAGTACTTGAAGGGCTGTCATATATAGGATGGTGCCGAGTTGTTTTCTGTTGCCCCAGAAGATCGGACCAGAACCAATGGGTTAACATTAAATCAGAAGAGTTTCCATTTAGACATTAGGAAGAATTTTCTAACAGTTAGAGCAGTTCCTCAGTGGAACAGGCTTCCTCAGGAGGTGGTAAGTGCTCCTTCCCTGGAGGTTGTTATATATATATATATATATATATATATATATATATATATATATATATATATATATATATATAAATTTTTATAGCTTTTTATGAATAAACAAAAAATAAAACAAAAATAAAATCATAATACAGTACAAAAAAAGAACATGAAAAATACAAAATCACACAAAGAGCACTATTACATCCATTGCTAATACATTATAAACTATAAAATATATAGTGCCCAAACCTCCACCACTCACCTTTGTGCCCTCCACCCTTGGACTTCCGGAGCGGTGTTATGACAGTATTTAAAAATCTATTATTATATTCATTTATTAACAACACATTAATCTATAATTCATTAACTATACCTATAAAATCCGTTTTTGCCAATTTATCCCAATATGCAGTGGCCTTGGACCATATTTTTTTTAAATTCATCCATATCTTTACCATGTAAAGAATCTGTAAGTTTGGCCATCCGCATATACATCCATAACTTTTCTCTCCACTCTTTAATTGAAGGTTTATTTATTTGCTTCCAGTTCTTAGCAATTGTAATTCTAGCTGCAGCAAAGCTATATTGGCATATGACTCTATCACCTTTTTCTAAATTCATTTTAGGAATACCCAATAAACAAAAGACAGGATCTTTTTTTATTTTTAAATTAAATTGTTAGTTTCCTTTAAATCTCCAAAATCTCTTAATTTTTTTACAAAACCCCCAAACATGCATAAATGTACTTATATCCGTTCCACACTTCCAACAAAGACCCTTGTCCTCTTTTTTCATTTTGCTTAGTAGTACTGGGATTATATACCATCTGTAGAACATTTTATATAAATTTTCGCTTATTTCATTAGTAATAGTAAATTTAAATTCCTTCTTCCACAAATTTTCCCATACTTCCAAATCTATATTATAACCTAATTCCCTCATCCATTTCCCCATCACTGGTTTAATTCTTTCCTGTTCTAAATTCATTTCTATCAATAATTTATAAATCCTTCCTATCATTCCTTTATTCCCCTTAGTTAGTGTAATTTCAAATTTAGATTTGAATTGATTAAATCCCGTCCTATTGTCCTTATTAAATATATCCCTTAATTTATAATACATAAACCAATCTTTAATATGAAGCTCTTCTCTAGTTTTCAACATCCATATCCCCTCTTTATATTCTATCATTTCTCTATATATGTTGCTATCCAGATTTAAATGGACACCCCTTCTCATATAAACTTCTATGGGATTAATCCAACCAGGAGTTTTACTTTCCAAAAAAACTTTATATTTCTTCCATATTTGTAATAGACTATTCCTAATAATGTGGGAATTGAATTCTTTATTTATTTTCTCCTTTTCATACCATAGATATGCGTGCCACCCAAATCGTAGATTAAATCCCTCTAATTCCAATAATTTTGGATTCTCTAATAGAATGCAATTTTTATCCAGGTGAAACAAACTGCCTGATAGTACATTCTCAAATCTGGTAGTCCCAACCCTCCTGTTTCTTTCAATTCCACTAAATTATTATGTTCTATCCTATGTCTTTCTTTACCCCAAAGAAAATTTAAAATATCTTTCTTCCAATTTTTAAATATCTGTGCACCCTTCAATATTGGTAGGTTTTGAAACAAAAAAAAATCTTAGGTAGTAACATAATTTTAATTACTGAAATCCACCCCCACAATGATAATGGTATTTTTTCCCAACTTTTTAAATCTTTTACTATCTGTTGCCATTGGTTTACATAATTATTTTGAAATAAATTAAGATTATTATTTGATATCCATATGCCTAAATATTTAACTTTATGTTCAATACTAAATCCTGTCTCTTTAATCAATATTTGTTGTTGTGAAAGAGTCATATTTTAAACCAATATCTTAGTTTTGTTTTTATTAATTTTGAAACCTGAAAGCTTTCCATAAACCTCCAAGATTTTATTCCATCTATCAATTTGCTCAACCGGATCAATCAAAAAACATACAAGATCATCTGCATATGCTTTTTTATAATGATTTCTCCCGATTCGTACGCCAGCTACTTCATCAGTTTGTCTAAAAATTTCAATAACAATTCTAATACCAAAATAAACAACAAAGGGGAGAGAGGACATCCTTGTCTTTTTCCCTTTTGAATTTCAATCTTTGGTGATAGCATTCCATTTATCAACAAATTAGCGGTTTAATAAGTATATACACTTTTTATGGCAATTTTAAAATTCTCACCAAAATCCATAAATTCTAATATCTTAATCATAAACGGCCAATTCACATTATCAAATGCTTTTTCCGCATCTAAAAATACCATAGCTATCGGAGTTGTATCTTGTTCCACATATTCTAGAAGGTCTGTTACCACCCTCACATTCTGACTAATCAACCTTCCTGGTAAAAACCCTGCTTGATCTTCGTGTATTATTTGATTTAATACCCTTTTCAGTCTAGTTGCTAAAATTGCAACAAATAATTTGTAGTCATTATTCAGTAATGAAAACGGTCTATAATTTTTGACCTCCGATATATCAGAGTTCACCTTAGGTATAAATACTATGTTTGCTTCTTTCCAAGTTTGAGGAATGGACCCATTTAACAAACAAAAATTCATCACATCTAATAAATAAGGAATTAACTGGTCTTTAAATACTTTATAATAAAATGCGGTAAATCCATCTGGCCCCGGTGATTTATTTAATTTACTTTTAGCTATTAGCTCTTCTAATTCTTCCCTAGTTATTGGAGAATCCAATAATATTTTCTTGAGTTATTTTTTCCCATCCTGATTTGATGAGATATGCATCCATATCTATCTCTGATACTAAATTCTTTCTATACAAATTTGTGTAATATTCCACAAATATTTCTATTATCTCATCCTTGTCCCTCGTTATCTTACCCTTCCATTTAATTTGAGATGTTGGTACTTTTTTCTCTTTGTGTTTGAGTCGCCATGCTAACATTTTACCCTGCTTATTAGCATGTTCAAAAAATCTTTGTTTATTAAAAATAATTTTCTGTTCAATTTCTTCCGATATTAAAAATTCATACATTTTCTAATCTTATCAAGCTGTTCCTGTTTAGATATTTTATCCTGAAGTTTTCTAAGCTGTCATTCTCCTTGTCTTATTTCATCCAAAATGTTTTTTTCTTTGCCTCCCTTTCCTTAAACCATCTTGTATTTTGTTGAATTAATACTTCTCTAATCACCGCCTTACTGGCATCCCAAATTATATCTTCCCATATACCCTTACCTATGTTTTCATTAAAATAATTCTGTATATCCACCTTCAATTTGCCCACTATTTTACTATTCTTTAAGAGAAATTCATTTACTATCCAAGGTTTATATTTTCTATCTCCTACTTTAATTTTTACTGATACCACATTATGATCTGATAACACCTTAGGTAGAATCTCTGGATTCTCTGATCCGTTTACCAACCCTTTCGAAAGCCATCACATATCTATCCTGGAATGTGTAAGATGTCTTGGAGAGAGATAAGTATATCCCTTCTTATTACCATTTCCCAGTCTCCAGACATCAAACATATCCCATTGATCTATGAGAGCATTAAAAATTCCAAGTAATTTACCTTCACTTTTTGCCTTTTTCTTTTTTCCAGACCTATCTAACTTAGGTACCATTATTCCATTAAAGTCCCCCATCCATATCATTTTTTCTATAGCATGTTCAGCTAATATTATTGCTAAATTATCATAAAACATTTTTTGATTAGTATTAGGCGCATATATTCCGACCAATAATATCTTCTGGAATCCACAAGTTATTTCCAACAACAACATTCTTCCTTCCTTATCTTGGTAAATAATTTTCGGTTCTAATGATAAGGGTAAGTACATAACTATTCCATTAGTTTTTTTCCCCCATTGCATGACGTGAAAAGTTTACCCAACCTTGGTTGTTCCAATCTAACTATATCCATCGGAACAATATGTGTTTCCTGTAAGCAAATAATATTAGCTTTAGACTTTTGTAAATGGTGAAATGTTTTCTTCCTTTTGTTGGGAGAATTCAACCCATTGATGTTCCAAGATAAAACCTGTGACATATTAAAATTCAGATCCATTATCTCTTTTTAAAGCCAAAACTATCATCCGTATCCCATGGCCTGCCCCCTCCCTCCCCCATAATTCCCTTCGTTTTTAGTTTTTCTCTGTTCAGCCTTCCTTGTCATCTGACAGCGATTCCTCTGCTGAGTCTATTGGCAAGCCTCCACCACCAATTGCTTCAGATGCCTTTTCTTCTTCCGTAGATTCTTTAGCAGAAGATTGTTTAGTCAGTTTAGTTGGTTTAAAGAGTTCTGCATCATATCTTAGCAAAAACTGTTCAGCCTTGTCAATATCTGTGATCTTGAACCTTTCAGCCTTAAAAGTAGAAGAAATGCCTTGTGGAAATTCCCATCTAAATTGTATTCCACTGAGTCATAGACGTTCCACAATCTCCACGAACTCCTTCCTTTTCCTCAACAACCTTGCAGGAATTTCCTTCATCAATCTCAAAGGTTCGTCTTCAACTTTGAGTGGTAACTTATAATGGCTGTTAAGAATAAGGTCACAATGACTCCTTGAAAAGAGTTGAAGCAAGCAATCCCTTGGTACTTTATTTCTAGTTGCATATGCAGAGTTGATTCTATAAGCCGTCACAATCATCCAACAACTTCTTCCACTTCCTGTAAAAAGTCTGCCAAAAGTCCTTTCAGATACCCCCGCAGATCTCTTCCTTCAATTTTTTCCTTCAGCCCACATATGCGAAGGGAAGATTCCTTGATCTTAAGTTCAAGCATCGCCATTTGGTCTTCTTGCTTCTCATCTCTTTCTCGCAAGGCCTCTAGTGACATCTCCAAGGTGTCCACCTTTTTCTTGATCTCTTTGGTCTCCTGTGTAGTTTTCCCAAGTTTGGCTTCCACCTTGTCTTGTCTGGCAGTCAGAGATGTAATTGTGTCTTGTAGAGAGGCTATTGACACTGAATTCTGGGAAGTAGTGGCTGTATTTTGGCTCAGTTCCTGCTTCATTTCTGTGATGTCTTGGTGGGTCTTAGTTAACAGTTAAAGTCAGAATTCAACGTCACTTCAGGTCTAGGTTTGGGAGTCATCTTTGCTGCTACTGATGTGGTTGTTAAAGGCAAAGTTGTCAGTACTGACGTTGTTGTAGATACAGAAGCTCTACTTGGGGGGAGCTGTACCAGTAGCTTTGTTTCTTTGAGAGATTCTCTGGCGTGCTTCTCCTTTTCTCCCATTGGTCTGAAGGCTAAGCAGAGTCCAACATATAATCCACAGAGAGGGAAGGGGGGCAGAGTACTTCTTTTAGTTCATCAGCTTAAAAAAATTAGTTCAGATGAGTCAATTCAGTTTGGAGAAAACACACTCACTGTGACATATCAGTTGTTGTATTTCATGTCAATGTAACTGTTTTCTTACTCTTTTTTCTTTGTTATAAGAGTCTTCCAATACTGAAAATAATTTTTTAAACTGCGTCAGTCCACTGGCAAAAATCCAAAAATCACTAAGAACAGCGTAATGAGATTATAGATGGTTCTAACTTATCTTCTTTGTTCACAACTCTGCCAAACACCCCAGTTTGAATTTTTTTTTTAAAAAAAATAGTCTGTTAACAACTTGCTTTTTGAAATCGGCGTCCTCCACCACATCTCTCCAGCTTTCCCTTTGAAGATGGCGCCGGCTCTTCGGCAACACCCATCAGAGTGGTGGGGCCTTTCGACCCGGAAGTCTTCCCTGGAGGTTGTTAAGCAGAGGCTAAATGGTAGGGTTGCCAACTGCCAGGCAGTAGCAGGAGATCTCCTGCTAATTCAACTGATCTCCAGCCGATAGAGATAGGATCACCTGGAGAAAAATGGCTGCTTTGGCAATTGGACTCTATGGCATTGAAGTCCCTCCCCTCCCCAAACCCCACCCTCTTTTATTGGAGGAGTTTATTGCCACACTTTGGAGTATCCTTCGAGGAATGATGCATTAGGCAGATAATTAATTTGGAAACATAAGAGTTGATTGGATTTGGGGCTGAAGAAAAGACTGTGAAATGGCTGTCCCCCCCTTCTTTTTTCATTATTTGTATTATTGGGATTACTCTGACTGTATACCATTTACTGGATTATTTTGAGAATTTATCTGTCATTATCAAGAAGAACATACACCAAAAAAACTATTTTGTTGCATAGAGACTACATGCTTTGTATATACTGTATATATTAGCAGGATAGTAGTTCAATAAGATTTTTGCTATTCTTGTAAACTGCCAAGTAGTAGCAGGAGATCTCCTGCCAATTCAACTGATTTCCAGCTGATAGAGATCAGATCACCTAGATAAAAATGGCCGCTTTGGCAATTGAACTGTATGGCATTGGAGTCCCTCCCCAACCCCGCCTTACTCAGGCTCCACCCAAAAAATCTCCCGCCAGTGGCAAAGAGGGACCTGGCAACCCTAGGTGCATTAGTGTCAGCGAGGGCACCTAGTCGGGCCCCGGTTAGCAAGCTCCGTGTTCTTCCCCCCCTTCCCAGTCTCGTGGGAAAGTCTCTTCAGTTTGGGAAGAAGGGGCGAAGGCCGGGGAGGCACTATACCTCCACTTCAAAGCCTTCCTATTGTAAATCAACTATCTGTTCTCAAGGTGTCAATTCTGCCAGTAACCTGGCACCTCTAGAAACTTGAAAGAACCCTGATGTTTTGCATTTCAAAGATTACGTGTAATCAATTCTAGTGTGTGTTCCCTATAAGTATAGCCTGTATTTTCCCCATCGGAATTCTGACCTTAAGTTTGTATAGACCACTGAACCCGTTTGCTTTCCTAATAAAACTTTAAACTCTCTACAACGTCTGGAGTAAAGTTTACTATTGCTGAGATGCAACGAGGTACTGGAGTCTCACAGTAGGTCAGAATCTCCCTTAGCCTTCTTTTTTATTTTTGTGTTAGTAAATAGTATTAGTATGTCTGCGCAATCCACGCACTCGCTCAAAGCGGGGGAAGACCTCCGCCAGAGCGACGAACAGGGGGCAACCTCCCTTATTGATTTTGACCTGGAAACAGTGACCCCGGAGCAGCACCCACCTGGGCTTACTGATTTTCCTGAGGGGCCAACGTGGACCTCCTTGCCCTCGCAAGCTGAGCAGTGACAGAGAATCGGGGCCAACGAATGGGCAGCGTTGGAGCCATGTGGCGGATTTTACCGGGGACCGCTAACCACTTGGTATGGAGAAGGGGAAGAACAAAGCCGGGTGGAGGGACCCTCCATCACCCGCACTCTGGTCATCCCAGTCACCATCGCCATGGAGGAAGTTGCCCTGCTGTGTGGACAGAACCAGACGTTGGCTCTACAAAACCGGGACATGCAGGGGCAGTTGGACGCTCTGCGAAAGGACTTGGCTGCAGTTTTGGGGGCAGTGAGAGAGCTCGGACAGCCCTCACAGCAACCCCGAGCCACCGCGGGACCACCTGTCTGTAGAGAGGCACCCTCACCCAGGCGCCCTACCACCAGGGATCTGAAAGTGTCCTTCGACGGATCCTACTCCAAGTGTCCAGGTTCATGAAGGATCAAGGGGAGACCTTTTCTTCGGAAGAAGCCCGGGTCAGATACGTGATCAGCCTACTGGAGAGGGAGGTGGTAGAATGGGCAGTAACAGCGACAGAGACTGTGCCCAGGATCTTGAAATCCCTGACGGAATTTATGTCTGCGCTGCGGCGCTGTTTTGAGGACCCCCGCAGTGGGGAGAAGGCAAAGATTGCCATGCGTCGTTTGAAGCAGGGGGCCCACTCTGTAAGTGAGTATGCTCAGGATTTTCAATCCCTATCCTGCAAGATAAGGGAATGGAGTGAGGCCACCAAGGTCTAGCACTTCCGCGAAGGACTGCGTCAGGAAGTGCTGGATGGCAGTTTGACCCTGGGAGATCCAGAGTCAGTAGAGGACTGGATTAAACTGGTGGCCTTTTTGGAAAATCATAAGCTAACCCTCCAGTTTTCCAAGGATCGCCCGTCAAAGGTGCCTCCTGCGGCTCCCGCCAAGGGGAACCACGGCGAGACTGAGGGAACCAAGGGGGCTTTAGCCTGGAAAAGGCGCGCTGTTTCAAGGAAGGAGCATGTTTCCAGTGCGGGAAGATGGGCCGTTTCGCGGCAAAATGCACCAGCTCATCGGCAGAGTCGTCAGGCAACCAAGTGCCCCGGGAGCAGAAGACCACCCCAACTGGGACCCTAGATCGGAGAAGAGCAGAGGGGACTACCAGCCGGCATGGAACGGCGGCCCTGCAAGCGGAACCGGCATATATTCTGAGCAGCCTTAGCCCTCAGGATTGCTCCAGAGATTCCTCGCCGGCAAAAAACGAGGACAGCCTTCTGTGAGAGAGCCGGCATGGAGGGCACCCTCGGAAGAAACCAAACCGGCTCCGAGTAGGGTGAGTGACCAGGGGGAAATGCTGCTGCTGTCTGTTGTGTTACAGAACCCCCACAGAGGGGAACCTGTGGCTGTCGTTGCTATCCTGGACTCCGGGTGTTCCCGGATCTTGATTGATCAGGCTGTAGTGGAACGCCTGAAGGTTGGGACTCGAGAACTGGACCAGCCCTTGCATTTCCATCAAATGGATGGGAGTGATCTGGGGGAGGCCCAGTCCATTTGCGCTCTCGCAAGGTGTTGTTGGGGGTGGGAGATCACTGGGAACAGATCCACTTCACGGTAGGGCCTAAGATCTCCTACCCGGTGGTTCTCGGTAGCAACTGGCTGGCGGGACACAACCCGAGCATAGACTGGGGACAGAAATGGGTTGTGTTTGGGGCTCCCCAATGCGAGAGACACGGCCGGGACTACATGCCCGGAGGCGAAGGGGGGATGCCGCTGTGATTGAGGCGCACACGTTGCCCCCGGAGTATAGTGACTTTGCGGAAGTGTTTGAGGGGATGGACTGTGACTTGTTACCTACTCACCGCACGACGGACTGTGCTATAGGACATCAAGCCATCCAAAGCCCGAATTTATCCCATGAGCCCCCAAGAGAAAGCTGTGCTATGAGAATTCCTTGACAAGAACTTGGCACAGGGGTTCATACGGCGGTCCAAAGCTGCGTTCTCCCTGCTTCTTTGTGAAGAAAAAGGGGACCTCGGATCTCAGACTGTGTGTAGACTATAAGGGGCTTAACACAATTACTGGGACTAACACCTATCCCATTCCCTTAATCCTGGACCTCCTGAGTGCCCTCCAGGAGGGCTGTGTGTTCTTGAAACTTGACCTAGTGGAAGCTTACTACCAGGTCCGGATTAAGGAGAGGGATGAAGCAAAGATGGCCTTTTCTTGTTGTTATGGGTTATTTGAATTTATGGTCATGCCGTTCGGTCTATCTGGGGCACCGTCTTGCTTCATGCAACTAATTAATGAGATCCTACATGATCTGCTGTTTAAAGGGGTGATCGTTTATCTGGACGATATTCTAATCTACTTTCGGGAAATACCATAGAGGCCAGTGGAAATCACTAGAGCATCACCATCAACACCATCCCCCCTATTTTTTCTCCCATTCCTCAAATTATTGGGGGCAGGGGGTTGAGGGTGGGCTGGAAGATTGCCCATACAGCATGCAAATGTAACCAGGCATGGGAGTGCTGCCGACATCTGCACATTCAACCAACCATCCGCAGAGAACCCAGTGTGTACACACACACATAGGTTCTTTCATGGTTTGGTTTTTTCCATGTTCCCAGTTGCTTGGGAAAGCTGACAGGCATGTGCTTCTATGCACAAAAGTCTCTGTGTAAGTGTTCATAGAGCACCTCAGTTGCAATCCAGCTTCCTCCCACATGCACTTTTAAACATCTGCATAGCTATGAGGTTTGAAAAAGGAACTACAAGTGCTTTTAAATAGCGCAGCTAAAAATCTTGATTTTGTACTTTACTGAGAATTTTGTCTCACCTTAAATTTCTCTTCTCCTTCCCCTTACCCCCAGTACCAAAGTCAAGAATTGAGCTTTTAGTGTCCCAAATATAAAAGAACTCTCAGGGTATCATATTTATAATTCAGGATATTTGAGTCTTACTCATGACTTGTGGGGCAGGGGCAGGAGCTTTGTGGTTTGGAAGATCTTTTCTATGTTAACCGTCCAGATTGGCAGTACTGTAAGTGGTCACCTCCAGCTGGCTACAAAGCTGAAGGAAGGGATTGTGATTGTGTCACAAGCCCCAGCATGTTGCCAGGTTTCTCGGTTATAATTAAATATGTAAATTAGCTGTGACCCTGCTGGTTAATTATAATCTTAGGCTTTGGCCTTGGGCAGTCTGTTCTCTAGCTTCGCTCTGTTGCCTAAAACATTTAAAGCCTTTGCAGAACTGGCTGTGAAATTCTGAAATGCTTCACAGATTCATGTTTGGGACAGACAGTCCAGAGGCTGAAAGGACAAAAAAAAAATTCTAACAATGCAATATTATGTGTATTTAATTGGAGATGTTGTTCCCAATTTGATGTTGTTAATGTTGTTCCCTTTGAATTCAGTGGTTTTGGCTTTTAAGTAAACACGAATAGGGTTGTGCTGCATGTCTCATCCAGCCCACACTGTCTCAAGTTTTTCAATATTTTTATAAATTATCTGGGTAAGGGTGTGGAGGGATTAAATTTGCAGATGACACCAAACTGGGAGGACCAGCAATGCACCAGACGATAGAGACAGAACAACAAGATCTGAACAAACTGGAAAAGCAGGCAGCTGTGAACAAGATACAATTCAACAAGGATAAGTGCAGATTTCTACATCTGGGTAATAGATGGCTTGTATGGCCCCTTCCAACTCTATGATTCTAAGAAGGGTGGCCATCTCCAGGTTGAGAAATTCCTGGAGATTTGGGAGTGGAGCCTGGGGAGAGCAAGGTTTGGAAAAAGGAGGGACCTCAGTGAGGTACAAACACCATAGAGTCCAAACAAGCCATTTTCTTCAAGGCAACTGAGCTCATCTGGAGATCAATTATAATTCTGGAGATCTCCAGGCTCCACCAGGAGGTTAACAACCTTAGTTTAAGTGATAAAGACATGGTAGAAATGCATTTTGTGCACGCCAGGTTCACCATCTCCTCTACCATCAGGAAGATCCTGGGGCAACTGTATAGGGATGCCAACTTCCAGGTACTAGCTGTATAGGGTTGCCAATTTCCAGGTACTAGCTATTACAACTGATCTCCAACTGATAGAGATCAGTTCACCTGGAGAAAGTGGCCGCTTTGGCAATTGGACTCAATGGCATTCTGCTTCTTCACCAATGCCCAGATGAACAGTTGGCCATCCTTGCCAGTTAGCCAGCATTAAAAGGTGACCCATCTTCTTTCTTGAAGCCGCACTGTGCCTTTTCCAAGCTTTTGGCTTTTATCTGAGAGAATGAAGAAATGTAATATTTGGATCTTCATGGTATTCAATCTTTGTGAAAACTATCTTAACGATCTTAGGTAACTTATGCAGGAGGAAAATAGGCCTTCAAATACTAACACCTAATAACATAATGAGTTGAATGGCAAAAACCTTTCAGGGAATGGTTGTGCTCGTCCCTGTAGAACATTTTACTATGCAGAGAAAACTGAAAATTATCTCCATATGGGCTGTGCAAAGATCAATGTTTACCCTTCTCTGAATTGCATACAAAACAAATGATGTTAAGGGTACCATCTCATCTATTTAAAAAGCTCACGTTTGTATTTTAGACATCCCGAAGCAAAATTTCTGTTTAGCAATTCCAGTTAATTGTTGGATTAACGTTTTTAAGGAACAGATTGCAAACTTCAAAATGGGGGGAAAGATCATTTTAGGGAGGGAACTGGGGCAGTGTCAGAGAGCTGAAATTAACATAAATTTGCATAACAGATGTACGGTAAGGTGTCTATGACAGACAATCACTGAATATTAATGATAAAGACCACAGCATCATTTGCATAAATGCTGTCTGCTGGGCATTGAAGCTGCCATGCTATTTGCGGAAGACAAAGGCATGCAGAATCAAACAGATGTACACAATACATCGATGCATCTTAATTTATAACTTCCCTGTGAAAGACCTTGTGGTGTGTTTTGGGGGGTGGGCTGCAAATAATTCAGTGATAGGAACTAGGCCCTTATCTGTTCCACCTCAAGTCAGGTATTTCTGAAGACGAGGGGGAAGGGCAGCTGATTTCTAGCTACCTTGAGGACTTACTAAATCCTTACTGAGGCTTATGCAGTTGGCATCCACTAACAACTTTTTGCTAAGCAGTGTATACTATTTATATGATGTTTTTAATGATTTTAAGTCCCCCTTAGGTACTAAGGGTGGAATGGCAGGGTCAACCTGCTTTAATAAACAATAAAATGAAATCTGATGAGGACAGCATTTGCTGCCTACATTTTGTGTTCAATGCTGGAAATTGAGTTGTACTGTAAATATATATTCTGAGGAAGATGTGATCGACATTGCCTAGCAGCTACAATACCTACAAAAATAAAAAGAGACTAGAACAGGGGTCGCAAAAACGCGGCTCCCGAGCCACAAGTGGCTCTTTGGGCCCCTGAGTGCGGCTCTTCCTACGTGCGGAAGCAGCGCCCTAGGCCGGCCGAAGCAGCGGGAGGGTTTCCGAGAGAGGAAGGAGTGGCCCTTCCTCCTTCTCGCCCCAGCGCCGTCCCCGCCACCCACCATTGCGGCGGCCGCCGGAGAACGACAAGAGTCCCTCAGCTGCCACCACCCCGTCTTTTCTTGCCGCCCGGCTGCGCGCCTTGGTTTGGCAGAGAGAGGGCTCCTTCCTCCCTCCTCCCTTCCTTCTCTCCACCGTGAGGAGTGAGGCGTGGCTGTCCGGTCCTCGTTTCGGCCGCCGCCACCTTCCCTCCTCTGTCTCTATGGGTGACCGGAGCTGGACGACCTCTCACCCCCACCTCCTCCTCCTCCTGTTGGCTCCACCTGGCTCCAAGTGGGGATGGTGACGATGCTTCCTGGGCCAGGACCGAGCTCGCTTTGCCCTTCCCGCGCCTCAGACTGAGAGTTTGGAGCCGGTCCGGCACATCGCCTTCCCGCCCCCCGCGCAGACCGCGTCTTGCCCGGCCGGGATCTTGCTGGGGAACTTCCAGGGTGGGGGGCAGATTTCGCGCCTTAATCACCGGCCCACTTGGAAGGGGTAAACTCTCCTCCTCGCTGCCTTCCTCCTCCTCGTCCCCCTCAGGCGGCTCCCAAAAGTCTAGCTCCAGGCTGCCTTTCTTCCCCAGTTCCTTCCTTCTCTTTCCTTTCCCCCTTCCTTCCTTTGTTTCTCTCTGTCCCTCCCCCCACTCTTCCTTCCTTCCTTCCTTCCTTCCTTCCTTCCTTCCTTCCTTCCTTCCTTCCTCCCTCCCTCCCTCCCTCCCTCCCTCCCTCCCTCCCTCCCTTTCATCCTTTCTTCCCCAGTTCCTTCCTTCTCTTTCCTTTCCCAGTTCCTTCCTTCCTCTTTCTTTCTCCATCCCTCCCCCTTTCTTTCTTCCTTCTTTCCTTTCCCAGTTCCTTCCTTCCTTTCTCCATTCCTCCCCCCTCCCTTCCTCTACTAGCGTTTGCTGTTTTTTCCCTTTTCGGTTCTACATATTCATGCAATCTTTTTCAAGCATGAACCTTATCAAGAGTAAATTGAGAAGTCGTCTTATTGATGAGAACCTGGAATCATGCCTAAAATTAAAAACAACAACATACAAACCTGATTTACCCAAACTTTCCAAAGAGATGCAAGGCCATTGTTCAGAATAAGTCTTTGTCAGTCATTGTCATGATTTAATTTTATGGATACCTTACTTGCAATTTAATTTTTATCAATAAATAAGATCATTATTAAGTATGATATCAAGTTTTATTCAGTGTACCTATGGTTTAATTAAGACTTAAAACTTTAATTAAACTTTATTAAGTTAATAAACAGTGTACCTACCTATATAAAGTTTAAGAAATTTGGCTCTCAAAAGAAATCTCAATGGTTGTACTGTTGACTAATGAGTTTGCCGACCACTGGACTAGAACTTTCTGAGCCTGGGGGGAGGGAAGGAGGCCAAGTGGAATGATTATGTAGAGTTGCTAACCTCCAGGTGGGTTAGCAAACAAAGAAACAGCTTCAAACTGCAAAACAATACAAGTTTGTATTAAACAACAAATAATCATGCACTACACATATGGTTCAACAAACATGGACAATGTCCAGCCAAGTAAATTCTATATACAATTGAAGCCACTGCAGGGAATATTTACAGTCCTGGGCTTGAGAGCATCTTTCCTCTTCAAGAGGTAAGGTAATAAGTCAATGCTACAGAAGTCTGGTTCACTTTCTGTTTCGGCTTATGTCAGCCTTCCTCAGGGGCTCACTAAATATAAGGCAAAAATAAACATGCAGTACAGAATGGCATAAACAAAGAATCAACAATATCATATATACAATCATATACTCACACGCTAGCTGTATTCACACTGCTTATGCGTTGGTAAATTTCAAACGCTAACGCCCCATTTTTTAAGGGCTTTAGTCACATGACAATGCAATTTTCTACAGCTGTTGGATGGTTAAGGTTACAGATTCATCATTTTATTTACAGTCGCGAAATCATAATAACATATTACAAGTAGCATGCCAGGTCTAGTGCAGTATTTAATCCTTTTGGGTACACTGTGTCAAAAAAGTATATGTATTAAGATTCTTGACGTCATAAAATCAGGTCAATGTTTGCTTTCTCATATTTATGTGGCTGGTATAATGCCACAGCACAAAAAATGACAGTTCCTCATCAGAATGATTTCTCTCAAGGAAATGAGGAGCCTCCAAAACCTTATTCCTTAACCTGGACCTATGTTCGCTGATGCGATATTTAATAGGTCTGGAAGTTTTGCCAATGTACCAAAATTGGCAGGCACACATTATACAGTAAATAAGGTTACGTGAGTCACAATTGTTGAAGCTGCGGATGGATAAATTCTTTCCTGTAACAGGATTAGTAATATCTTTTACTGTCAGCATAAACCTGCAACTGACAGGAACCACATTTAAAGTTGCCATTTGGTAACTGAGAAGCCATAACTTTTTGGGGCGGATTGTGTACCAACATGTCCCTTAAGGATCTTGTGCGCTTGTATGTGATACGGGGTGGTAAATTACATCCAGGCAGATTTTGCACAAGATGCCAATGTTTGTAAATTACCTGTTTAATCAAGGGAGACATTGAAGTGGATTGTAATACACAAGTTAACCGTGCATCTCTTGAACTGTTAGCTTCCAAAAATAACTCATTTCTAGGTTTTTGTTGGGCTCTGAGTTTGACCTTTTCTATTACTTATCCAGGATAACCACGTTGCACCAACGCTTTCTCATACTGCCGTACCGATGATTTATAATCAAGGGCATCGGAAGAATTTCTTTTTAGCTGCAAGAACTGGCTAAACGGCAAGTTGTTCTTTAAGTGGAAAGAACTATAGTGGAAAGAACTATAGTGTAGTAGCGTATTCCATGCCATAGGTTTGGCCATAGGGACAGACTCCTAATGTGCCGTCTATTCTCTTATATATGGTAACATCGAGGAACGGAATGGCTGTATTGCTGTATTCCCCACTGAGGGAAATATTAGAGTCCTAAGTGTTAATCCAATCCTTACTCATGAAAACTCTGCTGGTCAGTCATAATCAGAAATAAATCTTCCACATACCTAAAATATGAAATAATATTCTCACTGAATGGAATGTTGTGTAATATATGCACATGCTCGAAAGTCACCATATAAATGTTGGCTAGTGATGGAGCGCATGTGCTGCATGTGACTATGTCAAGCAAATTAAGCCAGAACTGAGTAGGGGGTTGTAACTCAGGGTGTGAGTCAAGGAGTTAAGCAATTATAGTCCGTACCTCGTCCATAGGAACATTAGTATATAAGGCACTGACGTCAAGAGTGCATATCACACCATTTAAAGGGACATGCACTTGTTCTATCCTAGATATAAAATGTCTAGTATCTTTGATGTATGCACTAGTTCTGGTAGTATACGGGTTGAAAGGATTCCAGATATTGGGCTAATGGCTAATACTGAGGAAATCCCTGCCACTATAGGCCTACCCAGAGAATTCGATAGGAAAGATACTTTGCACACAAGATACTCTTAAACAACACACCAAACGTTTAACAGTAAACCATGCAGATTTATTGGACTTACAAGAGACTATAAGGCAAAGAAAGAAGCAATACTTGGCTAAATATATATATAGCAGAATTTAATGGGGAATTTACCTCCTGGAGAAGATACGGACTTTGACAAATTTAAAAGGTTGGCAATACAACATTTTGCTCTGTCAGCTGATACCTATAGAAGAGCTTTTCGTAAAGTGGACCGAACCTCTACAGAAGGGTATGCTGCCATTGCCTCAAGGTTAGCTATTAACTTTGATCATTGGATTACATCTGAAGAAGTCAGAACTTTACAAGATTTGAGGGAATTAATGATGATTGAACAATTTTTTAGACTCTTGCCAGATGAATTTGCAGCATTAGTGAGAGACCGTGATCCTCTCACTCTTAGGGAGGCTTCGAGGTGTGCAGATCAAATGAGGACCAATCGTCATAAGGGTTTTGCCAAACCAAATAGTACTGCTGGGACACCACGAACCTCTGATCCCGATGAAAAGCCAGGAGAGGGAGAAAGGCATGAGAAAAGGTCTACACCTACCTCCCAGACAGTTGCAGACCACCTTTCTAGAGCGTTTGTGGATTCAGACATGGATATGGGTTAAATTTTGTGTACTAACTTT
This sequence comes from Euleptes europaea, assembly GCF_029931775.1. NCBI lineage: Eukaryota > Metazoa > Chordata > Lepidosauria > Squamata > Sphaerodactylidae > Euleptes > Euleptes europaea. The sequence goes on from NC_079320.1 coordinate 85,064,099, forward strand.
TAATTCCTTTCTGTATGGGATTTGTGTATGATATATTATGTGACATGTCTACTTCAAATTTTAATCCTAATGTGTTATGGGATTATCATGTATTGTTTTAATGCTAGACAAATAGTAGATGAGTCGTTTTAGATAAAAATCTGCTTAAAATTAGAGTTTTTATCTCAAAGAGGGGAAAGGATGTCAAGAAACAGGACTTTCATGTTTCTTGGTGTCCTGAAAAACAATGGTTCAGGCGTAACAGTGAGAGGCAGAACATCAGGCCTCGGCTAATTTGGTAAGTTACACCTTATTGTAACTGTGAGAATGGTTTCACTTTTTCGTGAAGTATTTAGGGAGTGTAAAATGCTCTCGCTTGGAGAAGGTCGGTAACTCCCTTTTTGCCTTGCCTTGGAGACATCTGGGGGCCATTTGTCTCCTAGCAACAGAATACTTTTAGTTCAGCTGCCAGGCCAGGTGCTTTCAATACTGCAGAGTCAACTTGCACTTCTGGCGTGGTCAGCTGAATGGGATTTACAATTTAGCAACCTAGTGGTTTAGAATAATTGTTTTGACCTTTAATGGTACTGGCCAGGCCTTGGAGGTTTTAACATAAAATAGACCATAGGGCCATACAGATTGTGTGTCTTTGGGATATGGCTGGCCCATTCCCGGAGCTTGGTTTTCTTGTCCTCTTAGGGGGAATCTCTGCTGGAATGAATTTTTGCATCCTGATACAATCAACTTGTTGCTGACAAAAAACGTCTTGTGAACCTGGTATTGTATGCTTTGCCAAAATTTGCCTAATTTTGAAATGTGTAGTAAGAATAAGTTTTATTATTTTCTTGCTTGTTTGCTTCTCTGAAATTTGGCTGTGGAATTGCAGCATTTGTGAATAAAACTTGTTAGCCTTTAAATTGGCTTTTGTGACTTTTGTTTTGGTGGTTCCAAGCTAAATCTGAGTGCCTGAGGCCTTAAGGTTTGCTACCGCAGTTTTGTAATCTTGCTTACAGGTAAAACCTCCCCCTGCTGGATGAGCTTGTTTTGTGTTGCTAAGGAGATGGCAGAAGCTTTGCCCTTAGGCTCTGCTGGCTGTAAATCTTTTGAAGGGCTGGTGGCAGTTCTACCCGCTGAGCTCAGAGGGAGGGCTCTCTGAGCGAAGCGTTTTGTGTTGGCAGCAACTCTTGCCGGTTTGCATATTGGGGACCTTTGCCTGGCGGAGGCTGGCGAGGTGCCCTGCAGGGGGCAAAGTTGTTTGCATTTAGTTCCAGATAAAGAGTTCCTTCCTCGGGGCTAGGCTTTGAAGGTGGGAACTCTTTGACACCAACCGGACACCTCTTTTCAAATTCTTCAGGAGATGGGTTTTCACAAATCATGGCTAATCTTGTTTGGAAAATATCCTGTTCCAAAATAAGTTTCCTAGATCCAGTGTCTCTGACAACTATTTGTTCGACCGTCAGCCTGTGTACAAAATACACAAAGTACAACTACCTGTGGCAATGTGTGCTTTAAGTATTGCCAATTTCTTTGTATCAAAGGATCCCGTGCTGGGCTATTGTAATGCTTCCTCACAGGCTTTAGTTAGCTGGGGTCACTCCAATTTGCACAGAGAGATGAGAGTTTTTAGTTTTAAACCTCTAGACAATTCATCAGAGCCTCACTTGGGGTGGTATCTATTCACCATGATTTCCAAAGGGGAGGCTGCCACCAATTTGCTACTTTTGTTCCCCCCCATGTTTCTTTATACACACACACACAATTAAAGAGGCAGAGCGTACACAGGGGACTCCGTTGGGTACACGGGAGAGGCGAGCCTCGCCCAGACCTGGTCAACCAAGTTTATAAAGTGGAAAAAGGGTTCAGGGTATCTGAATATTGGGGCACAGAGCTCAGCGGTTTTACGGCTAAACCCTGCCCCCCAATAGACTTATGAAACTAAAGTGGTTTGGAGGAGGGAGGAAAGGAGACTGCCCATCTGACCGTGTGTAGATGAGCTCATAGGAATTTAACAGATGAGCTCATAGGAATTTAACAGGAGCTACTCGCCTAGGCATGAGGTTTTCCCATTCAGACTCCTGGTTTGGGAGGCAGCACAGGATAAGTCGGTCTGAGGGGGGATGAGCTTATGAAGCTAGCTGGTTGTGGGTGTGGGTGTGCTTGTGAAACCAATTGCTTGGGCGGCATACACACACTCTCACACTTTCTCCCCTTCCCACAAATCTTAGAACACAATTGTATCACAAAAACATCACAAAAACAAGACACACCATGCAGATACCAATGTCCCAGACCAGCTGGCAAGATTTCTTAGAAAACACACTACTCAAATACTCAATGTCTGGGCTCTTCACACCAGCCCCTAATTTGGCTCTCTCTAGCCACTATTTTTCTGTCAACCACACCCTCTAGTGGCACAAAACAGCTATCAACTTTACTAAAATCAAACTGAAATGAAAAAAATTCACTAACACCCTTTAACCACTATTTTCACAAAAACAGCAATAGAAATAAACTTACCCTTAAACTAAACTGAACCTTACAAAAAAGGAAAGAATATACTTACCTAATCCTGACGCAGGTGGAAAAGATGCGAATGCATCCGAGTCACAGCGCCAACTGTTGGCGGAATTCCCCCCGGTCCTTTGTGATTGGATTTCTCTGCCTGCTCACCAAAAGCAGAGCCCAGAGAATTTGATAGGAAAGACAGACTTTGCACACAAGATACTCTTAAACAACACACCAAACGTATAACTTCCACCAGAATATGGACATGGGGGTGTCTCCCGGAATGACCTGGAGAATCTCCCGGAATGGCCTGGAGATTCTCCCGGAATGGCCTGGAGATGTGATTTTTGAGCATCTGGTGCATGCTGTTGCCGTTGCAGACACCTATGGACATTTTGGGAGTGTGAGGTGACCTAATTTATGCACAAAAATGGACTTATAGACATGTGACTGCTAATTTTAAAGGCAAAATATTTTTGATCCTGAGGCTGTAAGGTCAATGATAGCCATATTACGAGGGATCATGTTTGGATTGGGCAAGCCACACTGTAAGGCACCCATAGGTTTGATAATTTTATTGATAGCGCGCAAATCATGCAATAAACGCCATTTTCCAGATTTCATTTTTTGATGACAAATACTGGAGTATTGTAGGGACTGGTGGAAGGAACCAACTGACCCTGCAACTAGGCGTTGCAAAGCTTTCAAGTTTTTACCAGGCAGTGGCCATTGGGCTTAGTCATTGGTGACTAAAATAGCCCCCAATTGAGACAAAAGGTCTCATCCCCACAGATTGACCTTAAGTGGGACAACAACTGGGGTCTTAATCATGAGAGGTGATTACAGAAACATTAGCACCAGTATCAAAAAAACCTTTTAACTTTTTACCTTGAACCTTATACTCACGAATTGGTTTCTGATGCCAGATGTTTTCAGCGACCAAGGCAATCTGTAAGAAATCAAAAGAAAAATCCCCCTTGCCCACCCCCGAGGGTGGGAGCGGCACAAGGTGCACACAGGAAGCACCTTCCTTTAAATTCAAAGGAAGAGCGCTCCAACACTGCAAAACAACAAATACAATTGTCCTGGACCACAACCTTGTCTGGTGGTACATTGATTCCCTGTTGCTGGGCTGCACAGGTAGGTAAGGCCAGGTACGTGCCAGGAGGAGCCTCAGCACGCATGGAAACAAGGGCAACCTCCCCAGGGAGGGGTTGCTGAACTGTATGTGCAACATAGAGTTAGGAGTGTTAGCACCACCCCCTCGGTAGGCTCCCCCACCGGGGGCTCGGCACTCACTCCTAAAGTGATTGGGCTTTTGGCAGTGAAAACAGTGAGATGGCATTTTTAAGCCGATTTACAAAACTTGCATATGACTCATTGGGACTTTGTTTCATGGCAGAGAAAGATTTACGCAGGTGGATCTCCCTCCCACTCTTCGGAAAGATCCAGGTCCCCATTACTGCGGGCTGCCTGGACTGCCAACGCCACTTTTGATTGAGGTGGTGGACAAGCGGGAGAAGGAGATAAGGGAGCCAAAGACGAGGCTGCAGGGAGGAGAGCCGGATAGGGGGGCTGTGTCACCTCCATAGCAGGTTTCAAGAGCATGTTGTCCGCTGGCGTCCCAGCACAGACAGCTCTATAAACCTTTTGCCAGGCAAGAATATATTGCACTGGTGCACGGGGCTCACCCTTCAATTCCCTTCCTATCTTTTCCCAGTCTTTTGATTTGAAAGTGCCTTCCTGGGGATACCAGGGACACTGACAATCAATCTCCCAAAGGAGATCCTTGAGGTCCGTTACTGACACTGAATGCCTGCCACGCTGTCTCACCAATTGACGAACTTTTTCAGCATGCTTTACCTGTTTTGTAAACAATGTTCCATCCATAGTTACCAATGGGAGCCGATTCTGAGGGAGCCGAAGAGCTGAGGGGGCCGAAGCCGTGAGTACTCGTAGACCTTTTCCAGTCGTGGTAAGCGTGGGTCCAGTGGAGTGGGTGGATTTGAATCACGTCGGGGTCACCAGATGTGGGAATCGGAAAGAGCGAGGCAAGGCAGTCAGTATGATACAAGCAGACCTGGCATGTATAGCCAGCTGTCTTTTATTTATATCCTAACCAAAGCAGCAGAATTCAGTGCAACAGGCAAAGTCAGCAATTAGAATAGCTTGTACACTGTAATGGTACAATGTTGCAGATAGAGTACAGGGAGGAAGAAGCCTTTCCTTTGTTTAAGCCCTCTAAACAAAGGCAGTCTGAAGTGACGTGGTTTCCCAGCGCCGCTTGACTGACTGAGGAATGATGCAGAGGTTTCACCCGAGATGACGTGGGGTAGGGCTGTCAATTCGGTTTGGCCCGAACTGAAAATCAGCCGAATTTCCCTTGATTCGGCGGTTTTTAGTTCAGGAGGAACCGAACTCAAAACTGGCGGGCAACCGGGGGGGCCGAATTCAGCGAGTTCGGGAGTTCGCGAATAAATTCGGCCAATTCGGGGCCGTCAGTAAGCAGCATAACCTTCAGTAAGCAGCATTCTCCTCCCCCGGCCAATCGGTGGCCAAGCTGGGTCTTCTTCTGGCCAATCAGTCAGGATTGAGTACTGGAGGAATCAGCTGATGTGCGGCCGGCCGGGGAAAGAGAGAGAGAGAGAGGGAAATCCTCATGTGTGTGTGAGGGGGTGCTTGTGCACATTCGCTCCTTTCCGTGGCTGCAGGGGGCGCATTTTTGGGGGTACCGACCCCAAACTTTCAGGGGATATTCAGACAGGTTTTCTTAAGAGACCACCCAAGTTTTGTAAACATTGGGTCAGGGGGTCCCAAGATATGGGCTCCCCCCTTTTTCTTTCCATGGCTGCAGAGGGCGCATTTTTGGGTGTGCCGACCCCAAACTTTCAGCGGAGCATCAGACAAGGCTTCTTAAGATACCCCCCAAGTTTTGTAAACATTGGGTCAGGGCCCCCCGAGATATGGGCTCCACCCCTTTTTCCTCTCCCCCCTTTTCCATTTTCGTGGCTGCAGGGGGCGCTTTTTTGGGGGTGCAGCCCCCAAACTTTTATCATAGCTTCAGAGAATCCCTCTTAAGAGACCACCCAAGTTTTGTAAAGATGGGTTCAGTGGGGGCTGAAATATCGGCTCCCCCGTTTTCTCTTTCCGTGGCTGCAGGGGGCGCATTTTTGGGTGTGCCGACCCCAGACTTTCAGCGGAGCTTCAGTCAAGGCTTTTTAAGAGACCACCCAAGTTTTGTAAACATTGGGTCAGGGCTCCCCGAGATATGGGCTTTCCCCTTTTCCCTATTGGGATGAATGGATCACCCTCGAGAGATGCATACATATGGATCTTATATTGGATACAAATGGAATCATATTGGATTACCCAGCCTCCCAGCCCCTCCTGCTGGAACAGAAGACAGCCACAGTAAGACCCCTTTGGGGGCTTTAATCTATATTTTTTCTTTTCTGTGTGTGTGGGGGGGGGAAGCAGAGTCTGTGTGTGTGTGTGGGGAGGGAGCAGTTTCTGTGGGTGGGGGGGGAAGCCAAAGGGGGCTTTTGCCGGTTCTGCCTGGGGTGTGTGTTCCCCCTCCAGTCTCTCTCTCCCTGGTTTGAGGGGGGGCTTCATTTTTATTCTTCAGGTTTTTCCTCATTCATAAGATCAGTTAGGTTATTTTGATGCTTGCTCAAAACTGGTTTTCAAATGGTGACTTAAAGAATGCATCTGCCTGGTCCCAAGTCCAATGCAAAAGGAGAAATTCCACCCCCTCCTGCTCATTATGCATAGCTAGCTGCCTCTGTCCCTTTCCATGGTATGCAAACTCCCAGGTGTCAGGTGTTGCTTTGCACTGTTGCAAAGGTGTTGCATTGCGTGCTTGTGTTGCTTTGCAGTTGTATTGTTTTGCAAAATTCTTCACACCTGCCCCGCCCTTTGCATGTTTGCAAAGGTGTTGCTTTTCAGTTGTGTTGCTTTGCAAAGTTCTTAGCACCTGCCCCGCCCTTGCTCTCATCAGCTGTTTGTCGGGGCCGGGAGCTTTGTGCGTGGGCGGCAAGCTCTGCTGAGAGATACACATTAAGGGTGGGGGGGACCCCTTTCAGGGCCCATATCTCAGCCCCCCCTGACCCAATCTTTACAAAACTTGGGGAGTCTTTCAAAATACGTCCTTTGAAGCTCTGCTGAAAGTTTGGGACCTCTAAGCCCAAAAATGCCCCCCCCAGAGCCGCGGAAAGGCGCAGTTGTGTTTTTAATGGCTTTATTTGGCCAAATTTTTTTTCCGAACTTTGAATTCCCGCCGAATTGAACGGATCCGAAGTGGGGGAGTTCGGACTTCGGCACGTACCGAACCCACAAGGGCCAAATTCGGCCGAATCCGAACTGTACCGAATTTTTTTTTTGACAGCCCTAACGTGGGGGATGAAATCCCTACACCCCTCCTCTCCCGTTTGCATCCACCAATCTTTACTGCTACTAAATCCCCCCCCCATAAGTGCTTGTGCAGAGGAGGGTGAGGGCTGGAAAAGTAGCAAAATTGCTGCGAGCGGCAGAGGGGGAGGGGAAAGCAACACGAGGAGGAAGGGAGAGAGACCGAGGAATAGATAGAGCGCCCACACACACACACACACACACACACACACACAAGTCAGGGCTCTCCAGTGCCAACACAAAGTTTCTACCCCCCTTTTCCTATCTTTCTCTTGCTCGTCCCAGCGATAAAATACAACATTGTTGCACCAATGCCTGCAAAGACAGCAGCTCTGTGATCAGTTCTGTGCAAGGAAAGGCTCATTTTGGTTTTAATGGGGGGGGGAATGCCTGCATTGGTTGTGATTAGGGTTTCCCTGCCGTGCAAATGAGGCAATTCTTAATGGCATACAGCGCTCCCTCGGAGCAATGATATTGCGCATGCATGAAACAAAGAAAAGGGAGGGGAGGTGGGGAAGCACCAGCTATGTAGACATGACGCTGTGCTCCCCCACGCTCCTCCTCTCAACAGTGCGATATGATGATAAACCGTCTTGGGAGCAGTCTTCACAGGCACGGTTCAATCGGAAATGAAGAATACGCATCCAAAACACACACACCGAGCACGGTGATACTCTGCTGTAAATTGTTGGTTTGTTGTACCCCCATGTTAGCATCTCCCCTCCTTTCTCTGTGTTGCCATAGGTACATCAGCTAGTGCAGTGAAGAAATGAAACACAACTTGCTTACACATGTTCTTGTGTGAAAGGTAAATGCTGGTGGCAAGTAGAGTAATTTGCCTTTCACCTTCAGCAATGAGTAGATAGATGGAACATTAGTCCCAGCAAGGCACTGCCAATTTCTTTCAGACAGAGGAATCACACATTAGGCTGGGGACAGAGCAGCTGCTTTGCATCTCGGGGGGGGGGGGTGTTCCCTCAGGTTCAGTCCCAGGTAAGATTGACAACCTCCAGGTGGTGGCTGGAGATTTCCTGCTATTACAGTTCAGCTGGAGAAGATGGCTGCTTTGGTAGGTGGACTCTATGGCATTATACCCCATTGAAGTCCTCCCCTCTCCAAGCCCCACCCTGCTCAGGCTGCACCCTCAAAATCTCCAGGTGTTTACCAACCCAGAGCTGGCAACCCTAGTCCCAGGCATCCATGGTAACAAGTAGGTTAGGTGGAAAACCTGCACTGATAGTTGGCACATTTCCTTGCAAAGAGTATTGTAATGCTTTTGTTTGCATCCAGAATGATAAGAATGCCATTTAGCCAAGATGGGCTTGCCGGCAGGAACAGCAAGCAGGTCACCGGACAGTGGCAGCTGTGGCCAGATGCACTTTATGGGCAAGTCTTATACAGCTTCAAGTGGGAACCGCACATCGAATGAACCTTGCTAACAAGGCCTCTGGGTGTCTTGAAAACTGCCGGCATCTTTAGCAAACCTCTTCTCTAGGAGCGTTATAAACCGGCTAAAGGCATACTTTGCAGACAATAGTACCTCAGATGTAATTGTAACACTGGGTATATCTCAAGAGTTTCAGTGCAAACCACAAATCCTATATAATGAGCTACTCTGGGTATGAGCTTGGGTTGCTCCCTTCAAGATTGTAAATGCAGGATCTGGCTGCGTAAGCCACTAGCTTTATTCAAAGTACTATTAATAATGAGCAACAATAGTAGCCATTTTGTGCTGGGACAATGGTATCATTTCACAGGACTGCCTATGAGGGAGACATCTTCCTTTCCCAAAGCTGACTTTGCTTTAAAACAATGCATTTTATTTGTTTGTTTGTTTGTTTCTACCCTGGCCACCGGCAGGGGATGGGGGGGCGGGATCCAGATCCAGATTGGGATCCAGATTGGGAAACTCCGGGAGACTTGAGGACCTTGGGGATGCCAAGGACCTCAGTGGGGTACATGCCATAGAGTTGCCAGCTCTGGGTTGGGTAATACCTGGTAATTTTGGGGGTGGAGCCTGAGGAGGGTGGGGTGTGGGAAGGAGATGGTCTTATATGGGATATAATTTCAACCTTCCAAAGTGGCCATTTTCTCCAGGTGAACTGATCTCTGTCACCTGGAGATCATATGCAATAGGGGGAGATCTCCAGCTACCACCTGGCGGGTGGCAACCCTAGGTGAGCAGCAATCACCAAGTGTAATTCCACAATTATTAACCCTTTCATTTTTCTTAGGAACCTGGGCAGGTATTCCTGCCTGTAACTGGTTGCTGATACCAGGAGGCAGTGTAACCTACCCTTTCAGGTGGTCAACTACTGGTGTGTAAGCAATGGTCATGATCACAGCCATGGAAAGAGATACAGGCGGTCACATTTCACAGAGGCAGGGAGTACCTGCAGGCATTGCCATTTTGGGTCCTGGCTTGGGGGCCCGGTTGGAGGCCCTATTGGTTGCTGGTGGGGTCCAGCTGAGAGTGTGGCAGATGTGGCTCATGAAAAGCTACTATTGGTTTTTAAAGAAATGGGTGTGCCACAACATCCAATTGTTTTGATGTTGTACTCTGTACTCTGGACAAGAGACTGTTAGGACAGAATACGGAGAAACAGAATGGTTTCCAATTAGCAAAGGTGTCAGATAAGGATAATGTGAGGGTCTGTATGCCTTGCCTTGGGTAGGCCTTTGCCTTGTATGTTTTCCCCTCCTCCCTGGACTCGTAAAAGCAGTCCAGGCCTCTTGACTTTCCTTGGTTCAGGTGCAGCGTCTGACGGGCCCCAGGTTGGAATGTCTCTTCCCTCTTCCCACATCCCTCCCTTGCTCTCACTGACTCCCTTCCACTACTGTGGCCTTGGTGGGTAGATAGTACTAACAAGCTCTGAGTTCTTTGATGTTTTGTACCATGCACAATTATCTCGTAGATTCCCATAACATACGTTTGACACCTGCTTCCCTGTAGGGGTTATAATTCTGTATTTGTGAATCAGTATTCACTTGCAACTTTACCAGTGTGCGGCCTGTATCATCTGAAGCTTCCAATTAAAGTTCCTTGTTTCTGCATGACTGAGCAAGTGATTTTATGGAGTTTGCACAGAAAGGTCGGGAACCCTCACAGATCGGTTCCAACTATATGGAAAGCGGATCCAACTATATCATACGGAAAGCAGGATTAGATTTAGATGAAGGTGGAATGAAAATTGGGGGAAGGAGCATTAACAATTTGAGATATGCAGATGACCCCACATTACTGGCAGAAAATAGTGAAGACTTGTAATGACTACTGATGAAGGTTAAAGCAGAAGGTGCCAAAGCAGGAATACAGCTAAACATCAAGAAGAGAAAAGTAATAACCGAGGAATTATACAACTTCAAAGCTGACAATGAAGAAACTGAAATAGTTGAAGATTTTCTATTCCTTGGCTCAGTCATCAGCCAAAAGAGAGACAGCAACCAAGAAATCAGAAGGAGATTGAGACTGGGAAGGGCAGCAAACCAAAAAAAGAAGAAAGATGCAAGTTGACTGGTGACAGCTTTATTGTCATGCACAGCCCCTATATGTTTTGCTGTTTAAGCTTCATCAGGGGGATCAGAGTTTTTTCTTTCCTTTCTCCCTTAGAAGCTCCTTGATTCATAAATCTCGAGCAGCCTAATTCGAAATCTATTGTTTAAGAATACAAGGACTGAGATAAATTTTGCCACTGCCAATGTAACCTTAGGATTGCTGTCACTTAATGAATAAGCTATTAGCTCAGACACAGAGTTACTAGTCTGATCTGTTAGAAGAAGAATGATATATCTTGATCTTAGATCCTCATAAAAATGACATTCCAGGAGTATGTGTACTAATTTTTATTGTGTACTAATTTTTATTATTTTTCTGAAACAGGTTAACATAAAAATAAAGAGAAAGAAAAGAAAAAATATAACAGGACTTCCCCTACATCTTCCTCCATCCATTAATAAATCTGTATACTCTTTGGTATCTACAATTCTAATCCTAATATTTCTAATTACGCTCATTGAACTAAATCTCATACAGTTTTAAAAAAATATAATATTGAATGTAATCCTTAAAAGGCGGTTAATATAATCTCAGAAAAAAGGAAGTCCGGGCAAATACACCAAAAAATAGAAAAATTTGTAGGTGATTCAACAGGATTCCTGTATTGTGGGTAGTATTTCGATGTTAAATGCCATCAAGTTGAATACACACTGATATAGACTGCGGCAAAGAACAGGATATACCCATAAAAATGGAGAACCATGGACCTTTCGTTACCTAGACTTCCAGGAACTTGGGAGTGATTTGCCAGTTACACAAGGAAGACACACTTCTGGTCTCATGATCTCACAGTCTGTCACAGTCTCACGATGGCATTAAACAATTAAGGTGGAAAGATGACACCTAAGGAGGGGGGATTCTTCCTCCCTCCCCTTTCAACGTCGAAGTATCTGATTGGTAGTTGTAACGTCTTTCAAAAGCTCCTGTTTGTTATGTCTACCCATTGATCAAATTGATAGGATTCCTGCTGGATTATCTGAGGGGTTTTTTGTTTTATAAGAGTCATTTATACATCAGGTGGGGAGGCACGGATTTGATAGATGTATCTGCCAATTCTTCAGATCCTCCAAATCCAGGTAAAACAAAAGAATTTTTATAACTTATTCAGATTTTAGAAGAGTAGGTATTCTTGCTTCCGTATAGTTCTTAGGTGGTAATAGGTAGAGGAGGACTGAGCCTAACTCCAAAGAGATGTTCGCGGCGTTGTATTTTCCCCTCAATGCCCGCGGGACCTCGCCCAGTTCCCCGAGAGTCGTCCTCTCTCAGAAAAATGGGGGTCAAACCACTCTTCAAGGCTGCAGGAGAGTTCCTGGTCCCCGGTCCACTATTTAGGATCCGGGTAGGGGTGCAGGATGCATCCCAGATTGGAACATTTCTTGGGTTCTTCGGGAGCCCCCAAAGAACATGGCGCTCAGTCCAGCGCCTCTAGCAGAAGTCCATGGCCAGCAAGACCTAAGGAGAAGGGATCTCCAGGTGCCCCCTGAATGTTGGCAATCCTACATTATACCCTGCTGAGGTCCTTCCCCTCCACAAACCCCTCCATCCTCTGGCTACCCCCCCACAACATCTCCAAGAATTTCCTAACTCAGAGATGGCAGCCCTACATGTGATCTGGCCCTGGGCAAATCTGCCTATATCTGGGGGGGGGGGAGCATGGCAGGAAACTGACTTGAGGCTGCCATTTTCTGCATGTCAAAATGCCAGGCCTTGTTCTGCATAACTCTGCATCTCCTGACTCACTTATTTAGTAGGTGTATTGAATGCTTCAATAAATTCAACTCACAATTAAGCACTGATAAAAGAAAGGTCACTGACTGAGCTCATTTCCCTCGAAAAGAAATGATATCGACAAACTGCTGAGGGATATTAAATTGAGAAGAGCTTCAGCTGGTCAGAAGAAGAAGGAAAAAACCCAACCCCTAAAATGTTTGTCAGCTGCAGAGCCAAGCACTTTTTGTGATCGCACAGAATGCAATTGCACGCATGAAGAATAAAATGTTTCTTGATGATAGTCAGCCTCACATTTCATTTGCTTGAAAATCTCTTGGCAGCCATCTGGATCAGGCTGAGGTAAAATGTAATACTAAACCCCTAATCTGACAGTGATAAGCTGGTGCCGATGATTATTCATGAGTTTCCAGGGAGGGAAGCGAGTAGACCTTGAAGAAGCAGATGCTGGCTCCATTCTTTCAAACCTAATTTGGAGGCCCAGAATGAAAAGGAGCCCTTGTAGTGATGCATATTCAGTGTAGTGGTGAAAGAGAATAGCACTCTTTCATAATTAGTGTGCCTTAATTGTCTTAATTTTATAAATCAGTGTGGTTTCCGGCAACTACTTTCTTATACAATAAAAGTTCCATTAAAAAAAAAACACACAAGAAGGTCAATTTAAAACATAATGACCTCTGAGTGAACCAAACCATTTTGGGCTTACTTTGCTGAAAAGCTGTTTACAAGGTCAGTGAATGGGGTTGCCAGGTCCCCCCTCTCCTCTGGCGGGTTTTGGGACAGAGCTGGGGCAGGGGATCACACATGACACTATCACGTCACTTCCAGTTTACACTCGAAAGCATCACATCACGATGGGATGCTTTAAACCTAGGGTTGCTAGGTCTCTCTTCACCACCAGTGGGAGGTTTTTGGGGCTGAGCCTGAGTAAAGCAACGTTTAGGGAGGGGAGGGACTTCAATGCCATAGAGTCCAATTGCCAAAGCAGCCATTTTCTCCAGGTGAACTGATCTCTGTTGGCTGGAAATCATTTGGTTTGTTTACCAAATATAGATGATACTTTTTCATTGTTGATTCCAAAGCAGTGAACAATATAAAATATCTAAATATTATAACAGGAGCCCAGTGGCGCAGAGTGTTAAGCTGCAGTACTGCAGTCAAAAGCTCTGCTCACGACCTGAGTTCGATCGGTTTCAGGTAATGGAAGTCGGTTTCAGGTAGCCGGCTCAAGGCTGACTCAGCCTTCCATCCTTCCGAGGTCAGTGTTAGCCGAATTGCTCCTTTATATGGGGGAATTAGCTGAGCAATCAGTAACTATGTATTTTTATAGCGGGGTCACACTCAGCTATACCAGAATCCGTTTAATGAGACCTTGAATAAAGACAGACAATGGTTTCCAAATTAAATAGTGTTTATGTCTTTCTCATTCAATTCAGCGATGCACACAAACATACAGAGAGTCTAGGAATATCAAGAGAGTAGTACAAGCACAGTTGCCAACGTGGCAGGAGATCGTTGATTGGGTATATTTACTGTATCTAGATGAGGTGTTGTCCAAATTCATGTAGACTAAGACAGATTGAAAAGAAAAAGCTGAGATGGGGGCAGGGGATCCCGTAGACTTGACCAACAAGACGGGAGGGAGCGTGGCTAGGCTGCGCAAACCAAACCAACAGAGTAACGGCAAAGGTTCCAGGAAAGACCTAAGGTTGGGATCCAAGAGAGCGATATGGGCTGGGGGCACCCCAGATAAACTGTTTTTCTGGGGGCGGGGAACCAGGCCAACATCTGGAAGTCTCTGCTTCTGACAGACAATAATCTCGCATGCACAAATGCTCTGTGATGCAGATCTTAATGCACCATAGGCAGGTGATATGAGGGCAGAAGGAAGAGCCGATTTCCTTGGTTTGCTCCATTATGATTCCATGGTTCTATGATCACTCTAGTTGACTTTTGGGAAGAAAGGAACATTCCACAAAGTCTATGTTAAAACATAAAAGAAACCGATTTTTCCGAGAAGAAATTCATCAGATTTTCACTGCTTTTCCACAGACGCGCAGCAGAACAAATAAAAGCAGCCCCTTCAGAATAACCTGTTGTCTGCAGGAAAACACTTTAATTTTTAACATTCCTGTACACTTTTTTTTTATGTTACAGAGGAGGGCAGTTACAGCCTTCTGCAGCCATTAAAAGAAAGTAAACAAAAAAATCCCTTCAAAAGTAAACTATTGTGAACAAAAGAGCTTTATTTTTTTAATTATTTAGCATATAAGACGGATTTTGAAGGAGGTTTCTATTATTGTTCTATTAACGTATATCACCATCAGAATAGTATCGAATGCAATGAAAATGAAATGTATGAGAATACAAGCAGAAACAACTAATTCATACTACTACAAAGAGAAAGTAATATATTCCCATATTTAAATCAATAGCAGTAATGCTATTATACTGTCAAGTATAATCTGTAAATCTATTTACAGAGAGCCAGTGTGGTGTAGTGGTTAAGGGCGGTGGACTCTAATCTGGGAGACATTCCTTCTAAGACCAAATATTGGAGGTTGTGCACAGCCTGCTATACTGGACAAAACGCATTTTGTCAATAATAAACATAGTGAGAATGATCTTCGCTTCTTTGTCATTTGGCAGTATAAGGGAAACTTTTGATTCTGAGATTGTTTGTCCCTAAGAGACAAGCGCATCCATTCAGATATCAGCCCACGACATTCCTCTCCTACCACCATTGGCCATTTCCCATGTGGATCTTGTTCTTTTTGTCCCTTGAGCTTGCCAATAAAAGAAATAAGTTCAACTACCACCAACTTCAAATTTAAGATCAATCATTTTTCAAACTGTTCTAGAAGTAGGGTAGTTTACGGAATTTCCTGTAAATGCTCAAAACTTTATATTGGCAGCACACTCCGCCCACTTAAGCTTAGGATCGGAGAGCATAAATCCAGAATACGCTCTAGGAATTTTGAGGCTCCTTTATCAATGCATTTTGTCAATAATAAACATGGTGAGAATGATCTTCGCTTCTTTGTCATTTGGCAGTATAAGGGAAACTCTTGTGATTCTGAGAATGTTCAGAAAATTCTTCTTAGGCAGGAATTACATTTTATTTATTTATTCAAATCATACCATCCTTTTGGACTAAATAATGAGCTGGATTTCTCTTGTTATCTTTAAAAACATGGCTTGCCTAGAGGGTTTGGTTCTTATCACAGCTGTATTTACTTAGCCGTTCCTAGTCAGGTCAGTTTGCTGTAGCTGCAAATAAATTATCTCCACCTGTAACTTGACGCCACTAGCATTTTGGAAGCGAGCAGCCTTGCGGTGCAGCGAGAGCAGAGCCAATTTTTGAGAATTTTTATTCTATAGCCAAGGCATGTTTATAGCTGTTTCTCCTTAGAATATTTTGTATAGATATTTGTATAAATGATTTTAAGCATAATAATACACAACTATTCAATATGAGACAAAATGTAGATGTTAAGGTTTTGATTTTTTACAGAAGCAACCGCATATGAAATTCAAGACGAATAACTGAAGAAGCTGCTATCGCAGCAGCGAAAACACAATAGCGTTCTCGTCTTGTGCTCACTCTCGAGATAATTTATGTATTAGTTCAAGTCAATTTTGACTGATTACAACACTTCTGTGATAATTCTTGTAGAACATTGAGCAGCCTTTTGGAGCTGTATTGTATATGTTGTTGTTCCATTTGTAAGAGTTTGCACTTTCATTTATTGCAGTTTTGTATAATAGATGTTTGTTTGCATTGCAAGAGCCTAGTACTATTTATTTCCTCAGTACCTGGAGGTTGGCAACCCTACTCCCAGGATAATGACCTTGCTCACTTCTTGGAACCCGGAAAAAGCACAACATTTGGTAACAGTGCCCAGAAGAGCCACAGAGGTGTGTCAAAGAGCTATAACAGCAGCAGCAGCAGAAGAGTTGTTTTTTTATATGCCAATTTTCTCTACCTTTTGAGAATCAAACCGGATTACAATCTCCTTCCCTTCCTCTCCCCAAACAGACACTTTGTGAGGTCGGTGGGGCTGAGAGAGTTCAGAGAGAACTGTGACTAGCCCAAGGAATCGAACCCGGTTCACCAGATTAGAATCCGCTGCTCATGTGGAGTGGGGAATCAAACCCGGTTCTCCAGATTAGTGAGGAGACTTTGTACAGTCATGCATGAAGAGGGACTGAGGAAGAATCGGAACTGGCCATCTCCCCTTCTTTTCTTGACATTTGGAACCTGCTTTTTCTGTTGTGACTTTTATAACACATACAAGCCCATTTGGGGATAGTAATCCTGTGTTACTTACTTGGCTATTTATAGCTATTAGGACATATAGTTGCACTGTCATTGGTCCTGTTTTTCATGTTATGTAGCTTGTATCTTATTATATTTTTCACTTTGTGATACACTTTCACTCCTGGGTTTGCTTCCTTACATTCTGTACTTACACAGTGGTGTCCCTTTTGAATAACCTCCAGGTTACTCCAGGTTACTCCAGCTAGTACAACTGATCTCCAGCCGATAGAGATCAGTTCAACTGGAGAAAATGGCCGCTTTGGCAATTGGACACTGTCCCTCCCCAAACCCTGCCCTTCTCAGGCTCTGCCCCAAAAACCTCCCACCGGTGGCAAAGAAGGACCTGGCAACCCTACCTGTGAGGTGGTTCCCACACAAACTGGTGGATTGGTAAGCTGCAGGGAGGGATACCAGGCCTGCAAGTGGACCTGGGGATCCTCCTAGAGTTGCCAACTCTGGGTTCAGAAATACCTGGAGGTTCTTAGTGGTGTATAGTGCTATAGACGCTACCCTCCAAAGCAGCCATTTTCTCCAGGGGAACTTACCCCTGGAGAAAAGAGTGTTTGTATTTAAAAATGTATTTTGATTCCATCCTGGATAATGCCTTTTCAACATAGATTTGTGTAGAAAACATATCTACTGAATCCAACACAAAAAACCTAATTTTGTTACAATTATGATTATTGTCCAAGCAATGTATTGTTAAAGGAGACGACAGTTCCTTCCTTCTAATGCGAGTCAGGTGTTCCATGATCCTTAATTTAACAGGGCGGTTGTTGGCCTAATATATCCTTTTAAACACTCACAAAATACATAATAAATCACATAGGCAGAGTTACAATTATAAAAATTAGTGATATGTTTGCCATACCCCGGTATCTCAATTTCATTCCCTTCAAGCTTATATGTGCATATTTTACAACTTCCACATTTAAAGAAACCTTGTGGTAAAGACCTGTTTGTCACATTCACACCTGATCCCTTGGTTATATCTGAGTTAACCAAACTATCTCCAATTGATCTTGTTTTCCTTAGTGCTACCAAGAGTTTCTGCCTACACCCTGGAACCTCTGATACAATTGGCCAAAATCTAGTTATAATTGACCTAATTTTGAAAGCCAAGGGTGTGTAGTCAATTCCCCAACATAGTCTTTCAACAGGTTGTTCCTTATTTTGCTTAGCCATTAACATTAATTCCCTAGGTTTGCCATCACATTTCTTTCTGGCTTGTTTGATTATCCCAGCTGGGTATCCTCTCCAGGAGAGCCAACCTTCAATCTGTGCTGCTGCTGTTAGATAATCCTTCTTAAGGGTACAGTTCTTTTTAGCCCTTGTGAACAGTCCAACAGGTAAATTCACTTTCATGTGGTGAGGGTGAATGGCGTCAAACCTTAAATCCGTTGGCTTGTAATGAATAGATACAGATAATTAATTACCAACATGATCCTTACATACGATTGTGTCTAAAAAAGTCACATCACTGTGACTAAATTCCCCAGATAAATTTATATCCAAATGATGGCTGTTCAGCCATGATACAAAACTATGTATACAGGATTCCTCTGAAATTCCCAAAATCTCCAGGAGTTGGCAATCTTGCTTACAGATCAAACTAGTGTGTGAGGTACTGCTGGAGGGGCCGGTTTAGAAATTGGCAGTCTGACTCGTCCACCTGGTGAGTTTATGACTGAGGTAAGATTTGACCTAGAGAATTTGCAGCTCAAACGCTTAGCAGTGACACTCCCACCTCAATAGAAATGGTGCTATGCAGAGGAAGCTACAACTTCCCACCTCCCTCCCCAGCAAACTCAGGGCTTCCAGATACATGTTTACATCACATATATGTGTAGGAAACCCAGAAGGGAGGGAAGTAACTGGGGGCCAAGAAGATTTACACACAGAAAGTGTACATGGGGCATAGGGTGTCCAACCTCCAAGTGGTAGCCAGAGATCTCCTGGGATTACAACTGATCTCCAGATGATAGAGAGCAACTCACGTGGAGAAAATGGCTGCTTTGGCAATTGGACTCTATGGCATTATACAAGTCCTTCCCCTCCTGAAACCCCACCCTCTTCAGGCTCCACCCCTAAACTCTCCAGGTTATTTCCCAACTGGGAGCTGGCCTAACCTGTGGTGCTATTAAGAAAGCATATTTTGTGAGGCACACCTTTGATTTTTGCGGGTAAAAGGTGGTCATTACGTCCCCACAGCCCTCAAACTATTTAGGGTGAAATCCCTGACACAGCTCCTGTATGGGTCATGGCTGGGTGCCCCTTCATCACAATTTGCACCTCTAGAAAGGGTACAATTTAAATTTCTAAGAACAGCCCTCAAAGTCCCTAGTTCTGTGTCAAATACTAACATCCACCTGGAGACAGGGATGGTGAGAGTGGAGGCCAGAGTAAGCCTTCTATCTTAATGTGGCTTAAAATGATCACCAACCCAATGGGATTTTCCGCCCTGATTCTAAAGGATAATTTCAAATCATCATGGCTTCAGGCAGTCTTTAGGAAGCTGGTTAGAATAGGACTGGACCCACAGGTCGTGTCTCAGATGGGATACGAACAGGCTAAAAGTCTAATTAAACAAAGGATCTGGGACATAGAAAGACAGGAGGATGTGGGGAGGTGTCCTTCCTTCATATCAACAGAGAATAATAGGTACAAAGTAGTCCCAGCATCCTATCTGTTTCAGTTGGAAGGAGGAAGCCATAGGAGAGCATTTAGTTTAGCTCGTGTCCAGGCTCTCCCTTTGGCTATGTTGGAGGGCCATTTTAAGAAGATACCAATATCAGAGAGACTCTGCCCCTGTGGGTCAGGGGAGCTGGAATCAGTGGCACATGTTTTATTTGGTTGTCCCTGGTATAATGAGGCTTGTGTCCAGCTCATTTTCCCCCTAATAAAAGGTGTCACAGGGGTACCACAATCAGATTTATTGCAGATGTTGTTATTGGGGGAAAACAAGCAGGCTACATCCTCCACTGCCAGGTTCTGCGCAGTAGCGATTAAAATCTGTCAATCTAAGAGTATTCCTAAGGAATGAAGGATCAACCTCAAAATGGCGTCCATTGGCTATGTAGTTATATATTCAGACTATTTAGGACTGAGTTCTCAGAAAGAAGGATTATGTTGTAACAGCATATAGTATGTATATGAGTATATTTGCCCGTTAACTAACTATATGTATTTTTCTGGCAAGGCCATAATAAAGTGTTTGTTTGTTCTTCAAGCAGGAGCACGGAGAAGTAAATCCAATCCTATTCCGGTAAGCAGCAGCCGCTCAGGCCAGTCAGGAATCAGATCTCTCAGCAGCAGCAGCACCAAATTGGAAGGCCATGAATACAGTCGGGATGGGACGGGAGGGACGGGAGTTTTTATACTCTTCTGGCCATTTCAAAAGTGAGAATCCCTGCTCTGATTGGCCAGGAGAAGGCCCAGCTTGGCCACAATTGGCTGTGGGAGAATGCTGCTAACTGACAGTTATGCTGCTGCTTCGGGGCCACCAAATTTGCCTGAATTTATTCGGCGTCCGCCCAAACTCGCCGAATTCGGCTCGTCATTTTCCCGCCTTTTTTGAATTTGGGTCTATCCGAACCGGAAACTGCCGAATCGGGGAAAATTCAGCTGTTTTTCGGTTCAGGATGAACCGAATCGACAGCCCTATCTGGGAATACTTATAATTAGAAGTCAGCTCACTCATGGGTATTCATCTCCCTGGCGCCGGCCTGGTGGAATGCTCTGTCTGGTGACATCAGGGCCCTGCAAGACAGAGCTATTCCGCCAGGCCTATGGCTGAGGATAGCTGCAGATATCATCTGCTGGCCTCCCTATTGCCCCTGTTATATTGTTGATATCAACGGAGAGGTAACCTGCTGTAAACAACCAGCAATGCGAGTATGGTTAGGCGCCATTTGAAACTTTGTAATTTTGTGTTTTAATTGGGATTTTAATGTTTTAAATTTAGATTCTTATTGTTGGTGTAGTGATGTTTTTATATGATGTTACCCGCTCTGAGCCAGCTTCGGCCAGGGAGGGCAGGTTATAAATCACAAAAACAAATAAATAAATAAATAAATAGTGTGCTGAACTACTCTTGCGCTACCAAATTGACAGCATGCCCCACCAATCATGGTCATGATGCCCCCCGACTCTTAAGAACAAATATTGAATATAATGTAGATTCAACATATATACGAAAACACAATCACTCATATAACCTATCACGCTCCTAAGAAATAAGCAGATCTCAAAGGCATGTAACAACAGCATGAGTCCTGACTGCTTGGAAGGCTGCTAGGAGGCATCTCCACTTAAATGACTGGGGCATTGTGCCAGAAAATTCTGTTCAGGATTCCAATGGAGGACCAAGATGCATTGAAATTGGTCAGTTTCATTAAAGCACAGACCTACATGCTACTGAAGAAAGCCTTTTTGAAAAGGGACAGATACTGGACTTCCCTTTTTGCGACTTTAACAAGTGCTGGAATTAATCACTATAGACTTCTTTGCTGGTTCATTGTGTATAGCATTCACCTGATGTAGGTGGTGGTGTTTATATTATGTTGTTACGTGCCTTTGAGATCTGGTTATTTCTTAGGAGTGTGATATGTTATATGATTGTATTTGTTGAATCTACATTATATTCAATACTTGAGTCCTTAACAGCCCATTCCTGAGGGGGGGGCGAATCCCCCGGCTAGGCGGCTCCCTAAATTGATTCATCTCGGTATGCCGGTGCCGGGAATGGCGGTGCTGTGGCTGCTTTTTAGCAGGCGCAGCCTCGCTGTTCCCTATGGGGCAAAAAGCCCCTCTTGAAGGGAGAAGAGCCATGAAAGCCACTGCGCCTCTTTCCCGCCATTTCCCTACGCCGTCAGCTCAGGAATGGGCTGTAAGAGTCTTTATGTTAGTACTATAGAGGATTTATACATTAGTTGTATAGAATTTGGTTTTGCCACAGTGCTGTTGTTATTTTTGCATAGCCAAGGTTAGCACCACCTGGAGGCACACAGTATTGCAGCTTCCAGGTCTCCGGGCCCAACCTGCTTATAGCACAATTATCCGATCCTCACATTCTAGAATGATTTCCTTCTTATTTGAAACATTGCTGCTGAACTTTATGTGGAGAGTAGCTAGGGATTTCTCTTCTGAGCCTCCCATCCGAGCCAGAGGGCGGGGAAGGGGAAGGGGAGGACCCACCCTAGGCAAGAATCAGTGCTCCTGGTGCAGCAACTTTGGCCACTGGAGACACTAATGCCCGCAGAATTCAACAGACGGAGATTTAAAAAACCCTCTCCCCTCTCTAGGTACCTAGAAGTCCACTGCCCCCACTCCGTGTGCACCCTTCTTGAACAGAAAGCTCCCGTGTGGGCTACGTCTAACCACCTCGCCAAACACATGCCGATCCTCATAGAACAGGAAGGAATCTCCCTCTCCCACTCAGAGCGCCTGAACCCAGCCACCCTTTTCCCAATGCAAGCGCAGCCCAAAGCCCCAGATGCTGAAGCACCAGATCCCCCCGCTCATGATTGCATGGAAGTTTTACAAGCCACTGGGGGGGGGGGGGCAATCTCTGGTGTGATCCTATCCCTGACAGTGAACTTATCCTTTGGACTGATGGGTCTTCCTTCGTCCTCAATGGAACTCGCCACATGGGCTTTGCTGTTGTGGATTCCTCCTTTCAACCAGTATTCATGTCTGTTCTGCCCCCCCCCCCCAATGCTCAGCCCAGGCAGCGGAACTGCTTGCCCTCATCCAAGCCTGCCCAGGGAAAGTCAGCCACAATCTACTTAAACAGCTGCTATGCCTTTCTGGCAGCCCACTCCCATGCTGCCCTGTGGAGGGAGAGAGGGTTTCAAGGTGCAGATGGCAAGCCCCTAAAGAACTGCTTGAAGAACTGATGGAGGTTCTCTGGCTCCCCTAATCTCTTGCGATTGTCCAGTGCCCTGGCCACCAGGCTGACAGCTCTGAAGTTTCCCAGGACAACTGTGCTGCGGATCACTGGGCGAGGAAAGCCGCCCTCCTTCCCCCAGCGCCTGACCCACTATGCCCACTCGTCCTGGTCGACCCCTGCGAAACGGACCTGATTTTTTATAGCAATAAAAATGTTCTTGAAAAGGGGGGAAGGTGGGTCCAGGGCTGGTGGGCGGTAGGAGATCGAATCCAACTCCCATCTGAAGGACTTTTTGCTGTAGTTCAAAGAGCGCACAAAGCAACCCACATGGGAATCAAAGCCCTCACAAACTGGCTCCAATCACACTATTGTAATCAGGGACTCCGTGCTATGGTCTAGCGTGTCATTGCCACTAGCCCTGAGTGTCTCCGGACAAATCCTAAACCTCCCTTCCATCAAGGATCCCCAACTAGGCTCAGAACAGCTAAATACCCCAGGGAAGCCTGGCAGGTTGATTTTGCTGAAATGCCCCAACATGGCAGAAAGAAATACCTTTTAGTGTTCATGGATCTTTTCTCTGGATGGCCGGAAGTTCTCCCGACCGGGACCCAGCAAGCAAGGGAAGTTGTTGCCGCCCTGCTGGACGTCACCTTTCCAAGATTCTCGATTCCCAAGGGGTTAGAATCAGACAATGCCCCTAGCTTCTTATCAGAGGTCACCCAAGCAATCAGTACCTTCTTAGACATACAGTGGTCTTTGCACTCAGCTTACCAGCCACAAGCTTCGGGCAAAGTTGAGCGCATGAATAGGACGCTGAAAATGCACATCTCTAAGTTGTGCCAAGAGACTTCCCTCCCCTGGAACAAGGTTCTATCCATCACCCTAATGCAAATCCGAAGTGCCCCAGGGTCAAAACATGGCATGTCCCCCTTTGAAATATTGTATGGGAGACTAGGGCTGTCGATTCGGTTCGTCCCGAACCGGAAAACAGCTGAATTTCCCCTGATTCGGCGGTTTTTAGTTTGGACAGAACCAAACTCAAAAAAGGTGGGAAAACGGGGAGCCGAATTCAGCGAGTTCGGGGTGTTCGGTGAATAAATTCAGCAAATTCAGGGTTCGGCACAGAAGCATAACCATCAGTTAGTAAGCAGCATTCTCCCTCGGCCAATCGGTGGCCAAGCTGGCTCTTCTTCTGGCCAATCAGTCGCGATTGAGTGCATGAGCCCAGCTGCTGCGCGGCCCGGCCGGAGAGAAAAAGAGAGAGTATCTGTTTGTGTGAGAGAGAAATCCCCGTGGGGGGGTGCTTGTGCACATTAGCTCCTTTCCGTGGCTGCAGGGAGCGCATTTTTGGGGGTACAGCCCCCAAACTTTCAGCGTAGCTTCAGAGGAGCCTTCTTGCAAGAATCCCCATGTTTTGTAAAGATTGGATCAGGGGGGACTGAGATATGGGCCTCGAAAGGGGTCCCCCTTTAATGTGCGTTTTTATTCAATTTACAGCACACATTCGCTCCTTTCCGTGGCTGCAGGGGGCGCATTTTTGGGGGTACAGCCCCCAAACTTTCAGCGTAGCTTCAGAGGAGCCTTCTTGAAAGAATCCCCAAGTTTTGTAAAAATTGTATCAGCGGGGGCTGAGATATGGGCCCCCCCTTTTCCCTATTGGGATGAATGGGATCAGCCGATCCTATGTGCATCTCAACAGTGGCAAATCCAAGGCAAAACCTCCCGTGCTTAAATGGAACCGTATTGGATTACCCAGTCCTCCAAGTCCCTCCTGATGGAACAGAAGACATCCACAGTAAGACCCCTTTTGGGGCTTTAATCTATAATTTTTCTCCTGTGTGCTTGTGTGTGTGGGGAAAGCAGAGTCTGTGTGTGTGTGGGGACGGAGCAGCTTCTGTGGGTGGGTGGGGAAGCCAAAGGGGGCTTTCGCCCATTCTGTCTGGGGTGTGTGTGCCCCCTCGAGTCTCTCCCAGGTTTGAGGGGGGGCTTCAGTTGTGTGTCCTCAGGTTTTCCCTCATTCATAAGATCGGTTAGGTCTATTTTGATGCTTGCTCAAAATTGTGACTTAAAGAATGCATTTGCCTGGTCCCGAGTCTGATGCAAAAGGGGAAATTCCACCCCCTCCTGCTCCTGATGCTTAGCTAGCATGCCTCTGTACCTTTCCATGGTTTGCAAACTCCCAGGCATCAGGTGTTGCTTTGCATGGTTGCAAACGTGTTGCTTTGCATGGTTGTGTCCCTTTCCATGGTTTGCAAACTTCTTCTGTCCCTTTCCATGGTTTGCAAACTCCCAGGCGTCAGGTGATGCTTTGCATGGTTGCAAACGTGATGGTTTGCATGATTGTGTTGCTTTGCATCGTTTACAAACTTCTTCGCACCTGCCCCACCCTTGCTCCCCCCAGCTCAGCTGTTTGTGGGAGCTGGGAGCTTCCAGTGGGCGGCAAGCTCTGCTAATTGCAAATGCACATTAAGGAGGGGGGACCCCTTTCGGGGCCCATATCACAGCCCCCGCTGATCCGATCTTTACAAAACTTGGGGGTTATTGCAAGAAGGGTCCTTTGAAGCTCCGGACCTCATGCCGAATTGCATGGATCCGAAGCGGGGGAGTTCAGACTTCAGCATTTCCCGAATTTTGCCGAATCCAAATTTTACCGAATTTTTTTTTCAACAGCCCTATGGGAGACCTTTTGTTGCAAATGTATGTAAGGAACCATATGGGGGGGGGGAGAAATCTGACTTTGTATTTGCAAAAGTTGGCACAGGTTCTGTCTTCCATTCACAGACAGGTGGCTGAAGCTGTTCCGCCACAACCTGACCAACCTCTGTGTGCAGCCATTGGGTCGTGGGTGCTGATCAAAGAACTCTCCACCAGAGCAACCCAGGTGGTCCCTGCCGAAGCAAGTTCTCCTCTGCACTCCAACCTCAGTGAAGGTGGAAGGAATTAAAGCCTAGATTCACTGTTTCCGCATGAAGCCAGTTCCGGAACCGGATCTCCAGTGGCAAGCTGAACAAATGGCTCCTTTGCATCTGAAGATTGACGGGAGGTTGAGAAATCATCCTAGATGAACTGTGTCTACGAACTTTTGGGACTCTTGTTTGGGGTGGGGTTTGCCCTGATTTTTTGTTGGTGCAACAGACAACGCTTGTGTGGTGTTCTCTCATCTGAAGGTCAGTACTCTGAAAGTATTTGTATTGACTATGAAATCCCTGAGTGCCCTGAGAGGTCCCCTTCTCCCCCTCCTATTTATACTGTTTTGTAGCCCCCTGGCATTGACCCCTGGTGGCACCTGCAGGCCCCGTTACTTTCCCTCCACCTGTCACCAATGTCATGAATTCATGAAGAGGGATGGACACTCAATGAAAGTTTTTTGTTTTGCCCCCAGTGTAAACTCTGCATGCCTTCAACCTCCTTTTAAGACATGCACTGAAATGGGAAAAAATTATGTCATTGCCCCAAACTTAGGGCATGCCACAGGAAAGTGGGCTGGTGTTTCTTGCCCCAGGGCCCCGTGGGTATGTGCAGTGGCAGTAAAACAGCACAATGCCAAAAGCAGCCAGGTGCACATCACCACTCCAGACCCCAAGCCAACTGCAAGGGTCTTGTTGCCTCCTCCTGCTCAAGTCATTCCAACTCCTAAGGGTCCCCTTGTGTATCCCTCGCTCTACAGAGAGCTTTCCAGAGCTATTCACCTCCCAGACACATCCAAGAATTTGTTCATCGATTTAGGTCAAAGAATGGCCTCAGTTTTGAATGTCAGTAATTGCTGGGTCTGCGGGGGGGAGGCAGTTTCTGGGGATCAGTGGCCGTGGGATGCATCGGAAGTCCACCCCTCTTCCCTGGCAGAATTGAACTGTTCCCTATATTAC
The DNA here is from genome assembly GCF_029931775.1 of Euleptes europaea. Classification (NCBI taxonomy): domain Eukaryota; kingdom Metazoa; phylum Chordata; class Lepidosauria; order Squamata; family Sphaerodactylidae; genus Euleptes; species Euleptes europaea. The sequence goes on from NC_079320.1 coordinate 85,090,351, forward strand.
AACCCCACTGCCCGTCCGCAGTGCTGGATGCTGAGAACTCCAATCATTGGGAGTCTCTGTGTTGCTCGCAGAAAATCTGCCCAGTTTAATCAGTCTGTGGGAGACACCTACCCTCATGACAAATGACAGCTATTCATCCTGGTGGCCTCAACCTCCCACTTTCTTCTTCTCTGCAACTCAGAGAGGAGAGAAGTGTGTCCCCACTAAGAAAGTGCAAGTGTTCAATTGTTCAGGAAACAACCCTTTCCAAGCGTTTCCTTCCCTCCAGCCACTCTGGAGATGGCCAGCCAATATCTCCCTTCCCTGGGTGGCACCCGACGGTTTCTTTTGGTTGTGTGGGAATTTTGCTTACTCCCAGTTGCCCCTGAATTGGACTGGATCCTGCGAGTTCAGCACAATCAGGCCAGGATTCTTTCTGTTGCCCTCAACCAAAGGAAATTCCCTAGGCATCCCTTTGTATGATGATCCCAGAAGAGTAAAGAGATCCATTCAGATCAGTAGCAAAGAGTGGGGGGAGGAATGGCCCCCTCAGCGGATCATAGAATACTATGACCCTGCATCTTGGGCTAATGATGGGACTCTTGGGTATCGAACTCCCATATACATGTTGAATCGTATCATTCGCCTTCGGGCTGTCTTGGAAATAATTACAAACCAGACCGCAGGTGCCTTAGAACTGATTGCTAACCAGCAAATTCAGATGCGCACAGCAATTTATCAGAATCGCCTTGCTTTCGATTATTTACTTGCCGAAGGAGGAGGATTGTGCGGAAAATTTAATTTTTCTAATTGTTGTCTTCAAATAGATGATAATGGAGAAGCAGTTCTCAATATTGCTTCAAATATTAGAAAGGTTGCTCATGTTCCCATCCAGAACTGGAAAAGTGCTTGGGATGCATCTTGGTGGGAAGGAATCTTGGGGGGGGGGGCTTGGTGGATGAAAATGCTGTTTTTCCTTGCGTGTGCTGTAGCTGGAATTATTTTTCTGCCTTGCTGTATTCCCTGTTTCATGCAACTCATTCAAGCCATTCTCAAAAGCTCACACGTGATTGCCATGCCCATAAATAAACCACCTCCTGGAGCCCTGGGAGCAATCATGGTCTTGTGCCCCTTGCCCAAAGAACTTTGCTAAGCCCTGCCCACCTGACACCTGTTGGGCCTTTCTGCTATGACTTTGAAATCAAAGTCTCATGAAAAGGGGGGGAAATGTAATGCCTGAAATCATTATATGTTATTGAAAATGTATTCTTTCACTGAAGAAATGTATTCATTCACTAAATATGTATTGGAAACGTATTCTCTGATTTGAAATATATTCTTTGTAATCAATAAAGTATAATCTGCACATGAATATGCCATACTCAGTGTATCAGAGTTGGCATCTATGATTAAAGTCACACCAAGCATATATATATATGTTAAAGGCCTTGAGTATAAGAGGCCCAGCTTTGCTCATTAGAAGCTAATTAGAGGATCCATAGAAGGCCCGAGTATGTTTTCATAAACTGGCTCCCCACTCATAAGGGCCAGCTAGGAAAACTTCCTTAGTTAGCCTTGGCAGCTGCCAGGGTCCAAGATTAAAAAAACTGCAGTAATTTAGGATCAAATAGAAAAGCACCTGACCATGAGGGTCTTCACTGCTCATTAGTGAGAATGAAATCACCACTTCTGCGTAACGCCTCCAAATCTCTAATAGGGTATTCAAATCCTTAAATATCTTATTGGTTGTATGTATTGACGCCATGCATTTGCACCTCCCATTACCAAAGATTATATCCATGCTTGCACTCCTTTGATATTGATGTGAATTGTCCTGCGCATTTAGGGCAATTTTCACCCGGTGTGTATATTGGGCCTAATAAACAAACTGCTTTGAACTATCAACCTCCTGCTGTGTTATTGTCATTGGGAATTGATACAATAATACAGGCTTATCACCAGCATGAATCCTACTGGATCTTTCTAGATCAACCTGGACTTTTTGGTCATAGTTCATAGATCTCTAAGCAAATTTCCTTTGGCATGTTGCACCTAAATTATTTTATCTTTATTGCTCACCTTTCCTTAAAAGTTAAAGCTAAAGTGGTGATATATGCAGTGATTACAGGTGGAATCAGGATTCAACATTTTATAGGTCTCTCTAATCACTTTCTGCAGTCTTCTTTGGGTGCAATCATGCGAGGTTCTGTTTTGCTGGCAAGTAATAATGCTTGGGTTTGCCAGTTGTATTACTGAATTTTTTTGCACAATAATTGTGCCACACTTTCAGATGCAAGCAATTTCTATCAGTGTCTACTTGGAAGATTATTCCTTGACAGTGTGTACATCATAGTCAGAACTGGCTTGTGCATTACAAAAAAAAATCTAAATTATGACTGAATGGGGAAAGGGGCTTATAAAGGCTACATTCAATTGTTTTTTTTTTATAAACATTTGCACAGTCAGCCAGATCTGAATATCAGAGGTTTCAAGCTTTGAGCTGTTGATCAGGTGGTTTGCCCAGAATGTCCTTGTGATGCTGAACAGTTATAGGAGTAATATTTTGTCATTGAATGTGATGCACCCAGAATGAGATGATAGGATTGGGAAATGGCCATTTTGTAGCTTTTGTGCTGTTCTCAATTTGTTACCTTTGCTGCTGTGGCTGCCCCCCCCCCCAAAAAAAAGCACTGAGCCCTGGGCAGTCAAGGGCCTGGGGTTCTGAAATGTGACTACTTGCAGGATTGGGACCAAAGTTCGGTGGCGATCTGGGGCAGACCCACAAAAGGGGAAATAGTACTCTTGAGCTATGAAATCCATCGACTAGAGATGGGACTAGAATGAGGAGCTGAGTCATGCATAGGGTTGCCAGGTCCCTCTTTGCCACCGGCGGGAGGTTTTTGGGGCGGAGCCTAAGAAGGCCAGGGTTTGGGAAGTGCAGGGTTTGACTTCAGTGCCATAGAGTCAATTTTCTCCAGGTGAACTAATCTCTATTGGCTGGATAGTTGTAATAGCAGATCTCCAGCTACTACCTGGAGGTTGGCAACTCTAGACATGCAGAAGGACATGCAAGAATGTGTGGGGGGAATAGTTATTAGCTAACACATGGGGGGTAGGTATAGGCAAAGAACACCCAGAACAAACTTGGGGAAAGACCATGTCAGAAAACGCTAGATTCAGGCTGTTGCCCAAGCAAGACAAAGGCCTGATGTGAAAACAGTTACAGCTGGTCAGACTGGGAGAAACATTATGGACATTATGGACAGTGGAACCACATTAGAATGTGGGAGGATACTATAGCCCCTTTTTCCAGACTTGCGGCATACAAGGGGCTGTGGCTAGGATTGCCAACATCCAGGTGGAGTCTAGAGAGCTCCTGGAAATACAACCTCTCCATATGTCAGAGATCCATCCCCCTGGAGAAAATGGCTGCTTTGGAGGGTGGATTCTATATTATATCGCACTGAGGTCCCTCCCCTCCCCCAAACTGTCATCCCCAGGCTCCACCCACAAAGCTCCAGGAATTTCCCCAGGAGATGGCAACCCCAGCTGTGGCTCTGTGGTAGACCATCTGCTTGGCATGCAGGAGGTCCCAGGTTCAATCCCCAGCATATCCAGCTAAAAGTAGGTGATGTGAAAGATTTCTTACTGAGATACAGAGAACTGCCAGGGAAGACAGAACTGGCCTTGAGAGACCAATGGTCTGACTCAATAGAAGGCAACTTCATTGCTGTTCACCACAAAAAGTTTCAAAACACAGTCCATTGTGAATCGTGGCTGCTGAGTGTTCTGTTTACTTTCTCCTGAAGAGAGACTTCCATTCTTGCCAGAAAGAGAAAGATTTGCTGTCTTTGTGTTTTCTGGGGAATGTAAACATGTTATGGCCTCTTGCGCACACAAAAGTAGTGTCACTGGATAGTGGTATCAGCTCTGCATCTAACATCTGGACAAGGTGGACTACACCAGGATTTCCCATCATGTCCTGAAGCTTCTTTGTCTTATTTTTAAAGATTTTTTTTGTAACATCCGACCTGAAGAAGATTTCTGGAGAACTTGAAAGCTTGCACACTGTTATATGTCATTTGGTTGGTCCTAATGAAAGGTATCATGTGGACTGTGTTCTGGTTTTTTGAATGATCTTCCCTGCTGTACTGATATCAGACTACTAATTCTTTGTGTCTTTTTGTTCATATTATTCCATAGAACTCTGTGCACATTGCTAGTGCTAGATGTTGTTCTCTTGTTGTTAAGGAGGGGGAAACCACTTATGAGACCCTCAGCTCCTTAGACGAAGAGTGAGATAAAAATGTGGAAAACAGAGTAATTATTATTTATTGGTATCGATAGCTTAAATGGTGCCACCAATATACATAAATATGTACATCTGTGACAACAGATGCAGGCTCAAGATATGCATTCATTTCATTGTTAACTGCACTAATTACAAAATGGAGTGTTTCATAATTATCATAATATGAAAACCAAAGACATTCTCCATCTAGACAGCCTATAATGGGTAGGGTTGCCAACCTCCAGGTACTATTCAATGTAGTAAATTCAACTGTAATTATGAGTAGTAGTAAAAGAACACAGTTGTAGGCCAATATTAACACAGTCAACCTCTGTATTATAACATCAGTTAGTATTTGTATTATAACATACTATATATATAGTAACCCAATTATTATACACTGTTATTATTATACACTATTTATATCATAATGCAGCAGGGCACAAGAGTATTATAGGTCAGTCAGTATGTCCAAATAAAGTCAACAGAAAAATCTTTGTTTCCTTGTTCCTTGTTTACAAGATTTTCTTTTTTCTTCATAAAATGATTGGTTATGTCCTTGTAATTTGTAGGGTAGAACAGGATGCCAGTAACTAGCCTGTTTCAAGGTTTTTTTCTTCAGCCACCCCAAAGGGACATTCAGTCTGGATATTATTATATATTTATTCTCAGAACACTCAAATAGTTGTATGTATATTCAAGCACAGTAACATGTGAGGTATGGACCTGACAAGGTTTCTTTCTTGGACTGAGAACAAGAAAGAAACCTTGTCATGATTTTTAGAATTCTGCCCTTTTGAATGTGTTGTGAAGCCAGAAACAGCAAATCCTGCTGCAGCAGAGAAGGGAAATCCTTTATGCATTCTAAAACTAAAACAAAAAACAAACAAACCCTGGAGCTCTCAGCTTCTCCAAAGGTGCATCCTTACTCTGCAGTGTTCTCTAGAGTTTGAAAAATGTATAAAGAAGCACACATTCTGGGGACTGTATGAGGTTAGAATCAGGTTAACAGAAAATTCGAACACTGATTATGGTTCCCCCCCCCCCAACATACTTAGCAACTCGAGTTATAGCTCAGTACATAAACACATATGGTCGCAGGCCTCAGTATCTTCAGTGATTGTAAATGAAAATGTGGTCAGTGGACACAGAGGCACAACAAGAACAAAATCAGATATGGTTTTGAACGGTTCTTGTTCCTCTCCTGCCTAATACAGGGTTTCTTTTTCTTTCTTTTCTTTTTTTGGTCTTATTTATACAGCCATAAGTCAGCTGTGACTTGACAACACTACACACAAAAGTGTAATCCTATGCAGAGTTACTCCAGTCTAAATACACTGGAATCAATGGGTTTAGACTGCACTTTAAAAAAAAAAAGATGGGGCAATGGATGTCACTAGTTGGTGAAGAAACTGTGGGGATGAAATGGGAGCAGGTGTCGCTTAATGGCCAACAGTGCAATCCTAAACAGAGTTACATCATTCTGTGACTAGCTCAAATCACCCAGCTGGCTTCATGAGTCCATCGCTCCAAACCACCGCTCTTAACCACTACACCATGTTGGCTGGGGGGGGATAAAGCAATAGCTGAGAAACTAAATGTAGTCATCTATCTTCACTGTTGAAGGTATAGGGCAAATTCCTTCTCCTGAACAGACGTTTTGAAGAGGGGAGAATGAGGAACTGGGGAAAATAGTGGTAACAAGGCAGGAAGTCCTAGAACATCTAGACAAACTGTAAACTAACAAGTCACAGGGACCAGACAGTATTCATCCTAGAGTTCTTCAAGATCTCAAATGGGAAATTGCTGAACTTCTAACAATGATATGTAACATGTCCCTTAGATCAGCCTCTGTATGAGAGGACTGGAGAATGGCCAATGTAACATCAATTTCTAAAAAAGGTTCCGGGGGGACCCAGGAAATTATAGGCCAGTTAACATCTGTTGCAGGTAAATTGATGGAAAGCATTATTAAAGATAGAATTGTCAAGCATATAGAAGGGCAAGGCCCACTGAGCAAAACCCAACATGGCTTCTGTAAAGGTAGGCCCTGTCACTAACCTATTAGAGTTTAGTGAAAGTGTCAATAAGCATGTGGACAGGAATGAGCCTGTGGACATTGTGAATTTGGATTTCGAAAAGGCTTTTGACAAAGTTTCCCACCAAAGACTGCTAAACAAACTTCATAGTCATGGGATAAGAGGACAAGTAGATTGGGAGCTGGCTGAAAAATAGGAAGCAGAGAGTAGGAATCAATGGTCAGTTCTCACAATGGAGGGAGATGAGCAGTGGTGTCACTCAGGGATCTGTGTTGGGACCAGTGCTTTTCAACCTGTTCATCAATTACCTGGAGTTGGGAGTGAACAGCGAGGTGGCCAAATTTGCAGATGACACCAAATTATTTAGGGTGTTGAGAACTCCAAAAGGATCTCTTCAGTCTGGAGGAATGAGCATTAAAATGGCAAATGAGATTAAATGTGTTGTACATTTTATATGGGGAAAACTGAATGTTGTAGAGTTTTAAAGTTTGTGTTGAACTGGTCTTTTGACCACAATAAATGATTTTGATTTGATTAAATGTGAGCAAGTGTAAAGTGATGCATATTGGGGGGGGGAATCCCAACTTCACATATACACTGATGGGATCTGTGCTGATGGCGACAGACCAAGAAAGGGATCTTGGGGTGGTAGTGGATAGTTTGATGAAGATGTCAACCCAATGTGCAGCTGCTGTGAACAAGGCAAATTCCATCCTGGCCACAATTAGTAAGGAATAAAGAATAAAACTGCTGTTATCATACTGCCCTTGTACAAATCTATGGTGACACCACACTTGGAATACTGTGTACAGTTCTGGTCACCACACCTTATTGCAGAGCTTGAAAAGGTGCGGAAAAGAGCAACCAAAATGATTAGGGGACTAGAGCAACTGCCCTATGAGGAGCGGTTAAAAAGTTTAGGGCTGTTTAGCTTGGAAAGAATGTGGTTAAGGGGAGACATGATAGAAGTCTATAAAAGTATGCATGATATGGAGAGAGTGGACAGGGAGAAGCTTTTCTCCCTCTCTCGTAATACTAGAATGTGGGGGCATCTGCTGGAGCTGGAGGGTGAGAGATTCAAAACAGATAAGTATTTCTTCGCACAATGCATAGTTAAATTGTAGAACTCCCTGCCCCAGGATGTGGTGATGGCTGCCAACTTGGAAGGCTTTAAGAGGGTGAAATGGGTCAGTGTGTTTCGATGCCTATGTTCTTAGAATCGACACCTTCCTGAGAAGAAGTATGTTATCTTATTCAGTTAGACACCTAATAAGCAGGACTCAACTGCTTTCTTACCGGAGTAAGCTTTTAATTGAATTGCTTCAAAAATATGTAAAATATGGAGCTGCCTTCTACTGAATCAGACCCTTGGTCCATCAAAGTCAGTATTGTCTACTCAGACCGGCAGCAGCTCTCCAGGGTCTCCAGGTCTTTCCCATCACCTCCTTGCCTAGTCCTTTTGACTGGAGATGCCAGGGATGGAAACTGGGACCTTCTGCATGCCAAGCTGAGGCTCTACCACTGAGCCACAGCCCCTCTCCATGGATCTCCAGGGTCTCAGGCTGAGGTCTTTCCCATCACCTCCTTGCCTAGTCCCTTAGACTGGAGATGCCGGGGATGGAACCTGGGACCTTCTGCATGCCAAGCCGAGGCTCTACCAATAAGCCACAGCCCCTCTCCATGGCTCTCCAGGGTCTCAGGCTGAGGTCTTTCCCATCACCTCCTTGCCTAGTCCCTTAGTAAGAGTTCCTCTTACTGGTCATAACCACATATGCTTAAAGTCAGTTTGTTTTGTTATACCTTTATAATGGATAAATATACCACCCGCATTTTGCTTCTCTTACAGAATATGCTAACATGAATATTTATATTCCACTGCAATTCATTCATTTAAACTTAAAACAATATAACATTATACAATATTGTTTTGATAATGTTTTAAATCAGTTACAGCTCTATGTTTTGATTTCCAGCTCTATGCAGTCATTGTTAGTGACAGATTGGATTTCAGAAACTTGGTTGGATTCCAGAAAGAGTCCTCTAAAAGAGTCTCTTGGCCTGTATTCCAAAAGGAGTTACATAGGCATGTCTAGGCTTGCCTAGTTTCAAATGAAAGACAAGCCTCTAATGGTGTTTTATTAATTTTAGATAGGAAAATTCTACAAATCCATCTGTTCCATGTATTTCTATGTGGTTCTATGTAGCATTTATATCCTTGCCCGTTACAAGGGGAGTGGACATGTTCATGGAGGACAGGATTATTCATGGCTATAGAAAAAATGGATACTAGTCATGATTCATACATATTCTCTCCAGGATCAGAGCAACATGCCTATTATATTACATGCTTTGAAACACCGGCAGGATAATGCTGCGGCAGTCGTCTTGCTTGTAGGCTTCCTAGAGGCACCTGGTTGGCCACGGTGCTGGACTTGATGGTCTGATCCAGCATGGACTTTCTTATGTTCTTATGTATTTCTTAATTTTGTACTACTTTCACCTCTCCAGCCTTCATTTTCTTTTCTATGTAAAGACAAGCAACCATTTCGAAGAAAATACTGGACAAAATATCCTTTACATTTCAGTTTGTGCTGGAAAAATAACTGCATTACACTGGACTCCTTACAATATATATCTACTGCAGTAGAAATCCTGCCCCCCTTTTGGATACACACCTTAATATGGTGAAGAGGTTTGTGTGTGTCAGCGAAGCTGGGAGCAATGTCGTAAGGGGTCTAGACTCTATCAGGAGACTAAACCCATAGGAGAGTCACTCAGGGCAGAATGGTCACAGCTGAGACCCCAGATGAAGATGCATCCACCCATGCGATCTTGGGCTGTATCAACAGAAGTATAGTGTCCAGAGCACATGAAGTGATGGTATTGCTTTACTCTGCTATGGTTAGACCTCACCTGGAGTACTGTGTTCAGTTTTGGGCACCCCAATTTAAGAAGGATGTAGACAAGCTGGAAGGTGTCCAGAGGAGGGCAACAAAGATGGTGAGGGGTCTGGAGACCAAGACCTATGAGGAAAAGTTGAAGAAGCTGGGTATGTTTAGTCTGGAGAAGACTGAGAGGGAATATGATAACCATCTTCAAGTACTTGAAGGGCTGTCATATAGAGGATGTTGCTGAGTTGTTTTCTGTTGCCCCAGAAGGTCGAACCAGAACCAACGGGTTGAAATTAAATCAATAGAGTTTCCATCTAGACAATAGGAAGAATTTTCTAACAGAGCAGTTCCTCAGTGGAATATGCTTCCTCAGGAGTTGGTAAACTCTCCTTCCCTGGAGGCTTTTAAGTTGAGGTTAGATGGACATCTGTCAGCAGTGCTGATTCTATGACCTTAAGCAATGATGAGAGGGAGGGCATCTTGGCCATCTTCTGGGCATGGAGTAGGGGTCACTGGGGAGGGGAGGTAGTTGTAAATTTCCTACATTGTGCAGGGGGTTGGACGAGATGACCCTGGTGGTCCCTTCCCACTCTATGATTCTATCTAAATACTAACCAGGGCTGACACTGCTTAGCTTCTGAGATCGGACGAGATCAGGCTACACGGTGTTGCCATCCCTCTGCTCTCCCTTTTAACTAGTATTTAAAAAATAATAACAGGTGCAGCTTCCTTCATTAATATGCCGACTTTAAAAAGCTTTGGAACATTCTCAGTGTCTGTCCGCAATCCTTTTTGGCTGTGCAAAATTTAACAGCCTAAATGCAATGCCTTTGAACTTGACATTTGATTCAATTTCTACTAAAAAAATTAAGATACAAAATCAACTTCTGTGTCTCTGGAGGAACAGAGAAAGGCAAACTGTGGAGATAAAATTAATGAGGCCCAGAATTAAAGGCACCCATTTTTAAAGAGGAGGTTTTAATAAGATAGTTTCTGATACACTGAAAATAAGGAATAAATAAAGATTTTATTAAATCAAATATTTTAATGATGAACTGCCAACTGGTACCTTTAAGTTTCTGGAAAAAAATCTTAAAAACACAAAGATGCCTTATACTGGAATGGATCCAACCATTCATGCATGGAAGGATTCCTCACATTTTTATCAATTCCTGCAGCCCTTCCAACTCCCACAGCAATCAGTCCTGGTGTCATGGGATGTATGTTGTAGATCAGCTGCATGGGTTGGTGAGGTGGAGAAGGTAATTAATCTTTTCCTCAGCAGGGGAAGAGAAGAAGAAGAAGAAGAGTTGGTTTGTATATGCCTACTTTCTCTACTTTTTCATAGAATAATAAAATCATAGAGTTGGAAGGGATCACCAGGGTCATCTAGTCCAACCCCCTGCACAAGGCAGGAAATTAACAACTACCTCCCCCCACACACATGTGCACTTGATAGGGAGGCGGGGAGGAGAGGGTGACCACAGCGAGCCGCTTGGCCCTCACACGCGCTTGAAAGGGGAGGCAGGGTGGGGAGGGGAGGCGTGCTGGGCCGCTCGGTCCTTGCTGTAGCAGCAAAAGGCGAGGTGGGGTGCAAGGGTTGCGCACGGAGTCACTTGGGCCGGAAAGGACGGGAGGGGAGAGTGGGGGCTTGCTGCCTCGGCTCGCAGGTCAGAGAAGAGCTGTCTGGGGGGGTGGATCCGGCCTACAGGCAGCATGTTTGACACCCCTGGCCTAGAGCATCCCTGACAAGTTTTTGTCCAGCCACTGCTTGAAGACTGCCAGAGAGGGGGAGCTCACCGCCTCCCTAGGTAGCTGATTCCACTGACGAACAAACTCTTACTGTAAAAACTTCCCCCCCTAATATCCAGCCAGTACCTTTCTGCCCATAATTTAAACCTGTTATTGCGAGTCCTATCCTCTGCTGCCAACAGGAACAGCTCCCTGCCCTCCTCTAAGTGACAACCCTTCAAATATTTAAGAGAACAACCATGTCTCCCCTCAACCTCCTCTTCTCCAGACTGAACATTCCCAAGTGTTTCTGCCTTTCCTCGTAGGTCTTGGTCTCCAGCTTGGTCTCTTGATCATCCTCATCACTTTCCTTTGCACCTGCTTCATTCTGCCACAGAACAGAATGGAACAGAACAGACTTTATTTGCAGTATAGACCATCAAATATCCTTAAAAATTGTAATTAAATACATACATAAATAGTTATGGACCGATAATACAAAAGGTAAAAATGTAGTGGAGATTAAAAACTGGTATGAAGGAATAAAATCCTTCAAAATATGCATAAAACAGTAGAGATTCTAATCTGCCACATCCTTTTTGAAGCGAGGCCTCCCAAACTGCGTACAGTATTCCTGACCAATGCAGTGTGCAGAGGAACTATGACATCTTGTGATCTGGATGTTATGCCTCTGTTGATACACCCTAATATCACGTTAGCCTTTTTTGTCACTGCATCACACTGGCTGCTCATGTTTCGCTTATGGTCCACCCATATCCCAAGATCTTGTTCACACCCACTGCTACTCAGAAATGTATCCCCCATTGTTACCCGAAATGCTCTTTGAATGGGGAATTAGCTAAGCAGATCGGTAACTTTAATATTTATATAGCGAGATCAACCAGCTATACCAGAGCCCATTAACTGTGACCTTAAGAATAAAGACAAACAAGGGATTTCCGAATTAAGAGAGTTTATGTTGTTTCAAGTAGGTCTGTGATTCGGTTCGGCCCGAACTGAAAAACAGCCAAATTTCTCTCAATTCGGCGGTTTTTCAGTTCGGACGAACCAAACTCAAAAAGGGGGGAAACCGGGGAGCCAAATTGGCCGAGTTCAGGGTGTTCCCGAATAAATTCAGCCAATTCGGGCCCTTTCTCCCACCCCACGCGCCTTCAGGGAGCTTCCCTGGAGAGGAGCGGGGTGCCCTTTAAAGAGATCTGCGCTTCCCAGCCGAGAGGCGCAGATCTGTTTAAAGGGCACCCCGCCCCCCTTCAGGGGGCTTCCCTGGAGAGGAGCGGGGTGCCCTTTAAAGAGATCTGTGCTTCCCAGCTGGAAGGGGGGGTGTGGGGTGGGGGGGGAGTCTTGGGGGTGGTCTGGTCTTGCCAGCCCTGCCGGGAGTCCCGGCAGGGCTGGGGGGGGGGGTCTTTAAATAGGTCTGTGCCTCCCGGCTGGGAGGCACAGATCTATTTAAAGGGCCCGCCGTGCGCCTCCAGGGAAGCTCCCTGGAGGCGCGCGGCGGGTCTTCAAACAGATCTGCACCTCCCGGCCGGGAGGCGCAGATCTGTTTGAAGACCCCCCCCAGCCCTGCCGGGACTCCTGGCAGGGCTGGAAGGGGGGTGTGGGGTGTGTGGGGTGTGGGGGAAGTCTTGAGGGGTGGTCTGGTCTTGCCAGCCCTGCCGGGAGTCCCGGCAGGGCTGGGGGGGGTCTTCAAACAGATCTGCGCCTCCCGGCCGGGAAGCTCCCTGGAGGCGCGTGACAGGTCTTCAAATCCCCCTGAAGGCGCGCGGGGGCCGAATTTCCCCCCGAACTCCAGATCCCCCTGAATATCCAGGGATCTGAAGCGGGGGAGTTCGGACTTCGGCACGGTCCGAATTAAAACGGGCCGAATTCAGCCGAATCCGAATGATACCGAATTTTTTTTCAACAGCCCAAGTTTCAAGCATTCAGTGGTGCAACACAAACATACAGAGTTTTTCTAAGAAATAAAAGGTAGTAGAATAAGGACGGATGCCAACGTGGTAGGAGGTCATTGGTTAGGGGAAATATTTACCGTTCTTGAAGAGGAGTTGTCCAAGTTCCAGTAGACTGAGATGAGTAAAAAGGGGAACATGGGGAATAAACAGGGGGCATGCGTATTCTAGCATGGCTGCTCACTCAGACAGAGTGACAGGCTGTATAGGATGGGAAGCCCTAAGGTAACGTATGAGCTGTGGGCATCCCAGATATACTGTTTTTTTCTGGGGGTGGGGTGAGGGGATTTACCCCTCCTAGGTTCCCAGGTGACAAAAGGATTAATATTCGGCTGCCGGGGTGGGGTAGTGAGAATTTAGAAATCTATTCTGATTCCAACGGCTTTTGCAACCCGGGAGGAAAGGGGGACTAGCTGCCTCGGCTCCGAGGGCCAGATAAAAGCCCTCCAGGGGCTGGATTCGGCCCGTGGGCCGCAGGTTTGACATCCCTGCTCTAGAAAGTTATTTGAGCACCCTTGGGCGCATACTGTCCAGCCTGTGGGATCTGTACTCATCCAATGCAGCCATGTCCTTCTCAACTACCCCTCTGTCCATGTCAACTGGCAGCCCGGATGCCATTCTTTGCCTAGTACTATTCCTATATGAGCCTTCTCTTCTTCAGGGGAAAAAACGGAGGCAAAATAGGCATTGAGCCTTTCTGCTTTCTCTCTGTCCTGTATCAGAGTTTCTCCATTTTCACCCAGAAGTGGACCTATTGCCTCTTTTCCTTTGTGTTTGCTTCTCACATATCTGAAGAAGCTTTTCTTGTTGTAGTGAGCCTCCCTGGCCAGCCTCAACTCACTGTGAGCTTTGGCCTCTCTGATAGTTGACCTACAGTGCCTACCGATTTCTCCCCCAGCCTTTGGTTTTTGGTTTGGTTTTTTATATATATGTGCTGACTTTCTCTACCACTTAAGGAAGAATCAAACCAGCTTACAATCACCTTCCCTTCTCCTCCCCACGAAAGACACCCTGTGAGGTAGGTGAGGCTGAGAGACTGTGACTAGCCCAAGGTCACCAAGTTGGCTTCATATGTAGGAGTGGGGAAACAAATCCAGTTCACCGGAATAGCCTCCACTGCTCATGTGAAGGAGTGGGGAATCAAACCTGGTACTCCAGATCAGAGTCCACCACTCCAAACCACCGCTGTTAACCACTACACATGCTGGCTCTCTTGAAAGATAAGAGAGGTGGCTTTCTAGAGACTTAAAAAAATATTGACACTAAGTCATTTGAGGTTAATAGCAAGTTATGCAACTGGTCACACAGTGACTCATGGATGGATTCGCCAGTGTGAGGGTCTCTGTGTCTCTGCTTTCCATCACCTGCTTTGTTATCTGTGAACTCATAAAAGCAGTTCACACTTACTGGTCTCAGGCGCCTGACCTGATTGCCCCAAGTATCTCCCCCCCGCTGTTCTTCCTGTCAGTACTCCCTCAGGCCGGTGCGGCCTTGGAAGTGTGATAGCTCCAGCAGACTTCCTGGGACTCGTTTGATGTTTTGTATTATGCCAAGCTTGTAACTTCCCATAACAATAAGTGTGAACCCCAGTGCCCCAGTGCCCTGGAGTCAATATATTCTGTAACCCCGATAAGCGCCTCACTTGCAACTTTCTACCTGTGCCTGTCTCATCTCCTGATGTCTTCAATAAATCCTTTGTTTCTGTATCAACGTCTGAACATTTGATTTGGAGAAGTAAACTCAGAGAGAGGGGATCTCTCACATTAAGTTGCAAGTCTTTGCCTCTCGGACTGCAGCTGTACCTTTTGGGACAGAATGTCAGCCGACGAGGACACCACCCCTAACCCCGATGCACCAGAGAAACCTGAGGTGCCGGAGAAACCGGACCCCAAGGAAGAGGGCGCCAAGCCGAAGGCACCTAGGGCTCCTGTCCCCGACCAAGGCCGGGACGGACGTCCCCGGGACTTCCTCAACAATTGGCTGGACTCTCCCAAGGGTTGGTCTCTCTCCCGGACTGCGGCAAAGGGACGCCGGTTGGCCTTCCCCAGTTTAGGACTCGAGGGGGACCCTGCACGCAGGGAAGTCGTGATGGACGAAGAACGGAGGCAGTGGCAGGAGGACCGCCAAGCTATGCAGGACCAGATTGAGACCATGCAGCGCGTGATGGGTGAGATGGCCGCGGCCCTGGATGCGCTTAAATGGATGATTTTGGAAAACCCAACACAGTCAATGAATATACTTCAGGAGACTTTGGATGATTTTGGAAAAGTATCAGGCTTTAAAGTGAATCAAGAAAAAACAAAGATAATATTTAAAAATTTATCGGAAATACAACAACAGGAATTTATATCATATACTGGCTGGGAGAAAGCTAACAAAGTTAAATACCTGGGAATTTGGATCACTGCAAAGAATAAAGATCTGTTAACCAACAATTACCTCAAGTTATGGGGTAAGATTAAAACTGATATGATTATATGGTCAAACAAAAAATTGTCATTAATGGGACGTATCTCAACGATCCAAATGAATGTCTTACCGAGGATGCTCTTCTTATTCCAAAATTTACCAATAATATCACAAACAAAATATTTTGAAACTTGGAGGAAAGACATTTCAAACTTCATCTGGCAAGGAAAAAAACAAAGGACTGCTTATAAATACTTGGTGGATCTAAAAACTAGAGGAGGTTTAGCATTGCCTAACTTTCAACTCTATGCTGAAGCGGTAGCTTTAGTATGGCTAAAAGACTGGATGAATTTGTCAAATGTACGTTTGCTAGACTTGGAAGGTTATAATAACTTAAGTGGATGGCATGGTTATTTGTGGTATGATAAAATTAAATTACAAGCAACATTCCGTAATCATATAATCAGGTCCTCTCTACTTCGTATTTGGATGAGATATAAACACATTTTGGAACCAGAAACACCGATGTGGATATCGCCCCAAGAAATGCTAACTTTGCGCCCACTTAGACCAGACAAATTTATTACTTATCAAGATCTAACTAATTGGGAAGGAAAGAAATGCTCACTAAAAGACTTTCAACTGCTTAAGGATGATTTACAATGGCTTCAATATTACCAAATCAAATCAGTTTTTGTACAAGATGCAAAAAAAGGTTTCTCTAAAGAAAAATCTCCTTTTCAAAGGATTCTACTAGACAATAATACAAAGCTGATTTCTAAAATGTATAATCTCCTTTTAACAATATACTGTGAGCAGGATTAAACCAACTATGATCGATTGGGCTCAAAATGTGGGACATGATATTGTTTTAAATAAATGGGAAAGATTATGGTCTAAAGATTTAAAAGGAATAAAAGCACAGTCAGTGCGAGAAAACATCTATAAAATGATGTATAGATGGTATCTAACACCCAAGAAAATTGCAAAGATTTATAAAACGATGTCCCCTACTTGTTGGAAATGTAACAAAGAAATTGGTTCCTTTTATCACATGTGGTGGACCTGTGACAAAGCCAAAGACTTCTGGGACATGATTTATAACGAACTGAGATTAATACTACAAAAGAATATATCCAAAACACCAGAAATGATGTTATTGAGTATGATTCCAGACGACTTAGCAACACAAAGAACCTTTTTGATATATGCCACAACAGCTGCGAGACTGCTTTATGCAGCGAAATGGAAAGGGCTAGAAACTCCAGAGAAAAAAGACTGGATTGTTAAAATGTTTGAAGTGGCAGAAATGGCAAAACTCACAGCTATTCTAAATGAAGAAAATGACGTTCGGTTTTTGGGGGAATGGGGGGCGTGGATGCATTATTGTGAATATGAGTTAAAATTGGGAAGAATGGAAGAATATTTTCTAATCTGATCCAGAGGATTATTTTTGATTTTTTTTTTATATTGAATAAGCATAATTATATTTACTAACAGATTATGGTTTTTTATATATGGTATTGATATTTTATCAAGATTAGATTACCTATGACGGGAGGAATTTTTTATTAAGAGGCAGATAGAGGTGATGGGGAAGTCAAAAAATTTTCCATTTCTTTTTTTTCTTTTTTCTTTTCTCTTTTTTATTATATGATATGGAATTATAACAACTTTAGGTTAGAATTGAAATTCGATATTGTTATAGATGTTGTTTAATGCAATGGAAAATTTCTATCATAAAACCCAATAAAATTTATATATATAAAAAAAAAGAAGTGCAGCCTTATTGCCTTTGCTAGGGGGAACAGGATTCTTCATTTTTAACTCCAAGTGACTCAAAATGGGAGACAATTACAGGGTAAAATACTGTTCACAAAATGCACTCCCTCCAACATTTAACAAAACAGAACGTTTTTTTGCTCTGCTTGAAAAACAGTTTTCCTATTTTTCTGGGAATGTTTGTGCTGGGAACCAAATCTGGACCCTTCTACATCCAAATGGTCTAGACCAGTGGTTCTCAGAGAGGCACATTCACGATTACCATCAACCAAAAAGAGTCACATAGGTGGAGAAATGTATTTTTCTTTGGAGGTTTGAATCCAGCAAATTCACCTTGAATTTTTAAAAGTTTTTTTTTCTCTCTTGGCAGAGAACAGGCAGGAGGAGGGGAGTCCGTTGCTTGCCAGCCTCGCCTGCCACAGATTTATATATGAAAATGGTAGACTTGGCTAGACACAATGAGATGGTCAAGTCACACACACACACCCCCCTCCAGCCAGACAGCTGTCATCTGGTAGGGAACAGACTTTTGGAGGTTGAAACCCCTTCCTTGACTTGGCCTGTCCTGGTCAGTGGGAGGCGAAAGAGAGATTCTAAAACTCCTGGAAGCAAGGAGGAGGGTATCTTTTGAACGGATTCCATCAAAGCAAGCAGCTCTCAGCTGCAGTCTGCTGGAGGGAACTAGTCCCATGTTCAGGACTGCAGGCCTGAGCAGAGGCTTGAAGGTAATGGGAACCCTTTAGAACAACTGTAACCTTTTAAGCTAAAGTGCCTGCTTTATATTAACATCCACTAGGGCAGTGATGGCGAACCTTTTAGAGACCGAGTGCCCAAACTGGAACCCAAAACCCATCTATTTATCGCAAAGTGCCAACATGGCAATTTAACCTGAATACTGAGGTTTTAGTTTAGAAAAAACAACTCATACATTAACATCTTTTGTCTTAAAAGAAAAACAAAATAACAGAGCTTTCAATGATACAAACAACTTTTTATTGAAAGGTAAAAGTTTGCATTTGGCATGCTTTTGAACATGTTAATTACATGCTGGGTAAGTGGGTGTTCCTCTTTTAGTAGGGGATTCCACTAAAAGGTGGGAGGCGCTGCAAAGCCCGCGCTGTGGCCCGAGCCATCTGCTCCCCTCCAGCTATTTCACGCTGTGAGCTATGCTCCCCTCCAACCTAGCTCCTCTCCAACCCTACTACGGGAATCACCTTCACCACAGACTCAACAGGCTGCCGTCCGTGCCACACCCTCATGCTGCATGTGAGCCACCCTGCTGCATGTGACGGGAGGAAGCGCTCCCATTAGGCTGCTGGGCAGAGGGGCGGGTGATGTGAGAAATGCCCTCAGGCGCACATGGAGAGGGGGAGGGGAGCAGCCCAGCCCCGCGTCCCTCTGGCTTTCTCATAACGAACTCAGGCGAACTCTGTGCTGGGGCAATGGCGCGCGTGCCCACAGAGAGGGCTCTGAGTGCCACCTCTGGCACACGTGCCATAGGTTCGCCACCACTGCACTAGGGCATGTACAGAGGGGGAGATAGAGGAATTGTGTTTTATATTTTTCTTTTGGATCCCTTGCTGTGCTGAGATTATGGATGTAGACATTTTCTTTTTAATAAATGCTTTATAACTATTAGTGCTGGTAGTGGTTCTCTGTACCACATTAGACCTCCATTGTTCTGGCTACACTCTCTTAAAAGGAGCACCAGGAAGAAGGGGAGGGGCACTCAGTTGGTGTCAGGCTGTTATCTCGGTTTAGCTGTTTCCTTTCGTTCCTTTGCTGAACCGTCCAGACTTCAAGGACGGCTCCACATACCAAAGCCTGGGAACGCCACTCCTGGGAAATAGTGCTCTGTTTATGCTTTGTAATCTCCCGCCGTTTCTATGCCTTATGTTTCCAACTAACGATCAAGACAACTCATAGCTGTCATCTTATTCTCAATGCACTGCATTGCCTATTTGACCAGTAAAAGCCATCTGCTTGGAATCTAATTGTCTCTGTGGTGATTTCTGGTTCTTTGGGTCAAGAGCTGACAGTTGGCAAGTGGTGCACAAGGCAATAAGCTGTCCCCATGCTAAACAGATGTGGAGTAGTTGGAGACACAGAGGCAAGGCCTCAGAATGGCAATGCAAGGAAGGGAAGTTGGCAGTCCTGGTCCTCTCAGAGGGAAAATCCTACAAGTGAAGAAGAAGAAGAGTTGGTTTTTATACCCTGCTTTTCTCTACTTTTAAGAAGTCTCAGACCAGCTTACAATTGCCTTCCCTTCCTCTCCCCACTGCAGACACCTTGTGAGGTAGGTGGGGCTGAGAGAGTTTGGGGGAAACTGCGGCTAGCCCAAGGTGACCCAGCTAGCTTCATGTGGAGGAGTGGGGAATCAAACCCAGTTCTCCAGATTAGAGTCCACCGCTCTTAACCAGTACACCATGCTCTTAACCTCTATACCAAGTGGTTGATCCAAGAAAGAGAGAGAAAAGCCCCTCCAGGTGTTGGGAAAGCCAGGTGGGTGGCATGTGCCAGTCAATGAGTGAGACCATGTTTTGTCTAGGAGCGCCTTGTTCAAGTTCCAATCACAATGGACCTCACTCTCTTATTTAGCTCTGATATATCCAGCATTGAGCTCACCTTAACATACACATGGCAGATCCCAGTTTAGGCACTTACTTTGCACATAGAGTTACCAGTCAAAGTGGGGTCTGGTGTTCTCCTGGAATTACAACTCATCTCCAGACAAGAGGGTGTGCATTTTGAAATCAAATCAGTACAATTTGGATTCAGAATGAGGGAGGAGCCAATACCATAATCCTGAAATTTGGGGTATTCCTACACTGGTTTAGTTGTGGAGGGGTTTCATTGGGGGAGATAGCCAGATTTATGGGTCCATTGTTTCTTATAGGGGATAGGGTATCTTTCTAGGGATCTGGTCTTTTTAAAGCAAATGGTACCAAATATGCAGGGAACGAAGGCCTCCTTTCTTTCTTAAAGACCCTCAAATTTGAAGAGAATTGTACAAAAGGGCCTGAGCTTAGCGACCCTTGAACAAGGTGCTCCCAGGCATACTGGTCTCCATTGTTTCCTATAGATGGGGACAGGTTTTTTTTTCCATGGATCTGGAACAGGGGTGGGGGCAGGGGCATAGCCTTTCCAGTTTCCTGGGGTGGGGCTAGGGTTGGGCCAGATTTGTTGCTATGCTAGGGTCTTAAAAGAACCATAGGGAGGGGCCTCCATTGCCGCTAACTATGTAGGCAGGGCCATGAGGATTTAGGGAGGGGCTCCCCAGAAATTTAGGGACACAGCTCCAAAGAATTATGGAAATTGTAATATGATACAACAGGAACGTAGGGCAGTCATGCACTTCAACTGCCATTCTAACTGAATCACTCATGTAAGTTTGTCAGTATTGCCTGGAACTGGTTGCTTAAGGGGGCTCAGCCAAATCGGGGGGGGGGGGCTTGAGCCCCTCAGCCCCCCAAAATTTACACCTATGGGTGGGGATGGATATGGGGGAGGATATAAGTGATAAACAACCAAAGCTTAGGATGTGCAGCAGATCTGAGAGTTTTAGAGCAGGCAGAAGAATTGGCTTTCTGGGATCACCCAATTCCCATAGCTGTAGTATAGTCATCACATGACTATTTTCCTCCTCCAACCAGCCCCTCTGGAGGTGCAGGAATAGGGGACTTCCAGTTCAAGCCCCACAGAATCCTGAACACAGGACCCACAACTTACAGTGAGGGAAAAAAGTATTTGATCCCCTGCTGAATTTGCCCTTTTGCCCTCTGACAAAGAATTGACCAATCCATAATTTAAATGGTGGGTCTATTGTAGCTGTGAGAGACGGAATAACTACAGGAAAAACCCAGCTCACCATTTTAGAGGAGGACAGGGAGCTGTTCCTGTTGGCAGCAGATAGGACTCACAATAATAGGTTTAAATTGTGGGAGGAAAGGTACCTGCAGGATATTAAGGGAAAAAATTAACAGTAGAAGTTGTTCAACAGTGGAATCAGCTACTTGCATTGACAGTCTTTTAGCAGAGGCTGGACAAACACTTGTCAGGGATGCTCTAGGTTAGGGGTAGGGAATATCAGGCCTGGGGGCCATTTAAGGCCCATGAAATCATTTGGTCTGGCCCTTCATGGGTCCTGGCAGATCTCTAGTTCAGAAGGATCTAAGACTAGTGATCCACCCCCTCCCGCGGACAGGAATAGCCTCTATTCAAGGCAGATGTGTGTTTTGGCGAGAAAATGAACCCTTTTTCCCCCTTGCAGAAGAGTCGTTAGCTATGGAGCTGCTAGGACCGCCCAAGAAACTGTGTTAACCCTTTCCCACCTGGGCCATGGAAAAAAGTATTCCCTCTGTACTACAAGAGGGCTGAGGGCGGAAGTGGCGACAATGAAGGGGTTAAAGTGGGCAGGGTCAGAATGTGCAGGGTGTTTGTGATTTCTTAGCCAGTGTGTTCTCATTTCAGCCCTGCAGGCAGAGGTAGCAGGATCCAGCTTTAGAATCCTGCCCTGACCATGCAGAGCAGGAGCAACTCCGGCGTGCGGCTGGATGGCTATGCCCCGCTGGTGTAACAGACCATCCTGTGTCACCAGGTGGGTGAGTGCGTGAGTGACTGGTCGGATGCTCCATCTCCATAAAGGAGGGAGGGAAAGGAAACTATGGCTCTCTGTGGATTGTCTTCAAAGGTGATTGGCTGGAAGCAATCTGGGCTCCTCCTTTGCAAGGATCCCATTTGAAGGTAGGGTTGTCAGTTCTGGGTTGGGAAATACCTGGAGATTTTGGAGGTGGAGCCTGAGGAGGGTGGAGTTTGGGGAAGAGAGGGACCGTAGCAGGGTATAATGCCATAGAACCCACCTTCCAAAGCAGCCATTTTCTCCAGAGGAACTTATCTCTGTCACCTGGAGCTCAGTTGTGATGGCGGAAGATCTCCAGCTACCACCTGGAGGTTGGCAACCCTATTTGAAGGACGAAATGCTTGGGGACCCAAGGCAGTAGGATCAGAGAAAATCACAAAATGCATTCTGTAGCCAGCTAGCAGTACCCAAAGATGAAAAGCAACAGAGATTGTTTTGGGAGGGGGGTTTCATAAAACCGAAGTATCCCAATTTTGTGTCACTGTTCCACTATGGTGTAGTGGTTAGAGTGTCAGACTAGATTCTGGGAGACCCAGGTTCAAATCCTTATTCTTCCAGGAAAGCTCACTGGGTTAGTCACAAGGTTGTTATGAGGATAAAATGGGGGAGAATGATGTCTGCTGCCTTGGGTCCCCATTGGGGAGAAAGGTGGGGCTATAAATTAAATAAATAATGTGGAGTATAACAACAAGATACATTGTACAGGTCTTAAGCTATTGGACAAATGGAGGACAATATAAAGGACTGTGGAGAAATGCCTTACACTCCATTAAAATTGCCATTAGCTGGGTCTGCATTCTGTTCAGGCTCAGAGGCTGCAAATCACTTTTTACAAGCTATCAGGTATATTAGGGGAAAGTGGGGTGTGTATGACTCCCAGCACCAGAGCAATCCAGCTCCATAGATATGCAGATGGCCCGGGAGAAGAAAGGATAGAAAAGTCACACCAAAGCCTTCCATCTTGGGAGATCAAATGGGAAAGAGCGGCTCTTCCTTTTGGGGGACAGGAAAAGATAATAAAAATGCTGATTTAGGTCACAACTGGGGAGAAAACAGATTATAAATGAATAAGTAATAAAATACCAGAAAATTGGGCCTATTGTTGGTAAATAGGAGGTCACTGTAGCATGTGCATACCTGGATGGGAGTGGAAATGTTCAGTTTTGAACTGGGGGGTGGAATCAAAGATTTCATTACCATGTGTGAAATATCCCACAGACAGACTTACAGTGCATTCCTGAGTGGAGTGCCTGCACCGGGCTTAGGAGGCAATGCAGCAGTATTGCACAGGGTTGCAGGGGAGATACGCTACCTAGGTCCCTGCAACCCTACAACACCTCTGCAAAAATAAAAGGGGGTGTTCCCAAGCCATAACGGCTTAGGATGCCGCCTAAAGGTGGCCCTGCCCCCCACCTGCCACCGTAATGCCCCGGGAACGCCTCCCGGAACTCCATTATGCCCCAGGAATGCCTCCTGGGATGCTGATATGCCCCAGGAATGTTATGCCCCGGGAATGCTTCCCAGGTTGCCGCTGCGGCCTTTGCCAGTGTTTGGACGCCGCCTGCAGGCTCTGGATGCTGGCCCCGGCACTGGGGCCACAAACACAGGAATGCGCTGTTTAAATGTTTGGTGAAAGAATAACTCATGACTAGGATTAATGCACTGCATTTCCATCACTATGAATATCAATGACTCCTCGTGTGCCAGGGTTGCCAGAGGGCAATTCATGGGCAGCATCAAGAGGGATTGTTCCCATCAACTCAGCAGGAGTCTGGGATGGTTCAGGTCTAGAACATGGAGCTCAAGGGAAGAGCAGAAACCCCCTAAAATGGAACTGTCATATACTGGATTAAATGGCAGTGGGGCAGGGGGAGGTCTTGGCTGCAGTTTCTCCCTCCTGTTTTATTCTGATAAGTTTATGTTTCGGTAGAAAAGCCAGATACTGCACAATATCATAGGAACTGTAACCATGGTAACTGAGCAAAATTGGCCTTGTGGCTATATATGAAGGTATTTAAAAAAGAATTTGTAGGTCAGCCAGGCAGCCATTTTGTTGTTATTCCACCCCCCAAAAAAAATCCTACCTTGTATATGGACTAGGTAAGAAGGGAGATAATGCACTTTCATATATATACACATGTGAATTACATAAATACAACTCTTATACCATGTGAGCTCTTGACCCATCAAACCAGAAATCACCACAGAGACAATCAGATTCCAAGCAGATGGCTTTACTGGTCAAATAGGCAATACAGTGCATTGAGGATAAGATGACAGCTATGAGTTGTCTTGCCCGTTAGTTGGAAATGTAAGGCAGAGAAACGGCGGGAGATTACAAAGCATAAACAGAGCATTATTTCCCAGGAGTGGCGTTCCCAGGCTTTGGTATGTGAAGCCGTCCTTGAAGTCTGGACGGTTCAGCAAAGAAACGAAAGGAAACATACCATAACTTTGTGCACTCAGGAACTAGGGTTGCCAACTTTGGGTTGTGAAATTCCTTGACACTTGGGAGGGTGGGGTTTGGGGAAGGGAGGGAGCTCAGTAGGCATGTGATGCTGTAGTGTCCTCCCTCTGAAGCTGCCATTTCCTCCAGAGGATCTGATCTCTGTAGTCAGAGGTGAGTTGTAACTCTGGATCCTAGGCTTTTCCCCATCTTGCCCTGGCTGAGAAACAGTTAATTAGAGAGACTAGGAATCCAGGGACCTTCTGGCCACTTAGGACCGCATGGCCCTCTGCAGCTAGGGTTGAAAGCACCGGGTTGGGAAATACCTGGAGATTTGGGGGGTGGGCCCTGAAGAGGGGAGGGGAGGGAGGGGAGGGACTTCAGTGCAGTATAACATTATAGAATCCACCTTCCAAAGCTGCCCTTTTCTCTAGGTGAACTGATTTCTGTTGCCTGGAGATCAATTATAATAGCAGGAGATCTCCAGCTACCACCTGGAGGTTGGCAACCCTATCTCCAGCAGAGTGGGACAGAAGGCCTGGGGTCCATTTCCTCAAAGTGAAAAAGTCATACTTTCCCTCCTTGTAATATGCATTGCTGAAGACTTTTCAGTGTACCAATCCAGTTTTTTTTAGTATTCTAACAACTCCCCAGAGGAGCATTATCTGAGATACAATGGACTTGTCCAAGATTAGTGAGCTTTAGTGGTCCAGGTGGGATTCAAACTTGGCTTTCCCATATCCAAAACAACGATCCATCCATTGCGCTATATTCACCTATGGAAAAGAGGTCAACCACATACATAATCGTATTTCAGGGCACAGATACATCTATCCACCTGGAGCATTTGGAATCAGGCAGAATCATAAGAAGGGACTCACAATGTCTTAATAACAATTACAGGTAACAATGAAAAACATGGCTGAAACTGGCCTCCTTTAGAATTTTTCTACCGTCTGGACTTCTTGAGCTTAATGCCAATTTTTGTTTGTTGGATAAATGCAGGAAGGTTCTCTGGGCAGGGGCAAAAGGATACAAAACCCCTTTTTAGCATGATTTCCTTTCCCCATCGTGATTGCTGTTCCTTTACTTGTCAAGCAGTCCTATCTAGACACTTGCTGAGCCCAGCTTAGAGTAAGTTCCTAAACTCCATCACTATCCTGCCTACACTTTCCTCAAGTCCTTCCTTTTTAATCTCTACCTATGGTGTTCCACTGTTCAGTTCCCCTCTCTATGGGTCAGCCTCTGTCTCCCACTACCATAGCGTACAAGCCTTACACCCTGACATTCTGAACTGGTCGTATATGCGGGGTGATCCCGACACCCTCGAGGATTGGATTCTATTAGCCGAAGAGGTGGAAAGCCGCCGGCGCTTTATTTCCCTTGTCCGCCAAAGAAACAAGGAGAAAAGCGTCCAAAAACCCCAGCCCAAGGCACCGCCCCCCAATTCACGGAAACCCGCGCGTCCACCCCAGGATCGCGAAACCCGGTTTCAAAGAGGTGCTTGCCTCACTTGTGGGGAACTGGGCCACTTTGCGGCAGTCTGCCCACATCGCCCTGAACTCTTTCATCCCAGCATGACAGCCCGAGCTAGAGGACGACCTCAATGCAGAGGCACCACGGCCACCCGCAGTGCAGCGCCGGGAAGACCCACACCCTCTGCACTTCACGTTGAGGACTCATCTATCCTTCCTACATCGAATGACCCCGCCGGGTCCCGGATTACAAATGCCCCATTGGGGGACAACTCTCCTTCTTCTGACGAAGAGAACCCATGGAATCCTCCAGCTTTAAACCTGGAAACCCCCCTTGATTTGTCAAAAACGGCTCCGGTCTGTGGTGAGTGGAGCGTCTCCACAGACCTCTGCAGAATCTCCTGCTAAACCGAAAGCTCCCACTAAAGTGAAGGAAGTGGAAACCACCGTTTATGTGGACGCAGTTTTACAACACTATAAAGGTGGTCCCCAACTACCCGTTAAGGCACTCATTGACTCCGGTTGCGGTCGCACTCTAATCAATGAGGCCACATTTGCAGCACTCAAAGTCAATTCCGAGGCTTTACCAGCCCCCGACCAATTTGCCCAAATGGACGGAAGCCATTTCAAGGGGGGCCCAGTTGATCATCGCACTACAGGGGTGGCGATGGGTATTGGCTCCCACTGGGAGCAAATAGACTTTACCATAGCCCCTATCCGATTTGAAGTGGTCCTGGGAATTAACTGGATTAAAGGTCATAGTCCCAGTATAGACTGGGAGATGAACATGATCTCCTTTGCCAACCCCAAATGCGACCAGCACTGACAGCAAGTTGCGGTGCTGTCTCCACCCGCTCCAGCATTAATCTCTGATGTCCTATCACCGCCATCCCTACCCGATGTATACCAGGACTTTGATGATGTCTTTAACATTAAAGAATGTGCTGCCTTACCCCCCCCCCCACCAGGCCACTGACTGTGCAATTGAGGAGGTGAAGGACTGCACATTAACCAAGAGTAAGATTTACCCTATGAGCGCTTCCGAGCGCACTGTACTACGGGACTTTTTGGACAAAAACCTTGCCAGAGGGTTCATTCGCCCATCGAATGCTCCCAACTCAGCCCCCGCGTTTTTCGTCCGAAAAAAGGCGGGCGACCTGCGCCTCTGCATCGACTTCCGAAAACTCAATGCAGTTACTCAAGCCAACGCCTATCCTATACAGCTAATTTCAGATATTTTGGGGCAGTTACAAGAGAGACGTATATTCTCCAAATTGGACCTAGTAGAAGCCTACTACCGCGTCCGTATCCGCGAGGGGGACGAACCCCTCACTGCCTTCTCTAGCTGTTTTGGAATGTTTGAATTTCTTGTGATGCCCTTCGGGTTAAAAGGTGCCCCGGGGGTCTTCATGCAACTCATCAACGAAATCCTCCATGATTTACTGTACCGCGGAGTGGTAGTTTATTTGGATGACATTCTTATTTATTCAAAAACCATGGACGAGCACGTCACTTTGGTCCGAGAAGTTCTGCACCGCCTGCGCAATCACCAACTCTTTGCAAAGTTGGCTAAATGCGAATTTCACCAGAGCAAAATAACTTTCTTGGGATATATAATCTCTCACCATGGCCTTAGCATGGACCCGGCCAAGGTCCAATCCGTCCTCGATTGGACTCCTCCCTCCAACCGCAAGCAAGTACAACAGTTTCTGGGCTTTGCTAATTTCTACCGCAGATTTATCCCTAACTTCGCCCAAATAGCGCTGCCCATCACCGACCTTCTGAAAACCAAAGGTAAACGAAGCTCTGCTACGTTACCCTCCGCTAAGATACTGTGGACTGATCAATGCCAGACCGCCTTTGTAGCCCTCAAACGCCTTTTCACATCGGAACCTGTGCTACGGCACCCAGACCCAAATCGAATGTTCATTGTACAAGTCGATGCCTCCGACGTAGCTATGGGAGGGGCCCTGCTCCAAAGAGGACCAGATGGTCTCCTTCACCCCTGTGCTTACTTCTCAAAGAAATTTGCGCACTCCCAATTGAACTGGCCCATTTGGGAGAAAGAAGCCTCAGCCGTTCACCATGCACTTACTCTACGGCGACAATTCCTGGAAGGGTCTAAAGTCCCCTTCGAAGTTTGGACCGATCACAAAAATCTAGCTGCCCTCACATGAACCCATAAGTTATCCGCGAAACAACAGCGTTGGGCGGAATTCTTTGCTCAGTTTCGTTTTGTCCTGAAGCATGTCCCTGGAAAACAAAACGTTCTAGCAGATGCTCTCTCCCGGTTGCCTCAATACCCGGCGAAAATCGATCGGCCAACAGACTATTTACGCCCGCGCAAAGAGAAGCCCTACCCGTACTGGCTGTACAAACCCGATCCCAAACGCTGCCCCAGCGGAAGCACACGACAGCCGGCGCGCAAGCTCCTCCAGCCCTACCGGCCGCCCAGCTGCCCCCACAACGGAAGCACACGATAGGCGGCGCTCCAGCTCCTCCAACCCAACCGGCCGCCCAGCCGCCTGCAGTCTGCACACCACCGCACGTAAGCGCTTCCCCCTCATCAACCCCCATAACTGCTCCTACTACCACCGTAATCAAGGGGGGGGGGTTCCCGTCTCCGAGTCTTTCTTAAATTCCCTTCGGGAACAATGCCTTATGGAACGCTCTGCTCAAACCCTGCCTCCTGGTGTAATCGAACAAAAAGGCTCTTGGTACAAAGACTCAAAATTATATGTGCCCAAAGCGCTCTGAAAAGACGTCTTACACTTGGCTCATGGAGTAAAAACAGCTGGACACTTTGGGTTCCTAAAGACCCTTCACCTGTTGCGCAGACAATTTTGGTGGGGGGGAATGCGTTCTGACATTGACTCTTTTATTCGCAGCTGTCCTGTTTGCGCCACAGTCAAACGATCTCAAGGCAAGCCCCCAGGACTACTGCAACCACTTGAAATACCCAGCAAACCCTGGGAAGTGATTGCTATGGATTTTATGACGGATCTCCCTCTCAGCGGGGGAAAAACTGTGTTATGGGTTATCACTGACTTATTTTCTAAGCAAATACATTTGGTTCCATGTGCGGGGATTCCCTCCGCTCAGAAGTTGGCCCGCCTCTTCGTGTCTCATGTCTTTAGACTACATTCGTTTCCGCGCAAGATAATCTGCGACCGCGGAAGTAGTTTCATTGCTAAGTTTTGGAAAGCGTTTCTCCAATTGGTGGGGGTGGAGCAGGGGTTGTCTAGTGCATACCATCCCCAAACGGATGGTCAAACCGAACGTGTCAATGCTATACTTGAATGCTATTTGCGCTGTTATGTCAATTACCACCAAGATGACTGGGTGGAACTGTTGCCTTTTGCAGAATATGCCTACAATATTGCTGTACATCAGTCCACAGGTTTCAGCCCGTTTTATGCGGTGTATGGACAGGACTTCGGTCCTATCACCCCAATAGAAGGATCAGAGGGGGAGGGGGATGCCGACATTGCCTCTTGGGCACACACCCTCCGTACAACATGGCCCTGGCTGGTTAGCAACCTAGACTGAGCCAAGCGCAAATACAAGGCGCAGGCTGACAAGCATCGTTCCCCCGGTAGGGACCTGCAAGTGGGTAACCTGGTATATCTTTCCACCAAGAATCTGCGCTCCACCCGTCCGTGCCATAAGCTCAGTGCTAAATACATTGGCCCATTTCCCATCACCCGCCTCATAAATCCTGTCACGGTGGAACTGTCTCTCCCCAAAACTCTGAGGCGTGTGCACCCCGTTTTCCATATCAGCCTTCTAAAGCCCCATGTTGCTTCCCCACAATGGCACCCGGAGCCGCCTCCTGAACAGCCCATAATGGTGGGGGGGGGAGAACATTTCGAAGTCTCCAAAATCCTGGATTCCCGCATACACCACGGGGCCTTACAATACCTGATCCGCTGGAAACACTTCCCCCCTGCCTATGACGAATGGGTGCGCGCACAGGATGTCTCCGCCCCCAAACTCGTCAACGCCTTTCACAATACCTACCCGGACAGACCAGCCCCCTTGCCGGATGGGAGGGGGACTTAAGGGGAGCAGGATGTCAGGCTGTTATCTCGGTTTAGATGTTTCCTTTCGTTTCTCTGCTGAACCGTCCAGACTTCAAGGACGGCTACACATACCAAAGCCTGGGAACGCCACTCCTGGGAAATAATGCTCTGTTTATGCTTTGTAATCTCCCGCCGTTTCTCTGCCTTATATTTCCAAATAACGGGCAAAACAAACCATAGCTGTCATCTTGCCTTCAATACACTGTATTGCCTATTTGACCAGTAAAGCCATCTGCTTGGAATCTGATTGTCTCTGTGGTGATTTCTGGTTCGATGGGTCAAGAGCTCACACCTTCCCCCACACTAGGGTTGCCAACTCTGGGTTGGGAAATTCCTGGAAAATTTTGGGGGGTGGAACATGGGGAGGGCAGGGTTTGGGGAGGTAAAGGGAGCAAAGAGTTTACCAACCCAGGCATCCCTCTGGGATGATGGGTGTCCTTCCTGAGTGCTTGGAATGTGATTTCTGGAAAAGATTGACACTTAACAAAAGGACTAAGTTGTTGTTTAAAGAGTTTGTAGAGAGACTAGGATTGTGTCTGATTTTAAAACTGACTTTGGCTACACATCTACATTTTTCAGACTATAAATAAAGAGACTAACTGAATGGACCATGCTCACATGTACAAGGTCAAGTGCCTGTCAGCCCTGTGTTATCAGACTCTTGGCTAAGACATGGGTGTCATATACGTTTAACAATGGAAAAGCCAGAGTAAAGTGACTATTAAACTGAAACCATCAACACAGGTGTACTAAAGAGATTGTGGGGATATCAAGAACAATGGTTTTTCTAATCTTCATAACCAGAACATATTTGGACTTAATGGACTTTTGATGTTGTCCAGTCCACATGTTTAGCTGCAAGACGGACCACTTCAGGACATTTTGCCCGTGACATTCAGTTTGATACTATGGACAATATTACAGGTGCAAGTGTTTCATGATGCATGCCAAGTACAAACGGGATTTATGGGGGCTTCTTAATATGTCTACATGGAAAGTTGTTTATTGCCTAATGATCCTTTTTGTTTTAAGCACATGCTTTATTGCATAATGAATTGCTATTCTCTGTGTGTTTTGCTGTGTGTTACAAAGGGGGGATTATGGAAACAAAGAAAAGAGCCTCTTGGGCTAGAGAAAAACTATCTTTGGGTTGTTAATCCATGGCAATGATTTACACATTGGTTACCTGATTTTAACTTGGTTCAAGAGCTTATTTGTTGTATTTCTTTTCTTTGCATTATTCTGCATGTACTAACATAGACTCTCATGCCTGCAGTTGCTTTGAGCACTAGTTGTTCTATTAGCCTGCTGATCAAGCCTTTGCTTCGGCCCAGGCCAGAATAAGAGGTGTTACTTCATTAACATAGTAACTTGCCTACCTCCTAGACTCTTAGCCATCTCATATTCTCCAGCTTTGGAGGCATCCAAAGTAACAAGAAAAGGGGGGGAATGAAGTGCCCATGAATAGTCCCCAGCATTGGCATACACAAGGGTATGAGCCGACAAGCAAGTACCAACCCCCCCTCTCTCCTCTGAGAGTTTGAAAGCAGTAACACACACACTGTCTCACGCAAGCATCATCCATTCAGACCTGCCTCTGCAAGGCTGGAGTTACACCTCCCTCCTTCCGTTTGGGAAAGCATTGAACTCTTATCTGAGTAAAGCAGTGTGTTACCAGCTAGTGAAAGTGACAAGCTAGACCGCTCGCGCATGAGAACTGCTGACCGCTGAAATATGTATTGCAAGTGCAGAACAATGAATAATGAAGCATCGCCTGTTCGCAAAGTATCTTTATTGAAAAGACGTAATTGCCTGAAAGTTATAAATCTAACCGCTTGTCTCCTGGGTGTGTGTGTGTGACAGTCTCCCACCTGTGTTTGGGTCGGAGCCTGTGCATCCAGCTTCTATTCCTTGATCAAATAAAGAGCTGTTTACCCAACCTCTCAATTATCTATCATTGGACTCTATGATAACTGGGGCACAACACCTGGAGATCAGATGTAATAGTGGGAGGTCTCCAGCCACAACCTGGAGGTTGGCAACCCTAGCCATGTGCAAAGCAGAGCCTGGACAGTTGTGGAGCAGAGCAAGCAGAAGGGTGAATCGGGTATCAGAGAGCATTCAGTTTCCACTGGTTCTTCAGCACGGAGCCTCCTTGTCCTTTTTATCCATCCTATCAGATAACAGGCAGTAATTAATAATTCACAAAGGGCAGGCAGTAATTGTTTTTCCATTAGAAGCTGTGTGCAAAGAGGGCTGCTGGCAAATGCTGGGCAGGTGTGTTTTCTACAAGGTCATTCCAGTTTCTTTTGCCGTTGTGTTTCATTTTAACCCTTTCTGTACAACAATTGCCACCATATTTATTGCACCTGGCCTTGGGAACTAGAACGGCAGATGTGTTGGACAGCGGAGGACTGGGAAAGGGCCAGCAGGGTTCAAATCCTGCCAAATCATAAAGCTCAGTCAGGGGCGTTGTCAGAAACGCCAATCAATAATCAATAATCAACACTCTTATCCCCTTTACCCAATCTTAATTAATGATAGAGAAGACCAGACACAGAGAGATCTGTTGAAAGCATTTATTTGGCCACAATAAATGGGAGACAGTTTAGCACATGCAAGTGCCCTAACTGCTCAAAGAAAATGGTCCACTGCTCGCTCTTTTATAGCCCTTCAGAGGCTCAGCCCCCCTACTGATGCCCGAACGCCGGCCCTTTTGGCTTCCCATGATTGGATAAAGCCAAATTACAGTCTTTCCCAGCCCCCCTAAAATCCATACATCATTGAAAAACCCATTTCTAAAATGGTTAGTTTGCTGATTATCGAAGTTTCAGATCCCATGTCCTTTGAGTTGTTTATTTGTCATGTGTGCTCATCTTACAAAATACTTGCTGACAGCGTAAGTTATTTCTGATGTTTTAGACCCTATGACCGTCTGGGTTTTTACTGTTCACTTCCCCTATTTCATGACCATCTGTTAAGATTTCCTTTGGTAGATTTCCAGGCTCCCTAGACTCCCCCTCCCATCTCTGACCATCCATCTTAAGTTGTGTTTGAACTTTTAACCTCTCCTTTAATTCTATATGGGAATCTAAAATCTTCCAATACTTTATTGCTAAATCCAAAAATTAATAGTTGAGGGCTCTTGGATTTGTTTTCTCATCTTAATCATGAATTAGCCTGTGTGCAAAGTATCTCCTCAATATTCCAAACTATCAGACCTTTACACAAACATTTTTCATTTAAACAGTATATTGCTGGAGCCTGTTTGCTTTCAGAAAGAAACTATGCAAGCTATTTCATGGTATAGATTCTGTTTCCCATAGAAATCTCCTTTAATTCTTATTACTCTGCATATTTCACTTTTACTCATGTATTTCTCTTCAGTAAGCATGCTTCCTCTTTTGGGGTTGAATCAGTAGTGGTTTAATGTATTTTCTTATCCAGCTCCCCCTACAGGAATACTATTTTAACCTTGATTAAAGGTGTACTAATTTTCTTATCTGCAAATTTAATATTTTAATTTATCTATTGGAAAGCTCCTTTCAGTTAAAATCATCCTGTGTCTATGACAGCTTTTCTAATTTTAGCTGGTTGTCTGCAAAACCAGTCTGTCAGAAAACAGGAAGTATCTTTTCCTAACTAACAACTGCCCTTTTCAAATCTCTTATTTTCTTATAGTGCAATATAAACTAATCTAAAATATGTCTTTAATCAAATATTAAGTTTAAGCCTGCATTTATATTCTATTCTCCTAAATATAACAATGGCTAAGCTAATAGTGAGGAGTCAAGATCCAGTTCCTCTTTTTCCCATGCTTTGTCTCTCTCTGCGCCATGATGCTTTGACTTTCTGCAACCACTGTCTGGGTTCAATGGGACTCTGCAGAATCTCACTGTAGATCCAGAGACTGGACTATTGGACAGAAGATACTCTGGAAGGAGATTTTCCCGTCCATAAATGAATCAGGTCACCCTTTCCCATCTCTCTGCTGCTTCCTTTCCAGCTCCCTAATCCAGTGATTGCAGTTCATTAACCCCTTTCATAGGCAACTGCGTAGTCTTTCAAGCATGGGAGAAGAGAACCCTGTCCTTCCTCTTATTTCTTTATAAAACATTCCTATACTTTGAATATTATATATATATAATATATATATATAATAATATATAATATATATATATGCTTT
Source organism: Euleptes europaea (assembly GCF_029931775.1). NCBI lineage: Eukaryota > Metazoa > Chordata > Lepidosauria > Squamata > Sphaerodactylidae > Euleptes > Euleptes europaea. The sequence goes on from NC_079320.1 coordinate 85,124,271, forward strand.
AAAGCAGAATAAATCTTAAAGATTCTTTTCTCAAATCTCCTCCTTGTCTGTGCTATTTTTGAACCCTCTGTCTGCAGCTTCAACAGGAAGCCTGCTAGCCTAACTGCAAGGAAAAGCAGAACTTGAGAGGCTCTCTGTGTTTCACAGAAAGATTTCAGCCTAAAGATTCTTCTGCTTCCCCAAAAACCTCCAGGCCTTGCCAGGAGAAATCTTTGGGTCTATCTTAAAAGGCATTTTATATATGCTACCTAAAACCACCTTTATATATACTGTCATGGGTAAACAGGTTCTGCTTGTTTCCATCAGCGTAGACTTTCCAATTTCCCAGGGGTGGGGCTGGGACTGGACCAGAGGCATTACTATGACATCATAGGGAGGAGCCAGTGACATCACACCACTATCTGTGGAGGCAGGGCTATGGGGGATTTAGGCAGGGGCTCACCAGAAAATTAGGGGGGCTTCAACAAATGATCTTCAGACAGCTGAAATGCAACTTTAATTTTTAATTAACAATGCAAACTGTTTTTATTTACATTTTTAAAATTACAGTAAAATCAAATATTCTCCTAATCCCATATTACCTCCTGCTGCTGCTCCCACAAGCATCCTCTCCTGCCATATCCAGCCTATCCTTCCCAATTTCCCTTCACCTCCTCACCCCAATAGTTGGCATGTGTTGATATGACTAGTGATAAACCTAAACCGTTTGCTTCATCTTGTTACAACCCACTTGTTAAGATGTAACAATTCAAAATAACCTGTACTTAAACCTCCCTCTTTGGAGGTTTTTTAAGAAGAGGCTAGATGGCCATCTGTCAGCAATGCTGAATCTATGACCTTAGGGGAGGGCAGGAAGGTTTTCATCAATGTTTGGCTCTCGTGGCCCTTTTTTTTTGCATGCCCAGAGTAGTGCCGATCGCCACTTTGGGATCAGGAAGCAATTTTCCTCCAGGCCAAACTGGCCAGGGATCCTGGAGGGTTGGGGGGTTTTTTTGCCTTCTTCTGGGCGTGGATTAGGGGTCCCTGGGGGTGTTGGGGGCAGATAGTTGTGAATTTCTTGCATTGTGCAGGGGGTTGGACTAGATGTCTGGTGGTACCTTCCAACTCTATGATTCTGAGACACTTAATGTGTTTGTTCTGACAGATGTTCTTTGAATGAACTCATTGAGATCAGTTTCCTGAGAGATCTCTTTATGTCCATGAAGAGCCACATGATTGAGCCTTGCCTGCTTCATGATTGACCGTAGAAAGGTCTTTAGTCTATATAGGCATGAGAATGACCTTTCTGAGGCGCAGGAGGAAACAGGTATGGTAAGGGTATTCTGATAAGTTTAGCTAATTGTGGTAGTAGCTGTTGCAGACATTTTCCTTGTTCTCCACTGAATAGATTAATAATATCACAAAGAGCTAAAAGTTTAACTTTCGTATCCCTTGCAATATCCAAAAACATATCCCGATGAAGCTGTAGTCGGGCAGCATCCAAGTCAGTTTTGTAAACGTTTAGAATGTATGTACTGTCATCCTCTCCTATGGCAAACCTTTCAATTTTGCTCATGTGTTGGAACACATCTGAGGAAAAGCAATTGTGTAAACTACTGTAGATGTTATCAATGACTTCATAAAAGATTTTATGGCAACTCCTTTTTTGTGGGGGGTTTGATGGCAAGAGACTAACAGAGGTGGTTTGCCAGTGCCTTCCTCTGCACAGCAACCCTGCACAGCAATTCCTTGGTGGTCTCCCATCCAAATAGATGTTAGCAGGTGTCACCATGCTTTCTATAATTATTGCTATTGTGTAGAATTAGTGCTTATTTTTGTTCTTGTAGTTTATTTTTTGAAAATAGAGTTGTGTTATGAGTCTTGTGTTGTATTGTTGATGTTTTGAACCTAAGGCAGGTCAATGCTTTTCAGTGCCTAAACTCTTAGAATGGACCCCTTCCTGAGAAGAAGTATATCTTATTCAGTTCGACACCTACTAGACAGGACTCAATGCTTCTTACCGAAGTAAGTTTTCTCTTGAATGGCTACAATAAATCATGAAGAATGTATAGTTATTTACTATTTATTTCACATAAAATATATGCACGTAAAGGGTTACAAAGTTCTAAGACATATTATGACGTACAGACATTATGAGTCTCAAACATGTTCATGTATGCAAGCAATCTTTAAACAATCTCTATTTCTTTATTTTTCTCTATATAAGAGTTCAGACCGTAAACCTGTAATATTATTTCATTCAGGAATATGTCAGTTACAGAAATCTTGTAAAATATGGTTAGTATAATGGAAAAAGATTTGATATAGTTAAGAGCATCTTAAATCACATAAACCATCATAGTAATATAGAATACCCCGTTATGTCATCTGCAAACTTTCTCAACCTATATATCAGGCTTTAGAGAGATCTGAAAAGTTCCTGATCCATGTTCAGGATATGTTAACCTTTTTGGTCTTTTATATTTTAGTATTGCAATGTCTTTGCAATGAATGCCTTTGCTGTGTCTTAGCAAAGGTTAGAGAAATCTCAGGTTCCATGAGTTTATGTAGACATTGTATTTTAAAGCATATTTTCAGTCCAAGTCCATAAAATCATAGAGAAATCTCTTGGTATTCTTAGCCTATGAAAAGGCCTCTGATCCATGTTAGGAACAGGGATATTTATGGTATGTGCATGCTATCCATAGTTGTGTCAAAATCAGACAGCAATGCAAAGCGATGTAATGTGTTATGTGTAAGCCATGTAATGTGTTATGTGTAAGCTCAAAGCTTTTATGAAGTCTCTTCTGATAGTGCTAATATCAGAGAGATCTGTGTGTGAGTCTAATAGCTTCATGAAAATTACACCATGTAATCTGTGTAAGCACTGTGTACTATGTAAGTATTGTGCATTATCACAGAGTACAGAGGCACTCCTGTCAATTAGGAAGACCTCTGGCTTCTGCTCAGAGAATGTTCAAAATCCTCTCAGTCAGCTAGAGAAGACTTCTGACACAAACTCAGAGAATTAGTCCTGTTTAAAGGAGACTATAGGTTTCACAATCTTAATGTTTACAAGGACTGGGAAGCCAAGCAAGACTTATATAGATCTTTGTGAGATTCCAGCAATCCTTGTTAGAATAAATGGGCTCTCAGTGTTCCAAATATGGAATGATTCAAACTCCTAGACCCCACTCTAAGGTTGGTAGGAATTCTAAGAGCCTCCATCCCATAGGATGGAGAAGTCTGCAGGTATTCATTTCAGACATCCAGCCTTAGTAAGTACTGGCTATTCTGAAAAAAATCTCCCTCAAAGGAGTCTTCCCCTCCATCCTCACAGGAAGGTTTGTAAAATGTTAGCGGTATCTGTAATTATCCAGAACATACAAGAACTAAACATTTAGAGAAACCTCTTTTGTCTTGAAAACTTCAGTCCACGCAAGAATCTGAGCTTCAAGTTTTTACATCTCAATCAAGAGATGGAGAGAATCATGTCAGGTCTGCGGGTGTCAGCCTTTCAATAACTGCCTTCTGGCTCACTAATGCTTCCTTATACCGTATATACTCGCGTATAAGCCGAGTTTTTCAGCCCAAAAAAAGGGCTGAAAAAAGCCAACTCGGCTTATACGCGGGTCACTACGGTAGGCGAGGAGAGGGGGGATAGAGGGAGGGGGAACTTACCGCCGCTGCCGCCGCCCCCCCCCCTTCTCTGCGGCCTGGGAGAGGCCTGCAGGGCCTGCCTGAGTGCAGGCAGGCCCCACCGCCCCCCCCCGCCGCCCCCCCCCCGCGCCTTCTCAGCGGTTTGGGAGAGGCCTGCAGGGCCTGCCTGAGTGCAGGCAGGCCCCACCGCCCCCCCGCGCCTTCTCTGCGGCCTGGGAGAGGCCTGCAGGGCCTGCCTGAGTGCAGGCAGGCCCCCCCGCCCCGCCCCCCCCCCCGCGCCTTCTCTGCGGCCTGGGAGAGGCCTGCAGGGCCTGCCTGAGTGCAGGCAGGCCCCCCCGCCCCGCCCCCCCCCCCGCGCCTTCTCTGCGGCCTGGGAGAGGCCTGCAGGGCCTGCCTGAGTGCAGGCAGGCCCCCCCGCCCCGCCCCCCCCCCCGCGCCTTCTCTGCGGCCTGGGAGAGGCCTGCAGGGCCTGCCTGAGTGCAGGCAGGCCCCCCCGCCCCGCCCCCCCCCCCCGCGCCTTCTCTGCGGTTTGGGAGAGGCCTGCAGGGCCTGCCTGAGTGCAGGCAGGCCCCCCCGCCCCCCCCCCCCCGCCCCTCCCCGCGCCTTCTCTGCGGCCTGGGAGAGGCCTGCAGGGCCTGCCTGAGTGCAGGCAGGCCCCCCCCCCCCGCCGCCCCCCCCGCGCCTTCTCTGCGGCCTGGGAGAGGCCTGCAGGGCCTGCCTGAGTGCAGGCAGGCCCCCCCGCCCCCCCCCCCCCGCCCCTCCCCGCGCCTTCTCTGCGGCCTGGGAGAGGCCTGCAGGGCCTGCCTGAGTGCAGGCAGGCCCCCCCCGCCCCCCCCCCCCCCGCCGCCCCCCCGCGCCTTCTCTGCGGCCTGGGAGAGGCCTGCAGGGCCTGCCTGAGTGCAGGCAGGCCCCCCCGCCCCCCCCCCCGCCCCTCCCCGCGCCTTCTCTGCGGCCTGGGAGAGGCCTGCAGGGCCTGCCTGAGTGCAGGCAGGCCCCCCCCGCCCCGCCCCCCCCCCCGCGCCTTCTCTGCGGCCTGGGAGAGGCCTGCAGGGCCTGCCTGAGTGCAGGCAGGCCCCCCCGCCCCGCCCCCCCCCCCGCGCCTTCTCTGCGGCCTGGGAGAGGCCTGCAGGGCCTGCCTGAGTGCAGGCAGGCCCCCCCGCCCCGCCCCCCCCCCCGCGCCTTCTCTGCGGCCTGGGAGAGGCCTGCAGGGCCTGCCTGAGTGCAGGCAGGCCCCCCCGCCCCGCCCCCCCCCCCCGCGCCTTCTCTGCGGTTTGGGAGAGGCCTGCAGGGCCTGCCTGAGTGCAGGCAGGCCCCCCCGCCCCCCCCCCCGCCCCTCCCCGCGCCTTCTCTGCGGCCTGGGAGAGGCCTGCAGGGCCTGCCTGAGTGCAGGCAGGCCCCCCCCCCCCCGCCGCCCCCCCGCGCCTTCTCTGCGGCCTGGGAGAGGCCTGCAGGGCCTGCCTGAGTGCAGGCAGGCCCCCCCGCCCCCCCCCCCGCCCCTCCCCGCGCCTTCTCTGCGGCCTGGGAGAGGCCTGCAGGGCCTGCCTGAGTGCAGGCAGGCCCCCCCCCCCCGCCGCCCCCCCCGCGCCTTCTCTGCGGCCTGGGAGAGGCCTGCAGGGCCTGCCTGAGTGCAGGCAGGCCCCCCCCGCCCCCCCCCGCCCCTCCCCGCGCCTTCTCTGCGGCCTGGGAGAGGCCTGCTGTGGAGGAGGATGGACTCCATGGCATACCCCTCTGAGGTCCCTCCCCTTCTGGAATCTTGCCCTCTACAGGCTCCACCCCCAAATATCCTGGTATTTCTCAAGCAAGAGTTGGCACCCCAAGTCTCTTGTCCTTCAGCATTGTCTCCCAGCCAGAGACCACCAGTCTGCTTCATACTTTGGGCTGCATATCTGTCAGGAGCCAGGGCACAATTCAAGGCATCAGGACTAGGGTTGCCAATCTCCAGGTATATTCTGTATGAAATGTTTTTTGTTAAGCCAAGGTTCGGCAAAGTTCCTAGATTATACATGAGCGTTGTGTCTTCCAGGTATTAGCTGGCGATCTCCTGCTATTTACAATTGATCTCCAACCAATAGAGATCAGTTCCCCTGGAGAAAATGGCTGCTTTGACTCTCTGGCATTGGACTCTATGGCATTGAAGTCCCTCCCCTCCCCAAACCATGTCCTCCTCAGGCTCCACCCCAAAAACCTCCCACCAGTGGCAAAGAGGGACCTAGCAACCTACATCAGGACAGATGGGAAAATCAGAGCTGAGGTTAGGCCGAATGTCTCAACTGCTGATTTTCACATCTTTAACTGGTTTTGCCACTTACTTCCTGCTGTTGTATAGCTTACTTGTTATTGAAGGTGTAACTTGTTTCTTCTACATGTGTTCAAGGCTAAATCTATGGCCCAACTTTTATATGGAATTCCTATCTGGATAAGTGCCTTTAACCAGGACATTGAGAGGGGCCAGTCTTCTTTTCTGCATCACATTTAAGGTGTTCCTAATTGCATTGAATGCGCAGCTCTGTGCCTTGAAACTGTAGAGCCCTAAATTACTTTAGCACTCAATTAAGTAATTCAAGAGAGGTTAAAGATCAAACAGGTCTTTTATTGGCCAATAAAACAGCAGAGCGCGCATGGCTAATGTCTTTCTAAATGTCAGACATTTTCCACCCCAAATAAAGGGATACATCATGTTTTATAGCATTTAGAATAGACAGCACTAATTACAATTGCGTAGAATATTAGAGCCAATACATAATAGAGTCGTAGGTGCTCTCATTTGCATGTCGAGAGAGAGAGAGAGAGAGAGAGAGAGAGAGAGAGAGAGAGAGAGAGAGGGAGGGGGGGAGGGGGGGGAGAGGGGGGGGGAGGGAGGCTGACCCAGGTCTCACACTAGTGAATCTCTGAACCAAAGATTCATACCTTACCCATCATGCATAGTGCCTTTACATATGTGTGCAGAATATATGTGTCTGATGCTTAAGCTGTTATATATGAGCATGGCATCTTATGTTAGCTTGTGAATATGCATACATGTGAAAGAATATATGTTTTCCCCATAAATGAAGTTTATAGGCACTTCAAAACCAGGCAAGGGTTTTTGGAAACCAAGGCCTGCATTCAGACCATAAAGTTTTCTAATTTTTCTAATTAATACCCCAGTTATATATTTGCTTTGCTCTAGGATTCCTAAATAAGTGCTCAAAGTTAATTAATAGGAAAATAGCACCTATTGGTTTTTTATTCTCTTTTGCTGCTTGGAAAAGAGCAAGCTTTTAAATGGCTGCATCAGCGCTTGTTAGATATCGAAAGGCAAACTTTATTTTCTTTTGCGAAGAGACATTGTTCTATGTTTCATGGTGTTGTCCCAGATTATGGCACTGGAGCTGCTTACAAGTTTACTCGGAATCACCTGACATACGCAGATAATTTATGCTTGCCAGGCTTAATATTCTTCCACAAGCCATTTTATATGGTAGATATAAGACAATTCTCTTTAGTGACAGGTGTTGTCCATGTGTGGTCGGGGTACCTGAACACTTAATTCACGTTTTATTGCATTGTAAGTTTGACTTGAGTCTGAGGAATGTTCTTATTAGACCTCTGTTCTCGAACTCACAGAGCTCTTCAGCAGTTGGTGGTGTTTCTCTTATTGGATAGAAATCCTTTTATTACTCAGCAAGTAGCCAGATGCTGCAACAAGGATATGCGAACAGCTTGCACGTGTCCCTAGGTAATGCCACTGCTAATATTTTAACGTTTTCTAGACTGGTTTTTGTAATCCTGTTTTATAGCTATGGTGGGATACATGCCTACTAAAGATGGTGATGGTGATGATGATGATGATGATGATGAATCATTTGTTTTTTTTTAAATTGGGAAGTGGTATAGAAATTGTGTGTGGGTGTGTGGGTGTATCTGTATGCTTCCATGCATGCCCAGTTGCGACTGAAGATGCTCTTCTCTGTCCTTGAAACACCACCAGACTCCTCTACAGCACCTTTCCATTAATAAAATTTGCATAAGTGAGGAAAGCCATGGCACTCCAGCTGTGCCATATTGATTCTAGTAAGCAGAACAACAATAGCCTGTAAAATGTATCTACTCTAGGGAACAGATCTATGGTGAATACAGCTCGCTTTCCCAAGGAAGGGGGAGAGACCCCCCTTCTCTTGACGCTCACAATAGGACTGAAAGAAATGGATTCTGCCCATGGTATCTATCTATCCATCTTTGAAAACCTATTCACAAACAAAAGAAAAAAATACATCCTCTACTTACACCCTCTGCTGTTTTCAGTCACTAGTGTAAGGATGCCAAGGAGTGGTTTTTAATAGCAGAGATGCTGTTCCCCCCTCCCTCCTGCCCCGCATATACAAAATGTCCACAAAGGAAACAGCAGCTTGGGGTCATACTTTGCATGATGCCTGTAGAAGGACATTCTAAATAAACAGGGGTGGACTGGCCCTTTAACTTATTGAAGAAGTCCCTGGTGGGCCACTGGTGCCCAGGAGGCAGTTAAGCCAAGGTACCCCTGTGATCCTGGTGGTACCATGGGGGCCACTCAGGTTGAACTCAGACCACAACATTGAAAACAACAACTGGGCAAGCCTACAGCTGTTTTTATCCTTTCTGTGTGGCTCATATCTGAGTGACGCAGACTTGAATGGCAGAAGAAGGCCTTAATAGACTTCCGAGATGGATGTAACCAAGGTCAAAAGTAACATCAGCTTCTTACCTGTAGTGTCTCTCTTGGGGAGAGGGAGCTTGAATAAAAAAATGGGAGGTATGTTTTCTAAGTAGGGTTGCCAGCTACAGCTTTGGCAATTTCTGAAGATTTGGCGGGGGGTAGATCCTGGGGAGTAGGGTTGCCAACCCCCTGGTGGATCTGGAACTCCAGGTGCCCTGGAGAAAATGGCAGCTTTGGAGTGTGAAAGCTGTGGCATTATACCCTGCTGAGGTCCCTGCCCTCCCCAGGCTCCACCTCCAAATCTCCAGGAATTTCCCAACCCAGTGTTGGCAACCCTACTGGGGAGGGTGGGGTATGGGAAGGGGAGGGGAAGGGAAGGGAGGGGAGGGACCTCAGCAGGATGTAAGGCCATGGAGTCCACCCTCCAAAGCAGCCATTTTTTCCGGGGGATCTGATCTCTGTAGACTGGAGATGAGTTGTACTTCCAGGAGAACTCCAGGCCCCACCTGGAGGCTGGCAACCCTACTATTCAGTCAGTTTTTATTGGTGTTCCTGACCAGCTTGCTTTCCCCCTGGTCATGTTGCCACAAAACTGCTCAGCTCCACAAGATGTTACTCTCACCCTTTGAAGAAAGTAGATCTTGACATAATGCTCTCAAAATGGATTCACATGTTGCTTTGTTTTCATATAATAACTGGGACTATCATGTGATAGTTAGACCTGCTCTATATATCTTCTGGGAAGAACTTCCTGAACAAACTTCACTCACTGACATTTCCAGTTTTAATTTTTGTTTAAGAAGCTGAAGAATAACATAATACACATATATATTTCAAAGAGAAACTATTTAGGGTAAGGCAGAATGTAGAAATGTTGGAAGTTTGTTCTGTAAGAAAATTAATACCACAACATTCACTGGATTTATTTTCTTCCCCCACATTACAAGTGCTATTGAAATGTTGTGTTGTGCTGTAATGATTAACTTCTGCATTTTCACTCTTTATTGATAATATTCCTATTTCCAAACTATCAGGCATTTTTTGTGCATCTAAGTCAGTATATCATCATGGAACGATCACATCTCTACCCTACAATGTGTACGACATTTAAACAGAAAGCTGGGAAGAAACATTCTTTTATGCACAAATAGTCCTATCTCATTGGAGAAGTTGCTTGGAATGTTAAAAGGATTTGATTCTTTAAAATGCTTATCGTTCAGGGAAATAAGGAGATTGGCTTTAAAAAATACTTTTTTAAAATCTACACTGTGCTCACATTATAGATAGTGGAACAGGGTAGGTGATGTATTTCACAAGAAATGAAAGCTATTCTCTTTTCAAAAAGCATACACTGCATTCCTTATTCCAGGTCTAACTGTCCTATCAGGGTTACTGACCTCTGGGAGGGTCCTGAAGATCTTCCAGAATTACAATTGATCTTCAGTCTACTATAGAAATCAGTTCCCCTGATGGAAATGACTGCTTTGGAGGGTGGACTCTATGGCATTATACCCCATTGATGCCCCTCCCCTCCTCAAACCCCACCCTCCCCTGGCCCCAAACCTCCAGAAAGTTTCCAACCTGCATTTGGCAATACTATCTCCTGCAGCCTTTCTAGCTGTATCCAGAAACAAACCTTTTGTAGGATGTCAGGCCCTGAGAAAACAGCACTGATACTCTCATACAACATGTTCTCCACCACCCAGAAAGATGACCCTCTCCCAGCTGGGTAGTTGTATTCCAAAACAGAGACCTGAGATCAGTGGTGGACCTGATAGGGACAAAATAGCCCCAAAACTTAATCTGAAGAAGACAGAAGTATTCTTGGTTGGCACCATGGCGGATCTCTGGATGGATGGTTGACCATGGTTGGATAAGACTGCATTTATCTTGAAAACCGTACCCATCATTTGGAGGTTCTTCTGGCTGTTTCACTGTTCCTGGATGGTCAGGCAGTGATGGTTGCCAGGGATGTCTTTTATCAGTTCACCATCCATGTCCTTTCCTAGACAGAAGGGGTCTGGTCACTGAGACTGTGTGAGATCCAGAGTAGATTGCTGCAACACACTTTATGTGGGGCTGCCATTGAAGAGCGCTTGGAAAGTGTAGGCGATCCAGAAAGCAGTTGCCCACTGACTGGCAAATCACTGGGAATCTATTTTGGTTTCATCTATGCATGTTCTTCTTCATTTCTGGGACCAATGCAAACTGCTGTGAAGAACAAGAGGAAGAGGAAGGAGGAGGGGGAGGTCCCCCAGCAGGCTTCATGTGGAGGAGTGGGGAAACAAACCAGATTCACCAGATTCGAGTCCACCGCTCTTTAAGACACCACGCTGTCTTAAAACCTTAAAACTATTAAAAGGTCTGATTCCATGCTTTCCTGTTCCCACATAGACTAGCCCAGACACTGAGGCCATCTTCAGAGATCCCCTTCTATATGTACCCACCTTTGGAGACACACTGGGTGCCCACAAGACAGAGAGATAAGAGCACCATTGGTGTAGAATGGACTCACAAAGGAAGTTTGCACAAGCCCCTCATTGTGAAATTTTTGACATATGACGCTGCCCAGTACCCAGCTACACTACTGTTCTATTTAGTTCATAGCTGTCTACTCTGACTGGCAGCAGCTCTCCAGGATTTCACACAAAGAAAAGTGTTTCCCACCACCTGCTTCCTTTAATTTAAGATAATTGAGGAGATAATTGAGTCTGGTACCTGATGCATGAAAGTCAGCCATGTGCCCTCTGCCAGTTCCAAAACATCTAAGGATTTCAGTACTGTGCTTTAGTTTTTTTGTTGAAACAAAAGCAGAAAGGGCAGGAAACACTGCAATGAAGACAGATTCATTAAGAAACCACATATTTGACTGCCACATACCAAAATGTGGACTGAAATAATGGATCTTGTAGTCCAAGACAGAGTTGCTAAAAACCAGCATGGTATAGTTGTTAGGGATGGTGGATTCTAATCTGGAGAGCTGGGTTTGATTCCCCGCTCTTCCACAGGCTTCATGTGGATTAGTCACAGTTCTCTCAGAACACTCAGCCCCACCTACCTCACAAGACATCTGTTGTAGGGAGAGGAAGGGAACATGATTATAAGCCACTGAGACTCCTTTAAAGGTAGAGAAAAGTGGGGTATAAAAACCAACGCTCCTCCTCCTCCTTCTAATAGGTAAGAACCAAATATCATGACACACATACATATACAATATATGAAAGAAACAACAAGGATTTCTCAGATCTGCCTTTAAGATCTTTTTCAGTATGTGAAAGAGAATTTCATTCACAATGTACAGGCCAACAATTAGTATGTACAGTCATGGGGAAAAACGGGTTTTCTCATTTAGCTTTCTTTACATGCGCTTTGTGTGCGATGGAATGGAGACGTACAGCCCAGATGCACCCAAACACAAATCGATACTTCAGTTTTACAGCATGATTCCCCCCCACACTGATTCATCAAATCCATAACTAAAGAACAAGTCCTTTTAAAATCCAGGAGTCATTTCTTTCTCACCTTAGATGCAGTAATTATTTTTTGGTTGCTGAACATTACAGCGGGCTAGGTTCAGTATTTGGGGTATACATTGCCAAAAAGAAATGCTCTGTGTTTTGTGTGAGGTATCTTGGCTGGCTCTCTAAGGGAAACCTAAAGCTTATTTATTTAATTAGTTAGTTAGTTCATTTATTACACTGCCTTTCTCCCCAATGGAGAACCAAGGTGGCTTACATATTCTCCTCTCCTCCATTTTATCCTCACAACAACCTTGTGAGGTAGGTTAGGCTGAGAGAGAGTGACTGGCCCAAGGTCAACCAGTGAGCTTCCATGGCACAAGTGGGGATTCGAACTAGATACTAGTCCAACACTCTTAACCACTACACCACACTGGCTCTCTTCCTTTGGATTCTGAGCTTGGGAGCAACTCCACAAGAGAAGTGTGCAGTAAAAGAGAGAGAACTTGCAACTGCTTTTATATTTGCAAGTAGCCCAACACATCTGAGGAGACAGGATACAGGAATGGCTAGAAAAACTCTTGCCACAGCTAGTGGATGACTAGGTGAACTATGCTGACTCCAGGCCTGCCGGTATCTATTCCTTGGGAAAGGGTGACGTTCTTCTCCTCCTCTTCATTAGAGAAGGAAGGAGACCTGTCTGCTGTTATTATCATAGAATCATAGAGTTGGAAGGGACCACCAGGGTCATCTAGTCCAACCCCCTACACAATGCAGGACATTCACAACTACCTCCCCCCCACACACACACCCAGTGACCAGAAGATGGCCAAGATGCCTTCCCTCTCATCATCTGCCTAAGGTCACAGAATCAGCATTGCTGACAAATGGCCATCTAACCTCTTAAATATCGCCAGGAAAGGAGAGCTTACCACCTCCCAAGGAAGCCTGTTCCACTGAGGAACTGCTCTAACTGTTAGAAAGTTCTTCCTAATGTCAAGATGGAAAGTCTTATGATTTAATTTCAACCCGTTGGTTCTGGTCCGACCGCCTGGGGCAACAGAAAACAACTCGGCACCATCCTCTCTATGACAGCCTTTCAAGTACAGTACTTGAAGATGGTTATCATATCCCCTCTCAGTCTTCTCCTCTTCAGACTAAACATACCCAGCTCCTTCAACCTTTCCTCATAGGACATGGTCTCCAGACCCCTCACCATCCTTGTTGCCCTCCTCTGGACACATTCCAGCATGTCCACATATTTCTTAAATTGTGGTGCCCAAAACTGAACACAGTACTCTAGGTGAGGTCTAACCAGAGCAGAGTAAAGCAGTACCATCACTTCACATGATCTGGACACTATACTTCTGTTGATGCATCCCAAGACCACATTTGCCTTTTTAGCTACCGCATCACACTGCTGACTCAAGTTCAGTGTTTGGTCTACTAAGACCCCAAGATCCTTTTCGCACACACTACTGCTCAGACAAGTCTCCCCCATCTTATAATTATGCATTTGATTTTTCCTACCTAAATGCAGAACTTTACATTTATCTTTGTTGAAGTGCATTTTATAAGTTCTAGCCCACTTCTCCAGCCTGTCAAGATCATCCTGTATCTTGGCTCTGTCTTCTACCGAATGTGCTACCCCTCCCAATCATTTGCAAATTTAATAAGCATCCCATCTATTCCTTCATTCAAATCATTTATAGATTTTGAACAACACAGGGCTCAGGACAGATCCCTGAGGAACTCCACTAGTCACTTCTCTCCAAGTGGATGACGAACCATTAACTAGTAATCTTTGGGTGCAATCTGTCAACCAGTTACAGATCCCCCTAACAGTAATAGGATCTAAACCACATTTTCCCAAATTGTCAACTAGAATGCTGTGTGGAACCATCAAAAGCCTTACTGAAATCTAGATAAACTATGTCTATAGCATTCCCCTGATCCAGCAAGGTGGTAACTTTTTCAAAAAAGGAGATAAGATTAGTCTGGCATGACTTATTCCTGAAAAACCTGTGCTGGCTCTTAGTGATCAAGTTGTACCCCATAAATATATTAGGGAACCACTGGGTATGATCCCGTGGGTGAGAAGGAAGTACATGAAGGATGGGAAATTCTAAAAAGGGAGATATTGAAGGTGCAATTTCAATCAATTCCCATGAGGAGAAAAAATAGAGGTTTAAAGAAACCAGGGTGGATGTCTAAAGAACTTTTGGTTGAGATAGGATTTAAGAAGGGCATGTACAAGAAGTGGAAAAAGGGAGAAATCAACAAAGAGGAATTCAAACAAGTAGCTGGCACATGTAGGGGGAAAGTCAGGAAGGTTAAAGTGCAGAATGAGCTCCAGCTACCCAGGGAAGTTAAAAAAAAGGGTTTTTTGGTTATGTCCATAACAAAAGGAAGATCAAGGGTCATTGCGTGGAGAGGTCAGTGAGTTATTAACAGAATTACTTAACTCCTTTTTTGTATCAGTCTTCTCCCAAAAGGGGAATAGTGCTTAACCTGGGAATAATGGAGCAGAGGATGCAATAGGGGAATTACAGCATAGTATAGATAGTATGGGAATACCTGGCTACTCTCAATGAATTCAGGGCCGGACGAACTGCATCCAAGAGTGTTAAAAGAATTGGCTGAAGTGATTTCAGAACCACTGGCAATAATCTTTGAGAATTCATGGAGGATAAGTTCCAGCAGACTGGAGATGGACAAATGTGGTTCCCATCTTTAAAAAGGGGGGGAAAGAAATCCCAAACAATTATCGCCCAGTCAGCCTGACATCAATACCAGGTAAAATACTAGAGCAGATAATTAAACAGATGGTCTGTAAGCCCTGACCTGGATAGTCCAGGCTAGCCTGATCTCGTCAGATCTCAGAAGCTAAGCAGGGTCAGCCCTGGTTAGTATTTGGATGGGAGACCACCAAGGAATACTAGGTTTGCTGTGGGGTTGCTGTGCAGAGGAAGGCACTGTCAAACCACCTCTGTTAGTCCCTTGCCATGAAAACCCCAAAAAGGGATTGTCATAAGTCAGCTGCGACTTGATGGCACTTCACACACACGCTCTGTAAACACTTAGAAAGAAATGCCGTGATCACTGACAGTCAACACGGGTTTCTCAAAAACAGGTCATGCCAAACTAATCTCGTATCTTTTTTTGAAAGTGACAAGTATTGTAGATGAAGGGAATGCTGTAGATGTAGTGACCTTGATTTCAGTAAAGCCTTTGATAAAGTCATGAACTTCTTGAAACAAAGCTAGTAAAACGTGGGCTGGACTCTGCTACTTAGGTGAATTGGTAATTGGTTGACCAACCAAACCCAAAGGGTGCTCATTAATGGCACAACATCCTGGAGAGGAGTGACCAGTGGGGTACCACAGGGGTCTGTCCTGGGACCGGTACAATTTAATATTTTTATAAATGACTTGGATGATGGAATAGAGAGCATGCTAATCAAATTCGCAGATGACACTAAGTTAGGAGGGGTAGTTCTGACCCGGAGGATAGGTTCAGAGTTCAGAATGACCTTGATCAATCCACTGGGTATATATCAATCCACTGTCCATCAATCCACTGGGTATAGCCCCTTCTGGGCCGTGTACGGTCAGGACCGGCCCCATCAGCCACTACGATGTCTCAGGGGAGGAGGGGGGCGAAGGTGTAGTCGACTGGATACACACTAGTCAAATAACCTGGCCCTGGCTGATTGGAAACCTGGAACGGGCCAAACGTAAATACAAGGCTCAGACTGACAAACACCGCTCACCAGGGAAGGATTGTAAAGTGGGGGATATGGTTTACTTGTCCACCAAGAATCTGCGGTCCAACCGCCCGTGTAACAAACTCAGTGCCAGGTACGTGGGACCCTTTCCCATTTCTCGAGTCATCAACCCAGTAACTGTGGAGCTCTCGCTCCCAAAGCCTTTAAGACGGAGCCATCCCGTGTTCCATATCAGTTTACTGAAACCGCACATTCCCTCCCCGGAGTGGCACCCTGAACCACTCCCAGAACCGCCGGTGATGGTGTGGGGGGGAAGAACATTTTGAAATCACAAAAACCCTGGACTCGTGTCTCCATCATGGTTCCCTCCAATATTTGGTTCGGTGGAAACACTTCGGTTCTGCACACGACGAGTGGGTGTGCGCACATGATGTTTCTGCACCCCGTTTGATCCATCAATTCCATACGGCTTACCCTCACAAACCAGCGCCCATACACGGAACTGTGAGAGGGGGGCCTTAAGGGGAGCAGGATGGCAGGCCAGCTCTCTGCTGAGACAGCCAGACTGTGTGTGTGTGTGTGTTATGATTCCACCAGGTGCGTCCCAAGGTCAAGCCTGGTAACTGCCAAATTCCTTTCCTCTGTGGGAACTGCTCTCGTAGGAGGGGTGGTTGCCATGGCTGCCTTCACTATCTGATATGACCACTCCGGGGAGGGAATGTGCGGTTTCAGTAAACTCTTCCATATAGGCCTTTAGCCGTGCCTTTAGTTCTCATTCGTGCCAATTTACCTGTTAGCTCTGTATACCTGTAGGTTTTCTAATAAATCAACTCTCTTTTGGACTACTCGCCTGTGGATGTTGTTTATTAGTGCTCACAGGCCCCCACAATTGGAAAAGAACCCTTTTTTATTGTGTTTTTTGTTGCGTTTAACATCTCTGGCTAGCCTAAGCTCATACTGAGCATTAGCTTTCCTAACGCTCTCCCTACAAGCACTAGTTATTTGTTTATATTCTTCTTTGGTTATAAGGCCCTCCTTCCACTTCCTAAGTGAGTCCCTCAAATCTTTAAAAAGCTGTTGATGGAGCCACTCTGGCCTCTTTAGGCTCCTCCCATTTTTCCTTCTCATAGGAATGGTTTGGGATTGCGCCTTCAGTATTTCAAGAAACTCCCACCCTTCTTGAACTCCCTTCTTCTTAAGTATTTCTGACCATGGGATTCTACCCAGCATAATTTTGTTTGGTAAAATTTGCTCTCCTAAAGTCCAACCTATATGTCTGACTACGTACAGTTTTCCCTTTCCCCAAGATTGTAAATTCCAAGATTACATGGTCACTATTACCCAGAGTGCCTACTACTTTAACCTCAGCAACCAGTTCTTCCCTGTTGGTGAGTCTAAGATAGCAGATCCTCTTGTTTCCCTGTCCACTTTCTGGAACAGGAAGTTGTCAGCAAGACAAGTCAGGAATTTATTGGATCTTGCATTTTGGACTTCCAGCAGATATCCTGGTAATTAAAATCTCCCATGATCACCATGTCGCGACTCTTTGTGAACTTTGTAATTTGGTCCAGGAGTGTCTCATCCAAATCCTCTGCCTTGTTTGGTGGTCAATAGCAGACCCCCACCATAATATCACAATTATTTCTTACTTTTTTTATTTTTACCCATAGACTCTCGACTGAACTACCATGCTCAGGTTCATGTACTTCTTCACATGTGTACACGTCTTTGACATACAATGCTACTCCTCCCCCCTTCCTTATCTGTCTATCTCTTCTAAACAAGCTGTACCCCTCAATCTTAATATTCTAGTCGTGAGTGATATCCCATCAAGTTTCAATAATACCAATTAGGTCAAAATCCCTTTCCTGTATTAGGGCTTCAAGTTTTTGAGTGAGATCCGACAACCTAAAAGCTTCTCACCAGAGGAGGAAAGAGGACATTTTGCCTCTTTCTGCCTGAATGTAGTCTGAGGCACCTGGAATCCACCCTGAGAGGTACCAGCTAAATATCATCGAGATTTGGAAAATCCCTAGAGGAGGGGTCACAGGGCACAGCAAGAAATGTTAAGAATCAGAGCAGATGAATCGTGATTGTGGTTACAGAAGAATCAGATCACAGCACACAATAAAATCAGAGACAAAGACTTTTATCTTAATCAAACAAAATCCTTTACTTTCCTAGATAGCGTGGTGTACACTTGGAGTAAAAACAATTCTTTCTTTCTACATGACTAGTTCCCTACAAAACTTGTTAGTTTGCACTAACAGGTTACTACAGGCTTAGAATCCATCGTTGCTCTTAAGAGCAGAGAGGCCTTCCATCTGGTCGGTGTAAGATCCAAAAAGTGAGAGAGTAACTGCTGTCTCTTCTAAACAAAAGGACAGCAATTATCCCAATTGCAGTAGGTACATAACCCATGGCGATTTTGCTAACCAATAGAATACTGACATTTGTCATTACATCATCTCCTTGAGATGGTTAATTTGAAAAGGTTAATTTGTTTGTATCAACTAAACTTGATACAAACAAATTAACCTTTTAACTGTCTTGACAGAAATGGAACTCGCATTGAATCCCCAACAAGAAAACATCTGCTTCATTAGGAAGAGCCAACCACAAAATGGCTGCCACAGGAGGTAGAGCCACACACACCTCCAAATGGAGGGGAGAAAAGAGTAATTTATGGGAAAGATGAGAGAATAAAAACACCGTAGCAACAGCTGCCAAACACGTGTTATTTTAATCAGCACAGTCAATCAGAAAAGTCCCTTGAAGACAAGAAATCTGAAAGCTATTGCTCTGTGTGAAGGGGGTAGTCTCACAAGCCCTGTTTGAGTCTGGGAGCTTGGAAGCAGGGATGCCAGCCTCCAGGTGGGACCTGGGAATCCCCTGGAATTGCAGCTCATCTCCAGACTATAGAGATCAATCCCCTGGACTCCATTTCAGTCCCCTGGAAAAAATGGATACTTTGGAGGTAGACTGTGGCATTGTACCCCAATGAGATCCCTGTTGTCCCCAGGCTCCATCCTCAAATCATCAGGAATTTCCCAACCTGGCAATCCTAACCCAACCCTACCCTACCCTCCACCCTCACCCCTATCCCCTCTGGTGGCCAGGGAGGACCTGGCAACCCTACTCGGAAAAGCTCCACTTCCATCCAGGTCTCTGCTTGGCACCGAAACCCCTTTCCCTTACCCCCAGGTGTATCAACCTCTTTCTGAGTAGTAACTGCTGCAACAACAAATCAAAAAGAGTATCTCCCACAGGAGGGGTTTGTATTTCCAGCACTCTACGCTGCATTTCCATTGAACCCAAGCTAAAATGTATAATTACCCATTGCTACCTCAACAACTGACAGGCAGGTTCACCCAAGTGTGAGTGGTGAGCAAAGGGTGACTACGGTAACTAGGCCCGATATCTCTTCCGTTTCCCTGCTGTGACTGAAACAAGCCTAAGCAAACTTCATCAGGTATTCAGTCTGTGGGTAGCAGACACCAACAGGGAATGTAGCAAATAAAGTTTATTGTAGAAAAATTCCCTTTTTGCTTTTTGATCCAAAGGTGGATATTGTTATTGAGGCAGCACTCTCTGCTTCCTTCACTTCTTTGCTTTATTAATCCAAACAGGCAGAACTTCTCTCACACAGAGAAACTTTGTGGGGGGTTTCTTTTGATAAGGACACTCAGCATGGTTGCGCTAATTATTTTCTTTCCACTGTCTCCATACAAAACTCATCTTTTTTTATTGTCAGCATGCTGATGGTCCAGATCAGAGATCTAACTTTGTAACGGGTTCTGCAAAACTCTCACAGTTTGGAGAACTCTGAACTGAAATTATATTTCCAAAGGTGGTCTAGAGACCTTTAAAAATAGACTGCGAACCACAAGGAACAAAGGCAGCTTTGAAGAGTAGAGGCTCTGACAGGCAGTCTGCTCCATTGACATCAAAGCGATAAGGGGGATCCTAATCAGAATTCCACCCTCTGGATTTGAGGGCTGGATGCTTACTCCACTAAAGCACAGACGTATCGATGTCCATGAACTGTCATCAGCGCAAATAAGAATAAGATTATAGCCAAAATCTCAAAACATTTATCTAATATTAAAACCCAAGACTGATGCTAGATACAATATGGCCATTTATGCAGGGCTGTTTCCCTCATGGTCACCCCCGCTGACTGCTCCGGTGCTTCATTTTGATTGTCCATGCCTTTCCCGAACTTCAGAGGTTGCCTCACTCTCCCTGTGCATTTCTGCACATTTTGCCCATGTTTTCCAGATGCTGTTTTAGCGAGAATCCGGAGAACACAGGCAAAACACGTGGAAATGCACGGGAAGAGAGAGGCGACCTCTGACAGTCGGGAGAAGCATAATCAAAAGGAAGCACCGGAGCAGTCAACGAGGGTGACCATGGGGGTAACAGCCCTGCATAAATGGCCTGTGGCCCCTTGGTCATTCTAAACAGTAGCTAAAAAGCATCACTTGCAGTGCATTCCTGAATCCCTGCACCGGGCTTAGGAGGCAACGTGGCTGTGCTACCTCCTCCCGGCGCAAAAAATCCATGCAGACCCCTCAGCCAGCTGTTCGCTTGCATAAAGAAGGTACACTCCTTATCCTTGGAAATGAACACATTCCAAGCAAACTGAGGATTGCCAAGTTCGATGAAGCTGAAGCGAAATGGGAACATTTACCCGAAGCCCATTGCTTTCTTTTGGAATCCACAATTCTGTACAATATTGACACCTTTTGGTGTTTTATGTTCACTGCATTTGTATCTCATATTTTGTCGTGTCTGACGTAATAGCATATCTACACTGTGTTGGAGTGCATATGTCAGGTAAGTTCTGCTTTTTGGCTCTGTGCTGTTATTGTTGAGTTCAACCACCTGGAGGTTGGCAACACTAGTACTAACCCATAGCAGAAGCTCCCTCTTCTGGCACTCTGCCTCCTCGGCGGTGCCAAGAATGAGACCCCTGGTGTTGGCGTCCTTTACACCTCCTGTTATATCTCATTGTTTTTTTCTCGAGACAGAATGTTCTTTGTATGAGCTCCCTTCAGGCAGCCGTGTAAGAATAGCTTCGCTTGTCTAGAAGTTCTCAGATCTGTTTCTGCTCAAACATCTGATCTGATTTCAGGAGGTTTCTGCTGTGCAGCAGTTCTGAATCACCAGTATTTTATTCCTTCAAATTACTTTCTGAGCTCTATGCCTTCATCATATTCTATTATCCCAGTGCCTCAGTCAACATTTTAAAAAACATTTTAAAACATAGAGAGCAAACTGTAATTGTAGCATGATTTTCTGACTGAGGAGCTCCATCTGCCGTTTCACCTGCAGCTCCTCTGTTCATAGCTCCAAGAAGACAGACGTGCAGACAGAACACTCAAGCACCCATGATACCACATGCCTCCTCTCTGCCCCGGCACTTATGAGAAACTGCTTACTGTAGGGTTGCCAGGTACCCCCTGGCAACCAGCGGGAGATGGGGCGGAGGGAACTTACTGGCAGCAAACTGAGGCCTTGACCTCTGTCGCCTAGGTTTCCCAGCTCCGGGTTGGGAAATACCTGGAGATTTTGGGGGCAGAGCCTGAGGTGGGCAGAGTTTGGAGGGGGAGGGACTTCAGTGTCATAGAGTCCAATTGCCAAAGTGGCCATTTTCTCCAGGGTGATCTCTAGCTCCTGCTCTCCATCCTCTGAGAAGTTGGTTCCTCAGTCTGCATCTGGCCCAGAAGAACATAAGAAAGGCCCTGCTGGATCAGACCAAGGCCCATCATGTCCAGCAGTCTGTTCACACAGTGGCCAACCAGGTGCCTCTAGGAAGCCACAAACAAGACGACTGCAGCAGCACCATCCTGCCCATGTTCCACTGCACCCAAAATAATAGGCATGCTCCTCTGATATGGATGGCAGGCCACTGCCTGGAATCCCCAGGAGGAGAGTTGAAAAGGGACAGGAGGTGGTTCCAAAGCCATAGGTCCATAAGTTACTTCTCCGTGGGCCAAGCAAGAACAGAACAATTACAGGTTCCTATTTATGCAAGGCCTGACCAATCCTGAGGCCTCATACTGTCTGCCAATTATAAGGTCAGTTGTTGCATGGTGCTGTTTCCTTCTGTACATTAGGAGGTTCTGAGAGCAGAACTAAATGATACAACATCCTTAGGTTGCCAGCCAGCGACTGGCACCTGGCAGGAGACTGGGGATGGGGGGATGGGGGGGGGGGGCGCTGTCACGGTGATGACATGATGCCATTTCCAGGTTGAACCCAAAAGTGATGTCTTGCTGCTCTATGATTCAGCGGAAACTCTATAGTTTTACCACAGAGTTTCCACGCAATCCAAGAGTGGTGTGACCTCACTTCTGGGTTCACCCCAGAAATGGTCAGACTGTGGATGCGATGGTGATTTCCCCCCTAAATTTTTCCACTACCAGCCTACTGTGAGGGGGGGTAGGGAGGATGCCAGTGAGAGGCCTGATGTAATGGGAGACCTGAAAGCCCTTGGCATTCCCGAGTATTGTCTAAGGATAAGCCCACAGACTGGTCTAGAAAGGTCACCCAGTAAGTCCCAGCCTTAGCCCATGAAATTCTTGGTTCAAGCCCTGATCAGTCTACATCCAACTCAAGAACATCCAGAGTGTTGAAGACAATCTGCATGTGCACATTGGGATGTAGAAGAATGGAAAGATAAATTAGCAGAGTATGCAGTGATGGCGAAGCTGACAAACCAAGTGAATAAAAGACCCAGTGAGGAGTTTCAAAAGAATTGGAAACTGTGAACTAGAAATTCATATGTGTTGTGAAATATGCATGAATAGAATTGAAAATGGTTAGATATATATTTATACTGGAAAAGTAAATAATACAAAGTAATGATTGCAAATAAGTTAGCACTAATGTTAAAATCTGATGAGAATTCAGTAAGGAAAGTTTTATTATGTAATTCCAAAGTTCTTGTAGGTTATCCGGGCTGTGTAACCGTGGTCTTGGTATTTTCTTTCCTAACGTTTCGCCAGCAGCTGTGGCAGGCATCTTCAGAGGAGTAACACTGAAGGATAGGAAAGAATTCCTTACTGAATTCTCATCAGATTTTAACATTAGTGTTAACTTATTTGTAATCATTAATTTGTATTATTTACTTTTCCTAACCTACAAGAACCAATGAACTCTGACCGTGAAAGCCTTCGACAATAATTTCAAAGTACTAATATTATAGAGAATGAAGCAGTAAATAAAAAGTAGCATATCTAATATTAAAAATCTAGAATAGTACAACTAAGGGAAGTTACTGAAATGGAAACAAAATTGTATATGTTCACCCAGAAACTGCTTGTTTTCTTTATTTGATGTTTTATTGCATGGTACTATATGGTGTTCTTTTTGTTATGCTGTCATGTACCCTACTTTTGTTTGTATTTTTACCAATGTGAAATAAAAAAATAAAAAAAAATCTGCCAGTGCACATCTGAATGGATTGACCAGCTGCTGCAGCAAAACCTCTACAAATACACATTGGGGGGGGGGGCATTTGTTTGATCATCCAATATTCTGCACTTCTAACTTCCTTTAAAAAATAAAAACAGTGGCAGATATATTTCCACACCACACCACTTTGATGTTGATGTTGTTTGTTTTTCATTAGTGAGATTAAAACCACATTATTTTACCAAGAAATACATCTAATGTAATTAAAAAAAAACACATATTGTAATTAGTGTCTATTACAGATATTGTGCACAAATAATAGCAAATGTGGGGTCCTGATTATGAATGTTATCTGCCTTGGTGCTTCCCTTGGTTTTCCCTGCTACCTTCAATCAACACAACTCAGTAGGCATCCGTGTTCAATCTCACCAGACGTGAGCTGGCACTTTGCCAGGCATCAGCCTGCATGCTTTGTTCTCACATTGCCTCTACTATCTCCACATGCATGGCTGATCAGAGTTAAAATGACAAATGACTTCCATCTCACCAGGGTTCTCTTCTCCTTCCTGCACCCCCCACCCCCACCCTCCAATCCCTGCCATGCATTTAGCTTTCTGCCTTATGGGAAAACTGAATTACGCTTGTTAATTTTACTGTTGGACCTTAGTCTGTAGATGAAAAACAATATTATTTCTAATCAAAATTGTTATGCTGGGACCCCACTTGGAACACATTCCTCCAGAATGCCACCACAGAGGCAGACTACTAAAGCGCATGCCCAGCTCAGGTGGCAGATTTGAGGTGTCATTAATAACAGCAACAATAACAATAACAATAATGAATTTGGTTCTTGTATGTTATCCGGGCTGTGTAACCGTGGTCTTGGAATTTTCTTTCCTGACGTTTCGCCAGCAGCTGTGGCAGATACTCTGAAGATGCCTGCCACAGCTGCTGGCGAAACGTCAGGAAAGAAAATTCCAAGACCACGGTTACACAGCCCGGATAACCTACAAGAACCAATGAACTCTGACCGTGAAAGCCTTCGACAATAATGAATTTATTTGCATCTCACCCTTCCCCCGGCCAAACTGGGCTCAGGGTGGCTAAAAATCATAAAATATACACAAGTAATAAATAAAATAATAACCAATAATCAATAAAATACAATTAAAACAACACTAAATTATACAGTGATGAGGGCTGATAATCCTGAATGGCTCGGCCCCAAACGGGGAAAAAACCAAGGAGGAGGAGGCGCAGGTGCCAAGCGGCGCTGGGGAGAGACTCACGTAAGCCGCACTGTCGCACTCAACTCCAGGCTAGGGGCAAAAAACAAAAGCAGAGCACAGCACACACTCCCACAGAGGCGAGCGGGCCCACACCCTCTGCAGAACAGGTGAAGCCCCCCCTCAAACCAGTACGACTTGACTCAACCCCAAACGGGGAGAAAAACCAAGGAGGAGGAGGTGTGGCCCGGGTGCAGAGCGGAGAGAGACTCGCTAGCCGCCGCACAGACTCAACTTTAAACTTTGAAACTTTAAAAGCAGAACACCCACTCCCGCAGAGGCAAGCAGACACACACCCTCTGCAGAATGGGTGAAGCCCCCCCCTCAAACCAGTATGGCTCGGCTCAACCCCAAATGGGAAAAAAACAAAGGAGGAGGAGGTGCGGCCCGGGTGCCGAGCGGAGAGAGCAGGCACACACCCCTCAGCAGAACGGGCGAAAGCCCCCTTTGGCTTCCCCCCACCCACACAAACTGCTCCCCCCCACACACAGACTCTGCTTCCCCACACACACACACAGGAGAAAAGGTATAGAGAAAAAAAACCCAAATCAAACTGTGTGGATGTCTTCCAGCAGGAGCATGGAGGAGAAGTAAATCAAATCCTATTCCGGGAAGCACCAGCAGCTTGGCCCAGTCAGGAATCGGATCTCTCAGCAGCTCCGCCACCAAATTGGTAGGCAATGAATACAGTCGGGACGGGAGGGGAGGGACGGGAGTTTTTAGACTCTTCTCCTGGCCATTTCAAAAGTGAGAATCCCTGCTCTGATTGGCCAGGAGACGACCCAGCTTGGCCACCATTGGCTGCGGGAAAATGCTGTTTACTAACTGACGGTTATGCTGCTGATTCTGAGTCCCCGAATTTGCTGAATTTATTCGGCATGCCCCGAACTCACAAATTTGGCTCGTCGTTTTCCCGCCTTTTTTTTTTTATTTGGTTCCATCCAAACTGAAAACCGCTGAATCAGGGGAAATTTGGCTGTTTTTCGGTTTGGGACGAACCGAATTGACAGCCCTACAATCGCTCATGTGGAGGAGTGGGGAATCAAACCCAGTTCTCCAGATTAGAGAAGTGGCCTGGACTACAGAAGATAATCCCTTCCCTTCCTGATTTAAGGCTCCTGTGCTGGCTAGCTGTCAATGCTCAGGTCTCCACTTGCAGTGTCTCTGAGATACTGCTCCAGGCAGTTGGCAACAGCAGGGAGAGGGTAAAGCAGAGTCCAAAGAATAAGTGCATTTGTCAAAGCCAGAAATCAGAGTCCAGTACTTGCCAAATCAGAGTTACAATTCGTAGTCCAGTAGCCAGTCCAAGGTTGAGGGTCACGGAGAGTCAGAGGGTCAAACAGCCAGTCCAAGGTCTAAAGGCACAGAGAGTTGTTCAGGTGTGGGAGGCAGCAGGTTGCTCAGGTATGCACTGTGTTGCTTCCTCGACCCTGGTCTGTTCAGCTGAGGCTTTTCTGACATCTGGCTTCTTTGACAGTCCTCCTGAGAGGACTCACTGTTCAGCTGCTGTTCCGGCACACACTGGTAGGTTTCCAGCCCTGCATGATGTCTTTTAGCACCAGTGCCTTTCTCTGCTGCTGCCTCCACCTGTCAGCTTAGCTGCCTTAGTAGCTTGAGGGCTCACGGCTGGGCCACTGTGTCCAGGCTCTGAGCAGGATGGGGTTGGTTCTGCCATGACTACTGACTGTAAGTCTTGTGCCTGCTCTGGAGAGTAACCAGCTCCAGGGCTGTCAGCCTCCTTGCCAGGCTGTGCTGAATCAGGCCACACTTCAGGCTGCGAAGTCAGAGGCAGCTCCATTGGGGCTGAGTTCTCCTGGTAGAGTTCCTCCTCTGAGGAGGACCCATTCTCCAGGGACTGCCCCACGGCAGCTCCTCTGCCCTGCCCTCGGCCTTGTTGAGCGGACACCGTGGACCCTCCCTCCCTATGTCCATTGTTTTATGCTATGTTCTATTTGTCACAGCTTCAGGCAGGTTTTGCGTATTGGGCCAGATCCCTTTGTGGGGATGTTGCCTCCCTGTTTTGGGGACTCCCCCATAAGGGGTCTTGGGGGTCAAGTCTTACTGCAGGGTATTCTCACACCCACTAAATAGTGGACTGGGATGCAGGAATTCCTCTGCAGCCAGAAGATAGCAGTGTGACTCCCATACTCTCCGAGGGAGCTTTTTAAAGTCCCCCGGAGGTGTGGACGCTGTCCTGCTCGGCATTGAGGGGAGAAAGCATCGCCATGGGCATTTTCTTGGCTACTAGCTTGGACCTCCAGCACCTATAACCATCTTAGGAACTATTTAAGGAAAAATACCTTACTCTCAGAAGTCTAAGTGAGTACAAAAATACTTTTGATCTTACCGAGCACATAAAGTCAACCGGGTTGCTGGCAACTACTGGGAACTTTGCATACTCCCCCCCCCCATTGAAATAAGACTTTCTCTGTTAAGATTAGCCATCAGATAAAGTGGCAGGAACTCTATCAAATGGATCAATGGGTAGACACAACAATTGAACTCTTTTGAACGACGTGAGAGGGACCAATCAATCTGTGGCATTTGAGGGGAAGGGGGAAATAAATCCCTCCTTCCTCTTGGCCACCCTACCTTTTTCCGGCCACTCCCTATCCACGTCCCCAAGTTTCGTTTCTGAAATTGGATGTGCTATGTGGAAATACGTCTGCTGATTCTGGGAAGAAGGGAAGCCTCACGACGCAGGACCGGAAGAAATCCCCCTGGTGCATCTTCTAAAGTTTTGCCTTGGAAAAACTACAAAAAGGGGACATCGGAAGGTTCGCGGCTGCATTGTTTCCGGTTAACTTCCTACTTCCTGTTGGTGCCGACCTAGAGCATCCATAAAAAACTTGTTGGTTTTTTAAAAAAAAAACTTCAACTTCGAATTTTACAAGTTCCAAAGCACTTTTTGAGAAAATCTTTTGGCCACTACGCTTATTAACTGTTACTAAGCTACCCATACTTATTAGAACTGTTATTAATAGACCTTCCAAAACCGATTTAAACAGTGTGTCAGGCCTGCTCTCTCCTCTCTGCATTTGGGAGTGTTTTGTCTTCTCGCAGATGCTTTGCTCAAGGATTGTTTATCTAACTGTTGCATTCCTCTCCAGCCTTTGATGCCCGTGGGAGCCTGGCCCCATTGGCCTGGGGTTGCCGTGCCAACCTGTACTATCTGATATGACCTGTATGACCACTATTCCTCCATATATTCTGCTGTATGTCCTTGCCCCCCCCCATTCCTGCCTTTTTACTTCTGCAAGCTCTGAATACCTTTCTGGGCAGGTTTCAAATATGGGGCACACTGGGGGAGCTTCTGAGGTTTACCCGGAGAGGTTTACCCGGATCTCCTTCAAAGACATTTGGGGTTGTATGAGAAATTTTTCCTTGACATCTGTTTTCACTACATGTGAGCCAGCGACCTTGGGATGAATTTGCATGAGAGCTTGCGGGTCATGAATTAGGGGGTTGAATGTTAAATTTAGAGAGTTTCCTGCAAACACCTCTTATTATTATATAGACCCGCAGCATGGATGGTAGTAATTACCACCCCTAGGTTGTGAAACCGGATGGAGTGTGCATGACTGGGGCATTTTGGATCGGTTGATCTTGTGAGCCAGTTGGGAGGTCCCTGCTTTGTCAGGTCCTCTTTGCTTATTGTCCAAGGGGTTTGCTTCCAATTGCCCACTTGGAAAGAAACGACTTCCCCTGTTGGATTAGTCAGGGTGATAGTCGCGTTCGTTTGCGTTTTGGTGCCTATTAGGATTACATTTTTGAGGGGGTCCCCTGTCTTCCAGATTGCGGCCGTCACCATGGAAACTGCGCAAAATGGAGCCCAATCCTCCGAAATGGGTGGAGGGGTAGGTTCAGGGATGGTCGCTGCTCTCCATTGACATGAAGTGGGTGTCAATGGACTTACTGATCCTTATGTGAGTAGCAAAAGAGATATTGCGTGCTGGTAGTTACTCCTATGCAGAGGAGCACTATGTCTGGGGGTTTATTCCATTGTTCGTTGCAGCTCCTAAAGAACGGGGTGCACAGGTCCATCCTTTTCACTGGGTTGGATGACCTGGCAAGTCATGTTTTCATAGCCATTTGCAACTATGCTGCAGCTCCAGTGTGGAGTGATTGGGGACACTGTGTGATTCATTACCTGGGCTGTTCCTGTTGCCACGGTTGCCAGGAAATATAGGGCCAGGATCTGCCACATTCCTGGGTGCATTCTGGGTCCACCCTGCAATACAGAGATGGCATGGTTTCAGAGGGGGTGGTGCCCAGATGCAAAAAAATTAGTGTGTGGGGGGGATCTTTTCCTACTACATTTCTGCCAGGGGATTCATTCTGTGAGGGGAGGGTGTTTCTACCACACTTCCCCCTTGCTTATTCTGTGGTTTCTAACCAAGAAGAAGCATAACTTGAGAAGAAAAAAAATCCTTTTAGGTGCATTCCAAAGAGACAGTTGGAAGGTGGGCGATGCTTCCTAATGAGATCTGCCTAATGGAGACTTCTGAGATCGGGGGCAGTGGAGGAGGCTGCACTTGAGGCTGGGCTTGCGGGCGTGCTGCTGGCTGCTCGCCTTTCCACTCTTTTAATTGCGAACAGTGGAAATATTTATACCAGGTTTCACCCTTTGTCCAAGGGATGGCAACCTGATAGACTGCTGGACTGACTCGCTTTGTGATGGGGACAGGACCCTGCCATTTGGCGGACAGGGAATGCCCATCTTGCGAAAATTTCCTGTATAGGACAAATTGTCCTTCTTCCCATTGCTGGGGGTTTCGGACCCAACCCAGCTTTTTATCAGTTCTTTGTTGAGCAACTCCAAGAGTGTGGGCTACTTGCATGTGTATTTCAGAGACTGTCTTTATGAGGCTGCGCACCCATTCATCTTTGATGACTACTGTTTCCAGTTCATTAGGCATTTGGGAATTTAGCCAAAAGGCTTCAGGGAGACGCATTTTCCTGCCTGTCATGACCATGTGAGGGGTATAGCCATGGGTGGCTACTGTGCCCCTAATGGCCATTAGGATGATTGGGAGTTTTTCATCCCAGTCTCTTCCTGATGACTTCACCATTTTACGGAGAGCCTCCTTGAGAGTGCGATGAATGTTTCTCCAATAGATCCATAGTCTCGAACAGGTCCACCATACATGGTAGAAAGAACCATTTGGATCATTGCATTTCCAACAAGCCGTCTTATCCTTTTTATTCATCTTATTTATATTAGGAGTGATGTACCATCTGTAAAACATCTTATACCAGTTTTCCCAGATTTCTTGACTGGCTGTAAACTTCAGCTCTGTGGTGCATAGTGCTTCCCATTTCTCCACTGTTATCATTTCCCTGAAATTCTGCAACCATTTGATCATGTTGGTCTTTACTTGTTCAGTTTCTGTTTAATATCTAATAGTAATTTATAAATCCTCCCAAGTAGATTATCTTGATGCTTAGTTATCATAGTTTAGAATTCTGTTTGTGGTCTCAAACTGCCAGTTTTTAGGCAATCTTCTTTAAGCCTTGATGTCAGCTGAAGATATATCAACCAGTCTAGGTCTTTGTTCTCCTTTTTCATAACGGACATTTGTTTGATTTCCCCTGAATCAGCAATCATGTCTTTATACGTTAAATAACCACAACTCTTTGCAATGGATACTTCTTGATAAGCTTCCAGTGGAGTATACAAAACACAAATGCCCACGCATTGAATAAAGCTGCAAGGAAATAACAATGCTCCGGCTCATTCAACAAGTTAATTCTATTAGAATCATAGAATCATAGAGTTGGAAGGGACCACCAGGGTCATATATTCCAACCCCCTGCACAATGCAGGAAATTCACAACTACCTCCCCCCACACCCCCAGTGACCCCTACTCCATGCCCAGAATATGGCCAAGACAAGTCTCCCCCATCCAGTGCATGCTACACTGGGGAACAGTGCTCCAAGGAGCCACAGGTGGCATGTCAAAGATTTAGTATCACTAATCTAGGGTATTCTTTTTATGACCAAAATAAAGTCAAATAGATGTAACTGTGAACTTCTTTGTCTAATGTTAAAGCAGAGTGCTAAAGTTTTCTCTCTTGTCTCTTAGTAAAGCAAATGGCTTCACTCGCCTCTGGACCCAGTGACAAAAATAACAACATTTACTCACAAGAAAGCCACGAATGGTAGCCCTAAAATGATGAGAAAACAAGCGTTTCTCCACAGCAGCGGAAAGAAAGGAAAAGAAAGTCATTGTTCCTCAGGGGCTATTTCTTTGTGAACTTTCCTGGAGATGTCACTACTTGCAAAGTAACAGGCAACCCCCCACCCACCAAAGAGCCAGTGTGGTGTACTGGTTAAGAGCAGTGGTTTGGAGCGGTGGACTCTGATCTGCAGAACCAGCACTTTTAGAAAACAAAACAGCTTATTTATTTGTTTCAAAGGACCCCACTCCTACATATGATGCCAGCTGGGTGACCTTGGGCTAGTCACACTCTCTCAGCCCCACCTACCTCACAGGGTGTCTGTTGTGGGGAGGGGAAGGGAAGGTGACTGTAAGCCGGTTTGATTCTCCCTTAAGTGGTAGAGAAAGTTGGCATATAAAAACCAACTCTTCTTCTTCTAAAATGATGCAATCAATAAAAAAACAAACAAACTTTCTGTGAGACAATTATGCTTCTAAAATGCTTAATGTTTCCCTTGAGAGCCATAGCCCAGTGACAAGAAAAATAAATGAGGGCCCCTGATGGAAACGACCTTGAAGTGAAAGTGCTGTGCTTTAAAAATCCCTTACACCACAGAGAGTATGAAGACACACACACACACACACACACACACACACACACACACACACATGCCCTCGAGATATCAAATATCAGTGTTCATGGGGCTCTCATCCAAAAAGGTGTAATCTGTATGTGTGTGACTGATGTAGACTTGGCTGCTATCTCCACATCATGGTGTAAACGTGGGTGTTTTTTAAAAAGGAAACATTGGGGAAATGTCTGTAACCTAATCTGTCTTCCTGAGGACACTTGTGTAATGCCAAAGATTAACTTTTCCTTTATTAAAACTCAAGAATTTAAAAAACCTCAAGAAAACAACAGTGTAAACCAAACAAGTAGAAAGATAAAAAAAATTTTTAACTTTGTGTTCTCCTCTGGTTCCCCGTGGTTCTGGTTAGCGCCGCTCCTCCTCCAGGTGCAACACGCGTTGCTCTAGGTTTTCCACTGCAGAGGGGGGGGGGAAACAGTGTGTTGACATGTCAGGTCACAAAAGACGGACGTCCGACTCAAAGCCCAACCTTCTTTTTAAGTCCGAAAACCAGGTAGCATTCGCTTAGGTGAAAGCAACCTTGTTTGACAGCTGTCAAATCGCCGGCCGCGGTCAGAGGCCGAGCGCTCCCGGCCGTTAAATTGACATGTGCCAAACCCTCTGGTCCAGACCGGTGTTCGTGACTGTTCTTTCTGTGGCGACTGGCGAGGCAGAAGTACCCTACACCTACCCAAGGAGTTGCAGTAGCAGAATAATGTTAGACCGTGAACAATTGTCCTTGTGGCGGGGTGAAACAGAAGCTCAGCCAGGCCAGCTGTCAGTCACTAACCCCAGCGCCCCAATCTCTGAGAAACGTTTTTGGTTAAGGAAGAAGGGGAGAACCGAAAGCTTTGCTCCCCCACCTCCCCACATTAGGCTTGTTTGGTTGGCCTAATGACACATTAGGGAACATCAACGTACATTTTCACAGTTAAATGGGAACATCTGGTCCTGCCTCAGGCTTTAATTCCAACTTCAGGTAACCTTGTAGTTCCAGGTTGAGTCACTCTCCCTTCTAAGTTTTGGATTTGCCTTTGAAAGCCCTTTGACATATTCCGGGGTGTAAGCTTTCAAGAGTCCAAGCTCCCACCCTCAGACCAGGGGGATCACAAGACATGACACTCTGCAAATCTGGTTGGTCTTCGAGTTCAAGGTGCTTATGGAATGCAATTGAATGACCTCGCCCTCCCTCATTCTCCCTTTCAGGGCTCTTTTTTTGGGGGAATTCCCAACTCTAACTTCCCCTTCTCTGCATTCTGGTGAACCTCAGTCACCTTTGCAAAACCACGGTTAGGGTTGCCATGTGCAGATGAGGGTTTCCCTGGAGATTTAGGGGTGGAGCATGAGGAGGGTGGGGTTTGGGGTGCATGGGCATTCATTGGGTTAATGTGCCAATGCGAAGACCTTTACCAGTTACTGTTTTCAAAGTGTGCTGGAGATCCAATGTGATATCTCCAGCTACCGCCTAGAAGATGGATAACCCAAGCACTCTTCAAACCAGACCCTGCACCCTCACACCTCCTGCACATTGCCTTCCCTGTGTCACCTTCTCATCCCAACCTCAACTCTGCACAGGAGATTCTATTATGTTCCTACCTCCTTTCATTCCTAAACATCAGCTTCACAGGCACTCAAGCAGCGCCTTGAAAGGAAGAAAATTTCATATTCTTCCCTTCGTGGTAGCTGGCCAATGATGCGAGGAATTAACTGGGGTTTTTTTTGCCCCCGCATCAGGGACAGAGAGGATCCAAGCTTCTCCTCCAAGCTTCATCCAAGCCTTGTGGAATAATTTTCTGAAAGTCACCACTTTCTGGTTTTTTTGTGCTGCATGCATGTCGAATCATTGATTATTGTGTCAGATGAGCTCTGGTCTTCATGATAACCTAGAAAGATTTGGTTTCTCCCTTCTGAAATTATTGCACTCTCCAAGTGAGTGCATGGTATGAACAGAAAAAGGTGAATGTGTCAAAGCAGTGCTTTGTATCATGGGCCAGGTATGAGGACACCACGGGGAAGCATAGAAAAGATTTTTTGATTTTTATTCTGGCGGCATCACATTCCTGGCCAATTTTAGTGCACAAGGCGGGGTGCAATGTTTCCCTCAACTTGGGATCTCTCGCATGTAATGCCCCTTCTCATGTCATCAACATTTGCCCGTCATCACAGACTGTTGATCTCCTGAAACGGGATGCAGAAATCATACCCTTAATGGAAAGCTTGGTATTTTTAGTGGTGGGTGGGGTCTCCATTGGGACGGCCAATTAATTTCCCTCCCCTGACAACTGCTCCCACAGTGTTTGAATCAAGATAAAAGGATTCAGCAGGATAAGACTAACCAACCTGCTGAAATTTCCAATGAGAATACCACATCACTAAACAGTTTGAGGCAAAGTCTGGAATTGGATAAATTAACAGGTTGCAAGCCACCGTTACAACTCGACAAGGCGGGCAGCAGCACAACGCTTACTCACACTTGCAGAGCGGAAGTCTAAGAGTGGCACATAGTGCAATTTCTGGGTGGCCTTGCATTATTGTAACCATGCTCCTTCTCTCTCTCCCTCTCCCCCCAGAGGCGGAAAACCAAATGGACATGGCGGGGCAACAGGGCATTCAGCAGTGTCTCCAAGAGCGGTGAGTATGGAGTGTACGCTGGGCAGAACCGTAATAGGAGTTGTTGCCATCCCCACGTTTGCCATCATTTCACATTCCTCAAAGGCCCACTTTCTGTGCCCCTTTCCATCTCCCTCCGACCCTCCAGCGGCTTTAAATACACCGTGTGTGTCTCGGACTGTGTCCTGCCCTGCAGTTAGCGGAGACACAGTGAGCCTATGAGCGTCTGCCCGCACAGCATGCTTCCCCCATGAATGGCCGCTTCTACATGTCGCAATGTCATAATTTGGTCTTTACTTCAATTGAAAGTATTGATCCATTTACAAGGCCAAGAGTACAGTAGCACCTTGGAGCCTTACAAAAAAAAGGGATGGGAGGGAATGATCTCTCGTGAGCCACTGCTCACTTCTTCTGATAAGACGGTGAGCCGTGGCACACCCAAGCTCATGCCCTCCCATCACTTATTTGTGTAAGGCTTAAAGGTGCCACTGGACTATTGCCCTATTTGACTGCCACCAGAACACTAATGCGGCCGCCCCCTGCGAATGATCTCACTGAACAAGTTTTTCCTCTTACGGATACCCTGGCCATGGGCCAGATTGCGAAATATGGGGGTTGGTGAGAGAACTGCGTGCCTCCGGTGAGTCCTTTCAGTGATTTGACCCATCTTTCTGGATTACGAGGGACCACAATAGAAGCCCACATTGCTTAACCCACTTAGAAGAGGCCAGGCTGCCACTATCTGTGTTCTCTTCTCCAAATCTCAAAAAAAAAACCTCACCCGCACGTGACCTGCAACAGAAGCATAGCTCAACAGTTATTCCTGTACGCTTTCAAAGGTTTCTATTTCTAAGAAAATTTTAAGCTACTTGGCAAACTATGACCTGAGGAGCGCTGGGATTTGGGTGGCGGCTCAGTTCAGCCAACGCGTTGCCCACAGAGTCATTGAGACTGGCATTGCTACCCCCCCTTTCAACATAGTAAAGTTGTGACCTGACATGTCAACACTACTGTTTCCCCCCCCCCTGCAGTGGAAAACCTAGAGCAACGCGTGTTGCACCTGGAGGAGGAGCGGCGCTAACCAGAACCACGGGGAACCAGAGGAGAACACAAAGTTAAAAAATGTTTTTATCTTTCTACTTGTTTGGTTTACACTGTTGTTTTCTTGAGGTTTTTTAAATTCTTGAGTTTTAATAAAGGAAAAGTTAATCTTTGGCATTACACAAGTGTCCTCAGGAAGACAGATTAGGTTACAGACATTTCCCCAATGTTTCCTTTTTAAAAAACACCCACGTTTACACCATTAAGGGAAGGCCTCAGAGATATTGGGGGAGAGGGGTTTTACTGCGCCTGTGTCCAGGGCAGCCCTCTCCGGTGCGACACATCAACAAGCAGCGTGCAGACGGAGGAACTTTTCAGTGTGCGTGCCCAAGGTGTCATCACTGGCCTTCGTGTTAAGGGACCCACCGCCCCACCCACAGAAGCATGATGAACGTTGATGGGTACGGCCCACACCATGCTGTGGGGCCTTTGGGGCTGGGGGGGAAACCGGAAACTTGTTCCTTTTGAACCAATGGGTCATGAGAGGCGTGGAAGCTCACGCAAAAGATCAGGCCCACACTTCAATTAGATGGCGCTCAGTGACGGTGGAGGCTTCCTGGATGGCTCACTCCAGAAAGGACAATCTGACCTGTGAAGGGGAAAAAAAAGGGCACATGAGGAAGGGAAACTGACTGCCAAACAGCCCCAAGTCTACAGAAATTAGTCCTTCAGTACTGAAAGGTTTTTCTCCTGCAAAATCAGAATGGGGAACGATGCGTGATGCAAGCTTCTGGACTTGAATCAGGAGCAGTGGTGGGGAGCAGAGCAGAAGTGGCTGCAGGCCTAATTCTTACACAGACTTTCTTCCACACACAGCCCACTCCCGAACATTAAAATGGCAAGTCATGAGCATTGCGCGTGAAGGGGTCCCCCTTCTGCTCCGTGTTGTTCTAAAGTGTGGAGAGAATTCCTGACCTGACACATGAATGTTTGGGGAGAAAACAGGCAGGGGGAGGCCATGAACCAGATAAAGTCTCACCTTTCTGTGCCTGAAGCTTGGGTGGAGTAGAAGCCTCCAGGATGGCACCCAGCAGAAAGAAACACCATCGGGGATGCAAAAAAACATACAGAGAAGGTGATTAGACAGGTGAGAGAGCATACGGAGTTTGAGTCATGACTCCAGATTTAGACCTCGTTTTGGCTAGTCAGTGGTCAAATTAGTCTGCAGAGGGGAACGGATGTGTTTTTTTTTTTTTAAATCGGGAAAGAGCGCCTCACCAAAATCCCACCGACACAGTCCACGAGGACATGTGGTGACAACACGCTTGTGCTAACCTCATCCTTCCTCAGTGTCCAGGTCGGGGAAGCCAAACAAGGGCAGGTTGACCTTTAGTTTTTGTTTTTTTTAATAAATTTTTATTGGTTTTTTATAATAAATCAAAAAAAAGAAAAAAAAGAAAAAAAATACAAAGTACATGAAAAAGAAAAAGAAAATAATACATGCCATTATAGAGCGTACAATTCCATTAATACATTATTATTCATCTAAAGATATATATTACGCCCTAATTCAAGCTCCCACCCCCCACCATAGTGCCCATCACCCATGGACCTCCGATGGAGTGTCTTGACAATAAAGAAAAATCACATTATTTTACATTAATTGCAATCACAGTATACTATAATTCGTTAACTATATTTTTAAATTCTGTTTTTGCCAATTTATCCCAATATGCAGCGGCCTTTAACCATGTAGTTTTAAATTCATCCATGTCTTTACCATGTAAAGATACTGTAATTTTGGCCATCCACATATACATCCATAATTTTTCTCTCCACTCTTTAATTGAAGGTTTATTTGTTTGCTTCCATTTTTTAGCAATAGTAATCCTTGCTGCTGCAAAACTATATTGACATATGACTCTGTCACCTTTATCCAAATCTTTTTGGGGTATACCCAGTAAACAAAAAGCGGGATCCCTCTTAATTTTAACTTTAATCAAATTATTAGTCTCATTTATGACAAATTGCCAAAATCTCCTAATTTTTTCACAAAACCACCAGGTGTGCATAAATGTACCTATCTCAGTGCCACATTTCCAACAAAGCGCTTTATCATCTTTCTTCATTTTGCTTAATAAGACCGGAGTTATGTACCATCTGTAAAACATTTTATGGCAGGTTGACCTTTAGGAATGCCAACTGCTCAGCGTGCCAGGGTGCCAGGCTTGCGCGTTGTGGGCGAAGAACTTCACCCAAATGAGAAAATAGGCGCTCACTCTGGACGCTCGTTGGAGGGCAGGAGAGGAGCCTCTGGGCCACTACAGCGAGGTCCGGCCAGACTGACTGTTTCGCGGCCCAGTAGGTCAGCGGACACGTCATCTGCGACTCGTATGGCTCAGAAAGGTTCACCATTGCTTCTCCCGTGTCCTGTCTCCTGCGCCTAGACAACGCCTCGGAGGGGCCAACTGCCCACCCGATGACGTCCATCTCCATCGCCATCAAGGTGGAGGCCTGCAGGGGGACGGCACGAGATGCTGAAGGTGTGGGATGGGCGACAAGGGAGTCTTCCCCCCTCTCCACCTCCTCAGTGCCAATCCCCCGTTGGGCCCGCAATCGCTCCACACGCTCGGACAGCTCGTCTCTCCAGCGCAGAAGCTCGCTGGAACGCTCGGCCATGCTGCCCTTGATGAGCGGGTCGCACATGCTCGCCAACATGTAGACCGGCTCCTGAGCGACAGGCATCAGACGGTTGGACACTCCATCCAGAAGCCTCGTCACTAGGCCAGGCAAGGCTGTCTGATCATCTCGCTGTTCCTGGAACTGCTGCAGAAAGGTGCTCATCCTAGCACGGAGCCTGTGGGCCATGGGGGTGAACAGAGCCAGCGTCGCCGTGTCCGACGAGAGCATCTCCGTGCAATGCTTGAAGGGCTCAAGCACTTGCACAGTCTGAGCAATAATCTGCCACTCACGTTGGTTGAGCTGCCGCTCAGACCCCACGGAATCGGATTCCAGAAACAGTGCTCTGAGGGCCCTCTTCTGCTCCACCAAATGCTCGAGCATGGCGTAAGTGGAGTTCCACCGCGTGTCGACGTCACCCTTCACACGGTGCTCGGGCACGCCTTCTCGGACCTGCATCTCACGCAGTGCGTAGTTGTCCTTCGGACTGCGCGAGAAGTGACTTGCAAGCTGCCGGCATTTAACCATGAGCTTCCGGAAGTTGCGAGTCTTCTCATCCATTTTGGATTCCGGTTGTGATCCGAGGCCCAGGGCATCTTTCACCACGAGGTGGAGAAGGTGGGCCGCACAGTAGATCTGTGATTCAACGCCCAATTGCCCTGCCGCCGCCCTGATGTTTGCGCCGCCATCCGTCACCATGAATCCCATGGTGACTTCCCTGCCTAACCAATTCTGTATGTGTGGCTTCAGGACGGCGACTATGTTGGCCGCCGTGTGCGCCTCCGCGAACTCCTCCGCGTGTAGCATGGCCTTGCAGTAGCCGGCCCGGCGACAGTCTCCCTGCCTAACGCTGCCCACCCCACCCCCACCCACGAGGTCCTGTGGTTGCCACCAATGCGCGGTGAGGGAGATGAAAGATTCCGCATTCAGACTTGTCCAAATGTTGGATGTGAAGTGCACAGTACTGCCAGCAGCGCACGACAGCTGCGCCCTCACATGCGCCTTTGCGCCCTCGTACAACGATGGCACAATGGATGTAGCCATCGTGTTGCGAGATGGTAACTTGTACCAGGGCGCAAAGAATTGGATCAGTCTGCGGAAGCCAACCTTCTCTACAACACGATAGGGCATATCGTCCACGGCAATCATTTCGCCGAGCAGACGAGTGGCCTTTTTCGTGGCTGCTCTGACCCCACCTCTCGGCATCCTACAGACGCCATCCCCCACACCAAACATCTCTGAAAGAGTGGTTTGGTGTGTCTTTTCTAGGGGAGTCGCAGCACGGGGCACGACGGGGAGAGCAGCAGACAATGGCGGTGCACTGGCCGTGGGCACCCTTGCCAGCGAAGTACCAGCCTGTCTCTCCTCCTGGAGCAGCACCGCGTTGTGGTGCTTGCGGAGATGGTTCCGGAGTGCGGTGGTCGAGAGATGCTTGAGATCTTTCCCTCGACTCACCCGCGCCCTGCAGAGCTGGCACTCGGCAATGCGGGGATCATCCTCTGCCACCTCGAAATGCTTCCAGGCCGAGGATGTGAAGTGGATCCCATGCGGCTTGTCCGCGGAGGTTGCCGCAGGAGCAACCTGCCTGGAGGTGCTCGGGGCAGACTCTTGCTGTCTAGGGACCTTGCGGGGAGGGGACGGCGGGGGAAGGGTTTGAGATGGCTCCAGCACCAACACAAACTCTTCCTCTTGCGACTCCTCCACCCTCTCCTCACATTCCCTAGTTCCCAAACTGCTTCTGGGAGTTGGAGAAGCAGGCAAAGTCGGCGGGCTGTCCATCGAGCGTGCAAACTCCTCCACCACTCTTCTTGAAGTGGGGGTGAGATACCTCAATGCATCGGTATCAAAGCATTCCATCCCCAATTCCTCCCCAGACAGCACCCCCTCCTCCTCCTCCCGCTGCTGTGTGACAGGCCCCTCCACGTCAGCAATAGGAGGAGCAGGAGGAGGTACGGTCTGGACAGCAGCAGCAGTCCCTGTTCCAGTGCGAACATCACCTGTCTTCACCTGTGCAGGAGTGGCAGCTGCGGAGGCACCCTCTGAAAAGTCGATCCGCCGCTGCACCCTTGAGGGTGCCACCGAAGCTGATCTCCGCACAGGGCGGGGGTGAGCCGAGGCCCTCCCCCTCCCCCTCCCCTCCACCCCTCTGGTCTTCTGCAGTGCTTTCCCCCCAGGGCCCCTGTTTCCTGGACGCCTGGCACTCATCTTTCCCCTTGGCAAAACCCAGAGGCAGGTTTGCTGGGTCAGCTCAGGTGGCACCCAAGCACGGTGGAGGGGGTGGGATGGGGTCGCGCGAGCCTCGGCGGAGAGAGGGTCCTCGCACCACCGCACGGACACCCCTCCTCGCCCTTCTCAAGCCAACCTGGGGGGGGCTAGGCCGGACCGTGGAACCCCAAGCAAAGCAACCACCCGCACCACTCAAAGGCCACAAGACAACCCAAAGCCAAAGGTGCTGGATGAACTCAAGTGGCACCCAAGCACCGGGGGGTGGGGGGTGGGATGGGAACGCGGGAGCCCCGGCCGGCGGCGAGAGGGTGCACCTCCGCACGGAGACCGCTCGCCCTTCTCAAGCCAACCTGGGGGGGGGAGGGTAGGCCGGACCGTGGAACCCCAAGCAAAGCAACCACCCGCACCACTCAAAGACCACAAGACAACCAAAAGCCAAAAGCGCTGGATGAACTCAAGTGGCACCCAAGCACCGGGGGGTGGGGGGTGGGATGGGAACGCGGGAGCCCCGGCCGACGGCGAGAGGGTGCACCTCCGCACGGAGACCGCTCGCCCTTCTCAAGCCAACCTGGGGGGGGAGGGTAGGCTGGACCGTGGAACCCCAAGCAAAGCAACCACCCGTACCACTCAAAGACCACAAGACAACCAAAAGCCAAAGGTTTTTGAGGGTTGGATGGGAGGGACAGAAACATGGGAGGGAGAAGCCAAAATGGGAGTGAGGAGAGAAACCTGAAGTTAAGAGGTGTGCATGGAAATGGGGCGAATTTGTGTCGCTCTTGCCTCGAAGCAGTATTTAAATTCGTTCTAAAACAGGATCCTAGAACTGTAGGGGAAAGAATGAAACCACAGCGAAGTCATGTCTGAAGGTTGGTAAAATCATGAATAATGGAAAAGAAGCCTCGAAGCAGTCCCGCAGGGTCTGCGAAGTAATTACCCCTGCATAAATGGCCTAAGGAACCAGAAAGGTCAAAAGTTACCTTGGGTTGCACACCTACTCTTTTCAAGGTGGAGCTGGAACTAAGAAAAGCCAGGGGCTGAGGAAAGCGTGAATGCCTCAACGAACAGCATCCCCACTATTTGCCATGAATAACACAAGGCATCATTGGTGCTGAGAGCCAGTGTGGCATAGTGGTTTGGAGTGGAGGACTAATCTGGAGAACCGTGTTGGTTTCCCCACTCTGAGTTACCAGGAAGTTACCAGTTAACTGGAAAATACCACATACTGAATGTGGGACCTTACGCATGTAGACCCTGGGCTCTACCACTACCCTTGGAAAGGTACATCCTTTCCAGATCATTCCACTGCATTTTGGCCAAAATTGCTTCAGAGATGTTAATATTGATTGTGGAATATATCGAAGCATTTTCGTAAAAACAGAAACCACAATGGTGTTCTTCTTTGCATTGTTTGGAATAGATATGTAGTGTGAATACTATAAATGAGAAAGGGATGGAACAGGCTTCCTCAGGAGGTGGTGGGCTCTCCTTCCTTGGAGGTTTTTAAGCAGAGGCTAGATGGCCCGATGTCAGCAATGCTGATTTTGTGAACTTAAGCAGATCATGAGAAGGAGGGCAGGAATGGTTGCATCAATGTTTGGCTGTCATGGCCCTTTCTTTCATGCCCAGGGTGGTGATGATTGCCGCTTTGGGGTCAGGAAGCAATTTTCCTCCAGGCCAGATGGGCCAGTGATCCTGGAAAGTTTTTTTCTGCCATCTTCTGAGC
Source organism: Euleptes europaea (assembly GCF_029931775.1). Taxonomy (NCBI): domain Eukaryota; kingdom Metazoa; phylum Chordata; class Lepidosauria; order Squamata; family Sphaerodactylidae; genus Euleptes; species Euleptes europaea. Next base: position 85,165,548 of record NC_079320.1, read on the forward strand.
ATGGAGTAGGAGATCTGCTTCAGGCCTCATAGATCGCTTTTTGATTAAGGAACACTGACTCTGTCGGAGTTTGTGTATATTTGTCTCTATACACAAATGCAAATTACCAACTACAGAGTTGCATAGTGGAAAGGTCTGATATATTTTTAAAACAGCTTTTGAAAAACCCACACCTGGCTTCACATTGAAGAGGTGCAGAGCATTTTGTGGCCTCCCATTTGCTGTACAGGAACTCCTGAGCGTCAGTACCCAATGAGCTTTTGTTTCCCACATAATTCATCTTCCAAACACATTTGCATCGGCTTGTTTTGATGCTCTTCTCCAACGAAGTCATCCAGTGATGGGACAATCTGCATCCCTCCGATAGGACAGGCGCGTGACTCCTTCACCATCAATCAGAGGAGAGCAAAATCGACCAAGGTGTACGGCGTAGCTGCTGTGCCTAATGATAAGCAATTAGAGGAAGTCAAATAAAGGCAGCCCTTTGTTCAGGCCCTGTGAAATTGGTTAAGCAAAAAGAATGAGTGCGCCATTCCCAGATTCATATGGCGGCTCATTCTCAGTCAGAGCATTCACTGTTAACTGATGCAATTAATATGAAAATGAGGAAATCATTGTTTAACGAGATGAGGGGGAAAGAGAAGTGGCATTGATGTGGCAGTAGCCAAGAATGAGAGACACCACAATGGACATTTGCATAGGTCAATGGTAACATAAATGCATTTAGTGCCTATCCTGGGCTTCCTTTGCATAGTAATATATAACCATTAAATCATCGTTATGATGACCTCTGTCCAACACAATTCAATTTTCCCCATTCTGAATTATCAAAAGCTAATTAGGCTAAGCTGAACACCTTTCCTATGGGGTGCAGAAAGGAAATGCCAAAAGGGCACGCGGACTACCTTTCAGATCAGGTAAGGAAACTTTGCTTCTGCTTAATTCAATCTCTTATTAAGCACGACCCGGTTCAGAGGTTTGGCTTCTGTGATAATTGTGATTTATCACACTATCACTGGCAATAAATACTCTTTTGACGGTGCAGTTACAGTTTAATGCCAGAACCATTCCATGGATAAGTCTTTAAGACCAATTTACATTGCTAATGCTGAGGCTGGATTTTTAGATTTTTTTTGTAACTGAAAATAGCTACTTAAATTGATGTGTGCTGGCATTTTCCCTCCAGATTTTTGGTGGACAGGTAGACCAAATCACCCACATTAAAATTCTGGCTGGGAGACCGTTGTTTGTCAGCTTGAGCTTTTTATTTACATTTAGCCCGCTCAAGGTTTTTCACCAGCCAGGGCCAGGTGGTTTGAATTGTATGCACCCAAGTCACCACGCTTTCGCCACCCTCCTCCCTCGAAACATCAACATGGCCAATGGGACTGAAGTCCTGGCCATATACAGCCTGAAACGGGCTAAAACCTGTGGATTGATGTACAGCATTGTTATAAGCATACTCAGCAATCAACTCAACCCAATCATCCTGGTGGTAATTGACGTAGCAATGAAGATAACATTCTACTACAGCATTAACACGTTCAGTTTGCCCATCTGTTTGAGGATGGAAAGCACTAGACAGACCCTGTTCTACCCCCACCAGTTTAAGGAAAGCTTTCCAAAACTTTGCCATGTAGCTACTTCCGCGGTCGCTTACAATCTTGCGCAGAAAGGAATGTAGTTGGAAGACATGTGACACAAAGAGGTGGGCCAGTTTTGGGGCGGATGGAATACCTGTGCACGGGACGAGGTGCACCTGTTTAGAGAACAGGTCGGTAATAACCCATAATACAGTTTTCCCCTCGCTGAGAGGGAGATCAGTCATAAAATCCATAGCGATTACCTTCCAAGGTCTGGAGGGGGTTTCTAACGGTTGCAATAGTCCAGTGGGTTTCCCTTGGGACCGTTTAATGGTGGCACATATTGGGCAACTGCGGATGAATGAGTCCAAGTCGGCACGCATGCCCGCCCACCAAAACTGCCTGCGTAATAAGTGAAGCGTTTTCAGAAACCCAAAGTGCCCTGCGGTTTTGGCTCCATGGGCTAGTTGCAGGACTCCCTTTCGCAACCCCTTAGGTACATACAGTTTGGAGTCCCTGTGCCAATAACCACCCCGTTCTAGCAGAGAAGCGGGAAGTGTTTGAGCTGAGAGTTCTGCTTGGCATTGGGAACAAAGAGAGTCTAGGAAAGAGGCAGGTAGATCCATCTAACCCTGTGAGGTGGGTGGGACATGTTCAGGTTGTTGAGCTGGAGGGGAGACCGGAGGTGAGGAGGGGGGTTGCACAACTGGCTCGACCTGGTGCTTGGGCGTCAGAGGAGCGGATGGAGCAGGCGAGAGAGTCAGACTTGAGTCTCGGGTGGAAGTCCCCCCCCCTCGAGCGTTCATTTCGACCGGCTCAGAGCGGGATTGGAGTCGGGTCTGTGACCTGGTTTGGACCACCAGAGTAGGGAGTACTCCCCTGTGAGCAGGGGAGAAGCAGTGGGGCGGACTACTTTGGTAGGGTACTGGGGAATCCGGGATAGGGCATCCGCCAGCACATTTTGTTTCCCCGGAACATGATTGAGCACGAAAGGGAATTGAGCAAAGAAGTCAGCCCAGCGTAGCTGCTTCGCGGACAGTTTACAGGTCCCAGTGAGTGCCTCCAGGTTTTTGCGATCTGCCCAAACCTCAAAGGGGACCTTGGAACCCTCAAGAAATTGCCTCCAAATAGTGAGGGCATGGTAGACAGCGGCTGCCTCTTTTTCCCAAATGGGCCAGTTCAGCTGAGAGTGCGCAAACCTTTTAGAGAAATAAGCGCAGGGGTGCAATAGACCATCTTTACCCTGTTGTAAAAGAGCACCTCCCATAGCTACGTCGGAAGCGTCCACTTGCACTATAAACATGTGTTCAGGATCTGGATGTTTTAGTACTGGTTCAGAGGTGAACAGTTGTTTAAGGGTTTTGAAAGCGGTCTGGCATTGGGGAGTCCATTGGATCTTTGCTGTGGGTAACGTGGCTGAAGTCCCCTTTCCCTTAGTCTTAAGTAGGTCAGTGATTGGGAGTGCTACTTGAGCGAAATTGGGAATGAACCCTCGATAAAAGTTGGCAAAGCCGAGAAATTGCTGCACTTGTTTGCGGGTTGAGGGCGGATCTCAATCAATTACAGACTGTAGTTTTGCAGGGTCCATGGTGAGACCTTGGTGCAAAATAATGTAACCCAAGAATGTCAATCGCTCTTGGTAAAACTCACATTTGGATGCTTTAGCATAGAGGTGGTTGTCTCTGAGGCATTGTAACACTTCCCTCACTAAAGCAACATGCTCGTCCATAGAGTTGGAATAGATAAGGATATCATCTAGATACACTACCATGCCTCGGTATAACAAGTCATGTAGGATCTCGTTAATAAATTACATGAAGACCCCCAGAGCCCCCTGCAATCCGAATGGCATCACAAGAAACTCAAACATACCAAAACAGCTGGAAAAGGCTGTGAGGGGTTCGTCTCCGTCACGAATCCTGACTCGATAATAAGTTTCGACTAAGTCCAGTTTGGTGAAAATGCGCCCCTCCTTTAGTTGCCCTAGGATGTCCGAAATTAAAGGAATGGGGTAGGCATTGGTCTGAGTAACTGCACTGAGTTTCCGAAAATCGATGCATAAGTGTAAATCACCCGTTTTCTTGCGGACAAAGAAAGCGGGGGCTGAGTTAGGGGCGGAAGATGGCCGTATGAACCCTCGAGCGACATTCTTGTCTAAAAAGTCCTGCAACACGGTACGTTCAGCAGCGCTCATGGGGTAAATTTTACTCTTCGGAAGCTTACCATCCCCCATCACTTCAATGGCGCAGTCCGTTCTGCGGTGGGGGGGGGTAGTGCATCGCATTCCTTTGCATCAAAAACGTCTGCAAAGTCCCAATATTCAACGGGTAGCGAAGAAGGAGGGGGGTGTCAGAGACTAATGCTGAGGCTGTCGGAAGGACAACAGCGACTTCGTGGTGGTGTTGGGTGCAGTCAGGATCAGAAAACGTAATAGTATCAGCTTTCCAGTCTATAGAAGGGCTGTGCCCCTTGAGCCAGTTTATTCCCAAAATGACTTTGTACCTGATAGGGGCTATGGTAAAGTCGATTTGTTCCCAATGAGTGCCAATACCCATCACCACCCCATGTGTGCGATGGTCAACTGGGCCTCCCCTAAAGCTACTGCCATCCATTTGAGCAAATTGGATGGGATCGGGCAGTGTCTCTGATTTGACCTTGAGTGCATTGAAAGTGGCCTCATTGATTAGGGAGTGCCCACAGCCGGAGTCTATGAGTGCTTTGACATGTACCTGGGGGCCTCTTTTGTAATGTTGTAACACCACGTCCACATATACGGTATTTTCAACTTCACTCACCATAACAGGAGCCTTGGGTTTCGCAGGAGAAGCTGCAGGGGTCTGCGGTGTCGCTCCGCTCACCGCAGTCCCTGCCTGTTTTTTGACAGATCGAGAGGAGATTCCAAATTGAGTGCAGGGGGATTCCAGGTGTGATCCTCATCTGAAGAAGAACTGTCCCCCAATGGGGCACTTGTAATCCGAGACTCAGGTGGGTCGGTAGATGTAGGGTCACTGGGAGTTTCTCCGACCTGAAGTGCAGAGGGTGCGTGTCGTCCCGGAGCAGCGCTACGGGTGGCCGCGGTGCCTCTGCGTTGCAGTCGCCCCCGGGTCCGGGGTGGTCCGTCTGATCGGGGAGGAAGTGTGAGGTCCGGACGGCGCGGACAGGCAGATGCAAAGTGGCCCATATTGCCGCAAACGAGACAGGCTTCCCTCTGGAACCGGGATTCGCGGTCCTGCGCAGTCCTGCATTGGTCTCCGCGGGGCAGGGGCTGCTGCTTTAGAAGGAGGTTTTTGATGACTGCTCCCCTCTCTGGTCCAGCGTCTGACCAGAGATATCAACTGACGGCAGCTTTCCACCTCCTCTGCCAGTAAAATCCAATCTTCCAGGGTGTCGGGGTCCCGTTGCATGCACGCCCAGTTCAAAATGTCAGGGTGTAGAGCTTCCCGGAAATAGTGTATTCGGGTGGCTTCAGGCCAATCCACAATTTTACTGGCAAGTCGTTGGAACTCATCTGCGAATTCTCGAACAGGAGTAGAGCCTTGCCGGAGTTGCAGGAGTTCGGCTTTGGCCCTTTCTCCCAAGAAGGGGTTCTCGAACCGCCTCCGCAGGGCAACATGAAATTGTTGAGAGAGTGTATGGATCGGGCCCGAGTGTCAAACTGGAAGACCATCCAGTCGGCCGCTTTCCCCGTCAACAGAGAGGCAATGAATCAAACTTGGCTGTCCTCAGTGGGGAAGTACTGTCCTTGTTCCCTCATGTAACTGTCCACATGATGTAGGAAACAGGGTAAAGCATCAACCGAGCCGTCATAAGTTATCTTAAGACGCGGTTGTTTCCACTGAATAGGAGGTGCCGGGGCGGTAGAACTGGTGCCCCTGGGAGCGGCAATACGGGTGCCCCGGGAGGCAGCAACGCTGGAGATCCTGGGGGCAGTAAGACCGACAGAGCTTGTGGTTGTGGAGCCGGCTGAGGTTGTGGAGTCAGTTGAGGAGCCACCTGAGGTGGTTGGGTGGGAGCCGGTGCAGCTGGGGTGGTTTGGGCACGGTGCAAGCATTCATTCTCGCGGAGTAGCTGCTCCATTTGGTCTTGTAGGTGAGCTACTCGGTCAGTTAAGTCCCGGTTTTGGCTCCCCAAAAGGTGCATGTCATCACCGACTCTTCCCGTGCGTCTGGATCGGCTGACTTGTAGGTGGGCTCCGTCACCATACAGGTCTTCCTCGTCAGAGTAGTCCGATTCTGGCAGACGTTCTGCAAGGCGCGTGCGCGTTGCATGGTGCGAGACGGGGCAAAAGCCGGGGAAAATGTGGACCCAAATGAGAATCCAAATCCTACAGTGTCTTTAGGATGCACAACCGCGTCTACCCGTGCTTGATTGGCGGCCAATTGTTGCTCCTTCTCCTTGTCAGCCTGAGCCTTGGCCGCCGCCCCATCCGCTGCTCGTAACTGTTCCTCGGCCTTCTTTTGGTCTGCGAGTGCCTGGTCGGCTTCGAGCTTCAAGGCGGCGGCCGTGGTGACGATCGGAAGGGCTTCTTGCTCTAAGAGAGCGAGGAGTGGGTCAGAGTCCCCACAAAGCAGAGGTTGTACCTGGACAGCTAGTGCAGCTGCACCATCCCCGAACGTCGGGGTTAACAGTTGCATTAAATCTGCCACCGTGGTTGTGGTCGGGGGCAGTCCCACGAATAGCAATAGGACAGCGTCCTTTTGTGCCTCCACTAGGCACTCGTTAGGATCCGGAACGAGTGACAGCGGGGTTCCCTCCACCTGTGCCCCCGCCATGGATCGGGGCAAGTGGGGGTGGATAGGGACTGCTGCCGAGTCTGGTTGTGTCTCGTGCAATGTCAATCTCGCTAACAAGCGAGTCAAGGTTGCCAAGTCCTCTTGTGCTACACGCACTTCATCCAATAGCCCGTCCAGGGCCAGGAGTTCGTGATGGGCGCTGCGATCTGTGTCCTCGGACGTCCAGGGCCTCACTTCAGCGAGACAGCGCCACTGAACCCGAACAAGTTCCACTAGGTGGTTGATTTCGGCATCAGTCCGTACTGCTTCGATGAGCACATCATGCAGTAGAGTAGGGTCGTCAGGGATGGTAGACGTTCCCAATCGGAGGGCCCAGTGGCTTAAGTCCTCCAGGATTCCAAGCGAGGAACCCATACTCGAGACGCAGGCGAACCCTCCAGGGCTCTAGCCAGGCAGGTGAAAGAAGAGAGAGGATTCCTGCCTTGTCCGCAGACAGGTAGTCCAAAAGAGAGTTGACTTTATTAGAAAACATACAGGTATTCAGAGCTTGCAGAAGTAAAAAGGCAGGAATGGGGGGGGCCAAGGACATACAGCAGAATATATGGAGGAATAGTGGTCATACAGGTCATATCAGATAGTACAGTTTGGCACGGCAACCCCAGGCCAACGAGGCCAGGCTCCCATGGGCATCAAAGGCTGGAGAGGAATGCAACAGTTAGATAAACAATCCTTGAGCAAAGCATCTGCGAGAAGACAAAACACTCCCAAATGCAGAGAGGAGAGAGCAGGCCTGACAGGAACAGCCAACTGCTCCAGTTCTGCATCCAAGGCCTCAAAAAGTTTGGGAAACTCTGATCTAGAGGAACTGCAGCTGGCACACCAAGCTAAGCTGCAGAAAGGTACCCAATCATAGAAGCCACCTGAGTATCAAATGTTGGAGCTATATCCAAGTAGCACACGTGATCATTCAAGAGCAGGGGTGATTTCCACAACAGAACCACCTCTCCTCGGAGGACCATCCACTCTCAACAATCCTAACAAACTTATATAGCTTGAGCTTCTGTTTATTAGCCCTCATCTTGTCCATTCTGGACTTCATCAACTCATTCGAGTATGAAGGAAGGGAGAGAGATGGTTGGTGCAGTACCCAGCGACGCAACTGCAGCTTCATGCAAATATTGTATCAGTAGCTGGGTGACCAATAGGTACTTGCAGCACTCCACAGAACAATTTCCTTCCTTCCTTCCTTCCTTCCTTCCTTCCTTCCTTCCTTCCTTCCTTCCTTCCTTCCTTCCTTCCTTCCTTCCTTCCTCCCTCCCTCCCTCCCTCCCTCCCTCCCTCCCATGCCTTCTGGAACTTTCCCATTGGTACAAATTGGAACTATGGCAAAGTAAGGCCTCTGTTTCCCAAAGCTGATAGACAGTTCAGGGCAGTACTGTGGTCAATAGTATCAAATAACCAACAAAAGGTCCAGGAGAATTAACATGGTCACATTCCTCTCATCTTTCTCCCAGTGAAAATTTTCCATCCTTTCAACCAAGGCTGTTCCAGTTTCACACCCAGGCCTGAAACCAGGTTGAAACAAGTCTAGATAATTTATTCCATTGAAGAGTCCCTCAGTATAACGTAAACATTGTGGGGGTGAAAGAGATTTCCATCCTCACCCCCACGCCCATGTTTTAAACATGTGTCTGGAATAAATCCTTATCTAAATTGCTTATCTCTCCCTTCAGCCTCTACATTCCATGGACAGAATTGACACCATTGTGATATTTTGACACCCTAAAGACATTCTAATCAATATTTCTACAAATGCCTTTTGCCTTTTCAACTCAGAGGAAAGGTGAAGCTGACATTCTGCTTCTCCGCCATTTCCTGCGTGACCATTTAATCTCAGTGACCTTGCAGGTATGTAGAGAACCAGCCGGCAAGATAAGAGTGCCTTGAGACAGCCAGCCGGGCCTTTCGCATAGGCAGCCGTTCGCCAAGGGAGATCATGGAAACAAGCTGGGTTTCAACAGGAAACAATGATCTGTCATTCATTCTTTTTTCCTATTTGTTGTAATACAAATAATATTAACACAGAGGAATGCAACTGAAGTCAGCACAATGATCCAAATGCACTGAATAGTTCTTTTGGCTCATTCATGTAACAGTAATCATGTTTCAAACATTCTCACCTGTTTTCCCTTGCTGCCTTACAGCCTGCCCACTTAGGGGTCATTCATGCTTGGTAATTTGCTGCACAAGCCAGACAGAAGCGCCCTGCACCTTTTTTGAAGTTCTTCACAATCAAACCTCACCTCAGGCATCACTTCGCAGCCGGCGCCCACTTGCCTCACATTTCCACAGAGCCCTGTTATCGCAACTTTTTTTTTGTACTGGGCGCACCCAAGGCAACCTCTCTCTAAAACCGTGAAAATCACAGCAGTGGAATTGTTTGATCATGCCCCTCTATCAAGCATACCGCCCACTCTTTTATCCCTTCCCTCTCCTGCCTGAGCTGAAATTCCACTGTGATGGAAGCCATCTCCCAGATAATGCTGCCATCCAAGTACATACATCCCTCCCCCCCCCCATGTATGCTGGTTACGGGGTTGTAAGCATGTGTTCTGGTGTTTCCGGCTCACTGAAAACGTTCCTTTCCCCATGTTTGCGGTGGTCTAGCATGCTTCTGCAAGCAAAGTGTGGCAGGAAACATGAATGGATTGTGATATATCTTTTTCCTTGCCTGTGGATCACTTCACCTTAAAAAAAAAAATTCCCCCTTGGTCGATATACCGCTGAAATTGTGAGATCGGGTGTGACCACCTTTCTGACCCATGCGTGCCCCCCTTTTCCCATAATGATAGTAATGGCAGAGGGTAATAAGGTTCTGCCCATCAAACATGGTCCCTTTCTTGCTCCTCGCCCTTCACCCGCTAAGAGATATTAGCCATTCTGTAATCATGGCGGTGTTTGGTAGGTTGTGTATGAGGTCCAGTTATGGCTTCAGTACATCATTCCTGACTTTTTCTGCCCCCCCCCCAATCTACTGACACCAGTTTCCTAATGGTGATAGAGGCTTACAAGTGTGTTTAGGTGTTTAGCAAAGGAAAGGGGAGGATGACATTCCAAGCAGGAAAATGGCTTGGGTCCCTGCTGTGACATGGATCCGCAATGGGTGGTTGTGCTGACCAACACCTTCAAATACGGTTGTGAGGGCAGGAAAGAAGCACTTCTGTAAACTTGTTGGTGTTTTTTTAATTAATTTTTTATATATAGGATACAGAAAGATAAAAGTAGGGAAAGGGGGAGGCAAGGCATTGGCAGATAGTTGAGCCCGTGTCTGGACTGAGTCCCATCAACATAATCCAACAATAATATTGCATTGACAACTTGCAATTAATTAATCTTCGCTATTCAGAATACATAGTCTTTCTCAATCATACTTGTTATACAATAAAGCTGACAATTACCTAAAATATTATAATCTTGATCTACAGTTATTTCTTTACATACGAACACTGATACTAAGGTAAAACATGTCTATCATAGAAGGGTTGCCCCCTCTGTTTATGGTCATCTGTCATCTTTTTTTGAAGCAAATTATTTAATTTTGTCATAGATGAGTATTCAAGCATTTTTGTAATCCAGTACTTTGTGAGCAGGGTTCTAGCTGTGGTCATCGAATATTGGTATAATTCATTATTAATTGGTTTGATTTGAGGTGGAGTCATTCCAAGCAAGAAGTATTTGACTTCTACATTAAAGTTCACTTGAAACATCACTTGTAATTCTGCATGTATCATCTTCCAATATTTTTGTGCTTTTTTACACGCCCCACCATTGATGAAAATAAGTTCCTTCAGTTTCAGAACATTTCAAACAATTTGCTTGAATCGACTTACACATCTTTTGTAAATCCTTCGAGGCAAAGTGCCATCTGTAAAACATTTTATAGCAGTTCTCTCTGATCGCTTGCGAACTAGAAAACTTGATTTCCTCCTTCCACATTTGCTCCCACATACACATAGGAATCATCTCACCAAAATTTTGCATCCACTTAATCATACAGATTTTCACTTGTTCTGGAGCTGTTTCTATAGTTAGTAGCAGTTTATATATCGTTGAAAGAAGATGGTCCAATGGTAATCTTTTATTCAAACTTTGTTTTCTCTCTTTTCCTTTTTGTATATAGTCCATTCTTAATGCATGGGTGACATTGGTAGGCGAACCATGAAATTTTAAAATTTCCTTCTATCAAGCCTTGAAGCATTTTGATTTTCCCATCTTTCTTGAGAAGATCTTTCTAGGTTAGGAAGTCGTTTTTGAGTCTGCCTGCAAGATCCATATATGCCTCAGTTGATGACATCAAACCGGGTGGAGATGGACTGAGAGTCCTCTTTAATGGCTTCTGCATTTTTAACATTTAGAACATCAAATTCTCCTAGTTTTTATCTCTTGGGGTCGGCAACGGTTTATTGAGTCATAACCAGTGGTGAAATCCCCATTCTACACATGCTTTCTCAAGTCTAATCTTGCGATCTTCAGGTCTGTAAACTTGAAGATAATTCTTCGGTTATAATTATAATTATCATTGTGTCACTGAAAATGCACAGGCAGAAAATAAATTAACATGCTGCAATGGTGAGCATGGTTGTGATTTTTGGACCTTGAGTGCAAAATGTCACCCACTTTTTTAAAGGATTGCAATTTAGTCCACTGGAGACTCCTGAAAGGGGACCGCTGAGAGTTTTTCTTTTAAAAAAACATGTGCAGCCATTTAAATGTAGGAGACAGAGCCAATTTATAGTAGAAGACAGAGCCAGGATACAGGATGATCTTGAGAGGCTGGAGAATTGGGCTAAAACTTATAAAATGCACTTCAACAAAGATAAATGTAAAGTTCTGCATTTAGGTAGGAAAAATCAAATGCATAATTATAAGATGGGGGAGACTTGTCTGAGCAGTAGTGTGTGCGAAAAGGATCTTGGGGTCTTAGTAGACCAAACACTGAACATGAGTCAGCAGTGTGATGCAGTAGTTAAAAAGGCAAATGCGATCTTGGGCTATATCAACAGAAGTATAGTGACCAGATCACCCGAAGTGATGGTATTGCTTTACTCTGTTCTGGTTAGACCTCACCTAGAGTACTATGTTCAGTTTTGGGCACCGCAATTTAAGAAAGATATAGACAAGCTGGAACGTGTCTAGAGGAGGGCAACAAAGATGGTGAGAGGTCTGGAGACCAAGTCCTATGAGGAAAGGTTAAAGGAGCTGGGTACATTTAGCCTGAAAAGGAGAAGACTGAGAGGTGATACGATAAGCATCTTCAAGTTCAAGAAGGGCTGTCATATAGAGGAGGGTGCCGAGTTTTTTTCTGTTGCCCCAGATGGTCGGACCAGAAACAACGGGTTGAAATTAAATCAAAAGCGTTTCCATCTAGACATTAGGAAGAATTTTATAACAGAGCGGTTCCTCAGTGGAACAGGCTTCCTCAGGAGGTGGTAAGCTGTCCTTCCCTGGAGGTTTTTAAACTGAGGTTAAGTGGCCATCTGTCAGCAATGCTGATTCTATGACCTTAAGCAGATGATGAGAGGGAGGGCATCTTGGCCATCTTCTGGGTATCGAGTAGGGGGTCACTGGGTGTGTATGTTGGGGAGGTAGTTGGGAATTTCCTGCATTGTGCAGGGGGTTCCATAGCTCTCTCTTTGCACAGCCCTCTCCCTCTCCCCCATCAACAGCTAAAAGAATATAATTCCCTATTTGGCTTCCTGTATGATATATATAGTATCAACAAAAAAATATTTTGAAGATGTACTTAAGGCCTGCAAGAATTTGGAAAAATCATTGATGCACAATGGAAACAAAGATATTGATGCTGAAGATCTGTGCTGTGAACTTACAGCAATAGCTCGAAGACTTCCAAAGTCTTTGTTACCACAAGGAGTACTTCATACTGCAACAAAAACTCCTGGATAGTGTGCCTAATGTTTCTGTTGCTCTAAGAATCCTTCTCACACTTCCAGTGTCAGTGGCAAGTGGTGAACGCAGTTTCTCAAAGCTCAAACTTATAAAAAACATACATACGCTCAATAATGCTGCAAAAGAGACTAGTTAGTTTGGCAACCATATCATAGAATCATAGAGTTGGAAGGGACCACCAGGGTCATCTAGTCCAACCCCCTGCACATGTTGAACATGCCCAAGCATCAGCACTTGACCTGAAGGAACTGGTGCCAAAATTTGCAAAGGAAAAGACACGCAAAATGAGATTCTGATGTGCCTGAAATTGAAACATTTAAGTGACTTAAATTTTAACACCACAATTCATAGGGTTGTTCAGATGATTTGTGATTTGTGTGCTAAAACTGTTATGCATTTGAGAAAGAAAACCAAAGATTGTTGTAATTTTTTTTTAATTAGCAATTTCAAGTTTTGTGCTTTTATTTTTTCTACAAGACATCTGTTTTTGAAAATTGTTAGCAATGCGGTGGGCGAAAGTAGTTAGCCTTGCCTAGGGCACAAAAAAGTCTGGCCCTGGCCCTGACTGTGCCAAGTAAATACCTGGCATAACTTTACACCACAAAATGTAGGTGTTCCTTGGACAAAAGCCCTTAGGAATGGGACTACCACTGGAAACGCTCCCGGGGACACCCCTTTTGACGAGGGTGGGGGGCCCAGCACTGTTCTGGCACTGGCACAGTGGTTGTGCCACTGCTCCTATGACTATTTAAAGCAAACACCTCGTGCTTAAGTAGGAAGTTAAACAAACAAAGTAAAGCACTGAAAGCACACTGTGTATGTACAGAAAATCCTTTTATCTATGTAATAATAATGATAACTTGCAATTCAACCCGACTCTCTGTAACGTTTACAGAACATATGCAATTAGCAAGGCGGCTGTAGTGTGGAGGCAGGCAGCTCTCCAGAGCAAACATGAAAATCCGGAGTGGATTTCAAAATGAATGAACTTCTTCAGGATTGAAGTACGTTGTGCCAAGATATATAGTTCATTCACATAAGCCGCATGAGATGATAGGAATTACTTTATCCCGAGATGGGAGACCGGTAAGATCCATTTCGCCGTGGCTTTGTCCATCGGGAAAGTAGAGCATGAGATGGCGCCTATCTCTATAATGTAATACAATATAATTACAAAGGTTGACAATATATACAAATATTCCAAAATTAAACAAGGAAAATAAATATTACATACCATTGCTGAAATGCTTGTAGCATACAGATTGTAGGATGGCTTCTAGCAATCTTACAAAAGCATAGAACTGCCCGTATTTTATGCACAATAATTGGCAACAGGTGCTTATCGCAGAGAACAGTCTTAAAGGGGCAGACAGTTAACTCTTAGCAAGGAATTGCATAACTGTTAGCACTACACAAGCCAGCTAGCAATTACAGTTATAGCTGTGATATTACAAAAAATACAAAAATTACAAAAAACAACTTAAATCTGAAGCAGAATTTAATCCATTTGGAATAATTGTATTAAAAAGAAAAATGAAGCGTGATTCAGCTTGAGAAAGAATTCTATCAATATTTTGCCTAGAGAAAGGTTTGGGTGTATACTGCCAAATGACAAAAAATTGTATGTCATTTTCAGAATGGTGTAGTTCTTGATAATGGGAAACAAGTGGAGCCTCTGCCACGTGATTTTTAATTCGTGATTTATGCTCACCTACTCTAAGTCGAATGGGGCGTCTTGTTTTGCCCACGTATAAAAATCCACAGGGGCACCGGACGAGGTAGATCACGTTTTTACTGGCACAATTAGAAAACTGCTTAAGTTTGAAAACGAAATTAGTATTGGTGTTTCTAAATTCTTTTACTGGCATAGAATATTGGCACATATTGCATTCCCCACATCGAAAATGACCTGAAGGTAAATTAGAAGTGGGTGGTGGTAAAATGTCTGTATGGGTAAGATAGTCCCTAAGAGATCTGGTTTTGCGATAACCAAAACGAGGAATCATCTGGCAACCTGGTAAATCGCGTACTAGATGCCAGTGTTTGGCTACTATAGTTTGTATATCTCTTGTGTATTGGTTGTATTCTAATGAGGACATTATACCAGAATACGTGGTCTTGTGTTTGGTTGTAAGTAATTGAGAGCGGTCCCGCTCATCAGCTTTAATTCTAGCATTATGTATGATTTGCTGTGGATATCCCCTGGTCCTGAGTGTTTGTGACAACTTTGTTGCAGCAGAGGCATAATGGGAATACGAAGAGGAATTCCTTTTAATCTTAAGAATTGTCCATAAGGTAAGTTCTTACGTAAGTGTAATGGGTGAAAGGAATGAAAATGTAAAAGTGCCCCTTTGTCGGTGGCTTTTCTATATGGAGTGACTATGAGTTTTCTAGAGTCATCTATGACCACAGTTTACAGTCTCTTGTTCATTGCTTTTGAGGATATCAAATAAGCCAAAAGGGTTACCAAGCAAGGGTCCTTCAATCTCTGACTGCTGAGCTTCAGTCCAAGGAAATCTGATTTGGTCTTCACAAGCATGCATAGTGTTAGAGAAAACGTATCTATCTGATAAATCTCTAAAGTCACTCATCACAATCATGTGACTATTTCTAAGTACCTGGTTGGCTATTGTAATAAGCAAAATCAGTACAAACACATCTGTTCACTTTAACACATGATGAACACATTTCTGAAATAGCTAGGCAGAAGGCCATAAACTGTCTCATCAAAATAACTTTCCCAAAAATTTCCCCAGCTAAAATATTTTATCAGCTACTTTCCCAGGCCTAAAAACTGCAAGCAAAGATGGCATAGCTAACAGGTGTCTCCTTATACTGGGGATGAGATCATCTCTACTGCGACAGGACTATGAAAAAACTCATATAAATTAAACATAGAAGATTAAGGAAATGCCGTAATTCTTTATTACTTTGGGTTCTTTGCCAGTCAAAAGAAAAATATAAAATTATGATCCGTAGGAAGAAATGTGAGGCAATTTATAATGAATGGAGCACTTTAAGAAATGCCTCAAGAAATAGTAATTCCAAACAATTTTGGTTTTTTTTGTGTGTGTGTGTTTTATTTTCCAAACAGATATTATAAAACATACAAACATATCAACATACACATCAAATGCCTCCAGTGGTCCAGTGGACTTTACTCTGGAACAGCCTGAGAATTTACCATCCTGCCCAGAAACAACAAAAGTAGGGGGATGAAAAGAGGTAGAGCACCTGTGTCAGAATCTAGTTTCACTTGAATTTTTTTTTGTTAATCTTGATTGGTGGTGTGATATATTATAGCACCCATTTTTACTGCCATTAACCAGATAGGTCAAATCCCTAATATATGGCAAAGGGCAATAATTGTCCCTGTCCACAAGAAAGGGGATAAAAATGATCCAAGTAACTATTGTCCCATTAGTTTACTATCTGTATTGGGGAAAATATATGTCTCTGTCCTGTTATGTCGTTTACTTGATTGGATTTCTGTAGAGAATATTGTTGGTCCCAAGCAGGCTGGCTTCATGAAAGGACATTAACAATCGATCATTGTATGTTATTATATCATTTGGCTAAAAAATATACGGCTGTTACAAAAAGGGGCCTTTATGTAGATCTTCGATTCAGTACCAAAGAAGTGTAAGCACTTGTCCCGTAATAATCCCATAAACAAACATCCACAGACGAGTAGTCCAAAAGAGAGTTGATTTATTGGAAGATCTACAGGTTAACAGCAGCTAAGAGTCAAGTTGGCACTAACGGAAACTAAAAGCATGGTGCAGGGCCTATATCAGAAGGCATAGAACAATTCAGGATGCCATGGCAACCCCCCTCCCACTGAGGTAAGATTCCCACAGAGTCCTGAGTCAAAACAAATACTTGGCAGTAGAGCTGACCTTGGCCAGCACCTGGTGATAGCACAACATCCTCTGTCAGACCATGCCTGGCAGTTTCTGTACACTGCCCAGGCTGGGCCTGACAGGAAGCGCTTATGGGAAAAACTAGGGAGGGCCTTGATTGATCAGAGACTTTTGTGGTTAATGAAAAGAGTTTATGAACCCTCGGCTGCCCAGGTTCACTGTAGTTCTGAAGGGCCATCTGTCCAATTACTTTTCTTTTCAGAAGGGAGCAAGACAGGGGTGTTTGCTGGCTCCCATTCTATTAACCTCTATATTAATGACATGGCCCTCAGATTAAATAACCAACAGTTCTATCCCCCTGTTTTGGCACAAACTCCTATCTCAACTGTATGCTGATGACATACTGTTACATTCTATTTCTACGTTGACATCTGAGATTTTTGCAAAGTATTGCTGCTCTGAGGGCCTGAATATTAATTATATCAAATCTGCAGTGATGCAGTTCTCTAGGTTCTCATGTCAACAGAGAAGTCTTTGAAGTTGTTAATGGTAATTTTATTGAACAGGTTACCCAGTTTAAATATGTTGGGGTTTATTTTCAGTCTAATATGCTCTGGACAACCCATATTAGAAATGCATGAACCAACGCACTTATTGCTACGAAGGTAAGTTTATAGTAGCTGGAATGTATTGACCACCTTTAGAATGTGGTCAGTACATTCCAGCTGTGATCACTGTATTTAACAGTAAAGTAGGATCAGTAAACTAAGATCAGTAAAGTAAGCCCTGTGGCGCAGAGTGATAAGACGCAGTACTGCAGCCCAAGCTCTGCTCACGACCTGAGTTCGATCCCGACGGAAGTCGGTTTCAGGTAGCAGGATCAAGGTTGACTCAGCCTTCCATCCTTCTGAGGTCGGTAAAATGAGTACCCAGCTTGCTGGGGGTAAAGGGAAGATGACTGGGGAAGGCCCTGGCAAACCACCCCGTAAACAAAGTCTGCCTAGGAAACTTCAGGATGTGACGTCACCCCATGGGTCAGGAATGACCCGGTGCTTGCACAGGGGACCTTTACCTTTACCATTAAGATCACAATTCCTGTACAGATCACCTTTGTGGGTTGAAGCATGTGGAGAATCGATTGATTCCCCTCTGAACTATTTTCTTCTTAAAATTACTGGTGCTCCTAATACTATTGCCGGAGTTTCCCTGTGTGCAGAATTGGGCCTTAGATCCCTTGAAGCTCAGATTGGGGCCACAGTCTTTAGATTCTGGGTTAAGATTTTATTCTCCATGGAGTCGAAAGGATACTTACACCTACTGCAAGCTGATTCTTATCAGAGCTCATGGAGGAAATTGGTTGAAAGTCGTATTCAGATTTTAGGAATGTATCTCCATGATTTAAAATACCTTGGGCCATCAGCAACTCTTTCTTTAAACTTGAGCTGCTTGCAAAAAATTTGGATTTTAGAAGCACTATGATAAGACCACATAGAGCATGTTCATCTTTATACCTATGTTTAATGCTGCCACAATCTCTTCCATCATCATTTGTTTATTACGGTCAAAGACCACTTGTACAATCTCTTCCAACATACTTTGACTTCTTGTTAGTCTTACACTACAGACGATTATTTATGTTGGCTAGATTGAATGCCATTCTGTCAGGGGAGCTATTGGGTCGTTTAAATAAGTTGCCGTATTCTGAGCGATTGTGTTAATGTAGTTCTGGTCAAATAAACACCCTTCAACATTCTCTATTTAGTTGTGTCCTGCTCAATGTGGCAAGAGGTAGATGGATAAAACCTTTTATCTGGGACCCTAGGTAGGAATTGGAAAATTTGAGGTTTCTTTTAGCAGGGTTGGATTTTAATAATTACATTGGCAGTTGCCAAGATTTCCCCCCACCCAGTTAACTATTTTTAATAATTAAAAATTATTAATTCTGGATTGTTTATGCAGATGGGCCAGGAGGTGGGGCCAGATTAGGGAATGGAACCAGAAGGAATCTTGCAGATTGGGGTGGAGGAATCTGGAAAGTTGGGAGCAGCAGAGATAGTGTAAATCTGGAGGTCGGGTGACATCATAAAGCATCGCTGGGCAAATGTGGAGTGAACTGTGGGCAAAACCAGGTAGATTATGGGTAGAACATGGCAGAATATGAATTTTATTAGATTTCAGACTCCAGGACTGACAGTTCTGCAGGCTGGAACATAAAATGCCAACTCTTTGGCAACTCACACTCATTTATGTTAACTGGTACTTATGCAGGTTGGAACATAAAATGCCAACTCTTTGGCAACTCACACTCATTTATGTTAACTGGTACTTATGCAGTGTACAATGAAGAGAAAACAACATCTGAGTTTGAGAAAATACACTGAAATTACTAACAGGTTAACAGCACAGTTGCTTGCCTTGACCCCCAAGAGAGGAGATGGATGATACAATAACACTCCCCAGACAAATACTCATTACCATTGTAAAGTCTGTATCCTAAATTAATTAACCTGCCTAATGTCATCACTGCACTTACTCGTATAGCCACTTTGGGGGTTTGTCTTTGTCGTGTTTGTGCATCAGTTACACTGATCAGAAGCTCCCAGGCCTCCAAAAGGGGACCAGCAGATAATGCTCAACTGGAGGAACATCCTCTGACATTGATAAGGTAACAATTTCCTACCCATGTAGCTGATTTGGCAAAGTCAACAAAGCTACCTAGACATGCCTTCAGACTATATAGAAAGGAAACCAATATATTCATCATGTAGGAATAGATAAATTTGTGCTCCTCCTGGAAGTGTAATGCCTGAAATCATTATATGCTATGGGAAATGTATTCTTTGATTTGAATTATATTCTTTGTACTCAATAAAGTATATCTGCACTTATAAACATGCCACACTCAGTATATAAGAGTTGGCATCCATTACTATAGTCACACCAAGCACTTGTGTATGTTACATGCCTCAAGTATAAGAGGCCAAGTTTTGCTCCTTAGTTAGAAGCTAATTAAAGAATCCATAGATGGTCTTAGTATGCTTTCATAAGCTGGTTTTCCAGAGATAAAGGACCAGCTAGGAACCTCCTTAGTTAGCCTTGGCAGGAACCAAGGTCCAAGATAAGGATGGCAGTAACTTAGGATCAAACAAAGAAGCACCTGACAATGGTGGGTCTTCTTTGATCATTAGTGAGCATTAGATCACCACTTTCTACGCAACGCCTCCGATTCTCTAATAGGGTATGCTAATCCGGGGGTCCCTAGTATTGGGTATTTAGGTCTCTATGTTATGTATTGCGTCTTTGTACCACCCATTACCAAAGACTATATTCGTGCTTGCAATCCTTTGATGTGTGTGTGAATTGTCTGGCCCTTTGGGCAATTTTCACCAGGTGTTTGTGGTATTGGGCCAATAAACAAACTGCTTTGAATCTTCAACCTCCTGCTGTTTTATTATCATTGGGTATTAATACAATATTACAGGCATTTCAGAAAGGCCAGATTCCTTTTATATTTGAGTGATGATGACGAGGATGAGTATTTCAAAGCTTGATTAGTGAAAATGACCTTCATTAATCAATATTCAATATGGCTCCTTTGACTGATAAATTACTAGATGTCTTCAAACAGTCCATAATTAGATAAAAGTGGAGAGATTGCAAACCTAATTCGATATTTATTGATGTACTTTGACACTGTATCCAGTTCTGTGGGGTTGCCACAAACGTCAAAGACTTATGTTCAAATATTTCTTATTTCAGAAAAAGATTGCAGGTCCACTCTGAGCATATTGACACTCCAAATCTATATCAATTGTATAACCTTGCTATATGTTTCATGGTATCCCCCAAAGAATCCTGGGAATTGTAGCTTAATGAGCAGTGAGAATTCTCAGATATCTCTGTTGCCTCCCATTCTTTGTGTGTGAAAAGGTACAGTTTCAAGAGTTCTCTGGAAGAGAGAACCTAGTCAATCAGAAAGTCTCTAAAATAGGCCAGATCTTCAACACGACAGATATAACTGGACCAAGGCAAAGGTCTCCAAGTTGTCCCTACCCTCCCATTTAGCATTATGAGAGATTGTTTCCACAGTCCAATCCTTATCATAGCAGCCGTTCATTTAAGAAATTCTCCTCATCTGATTTTCTCCTCAGTTTATGTGATTCCAATCATGTAATTGATGTGCTGGTAATCTCCCCATTTTTCCATGTCTGATTCCTTGGTTTTGTTTCAGCTAATGTGGACCTGCAAGGAGGTAAATTCATTTTCATACCCAATGTTCCAAAAACCAAGGAACCCCCCCCCCCAGGAATTCCATAAAAGTCATAGTCAGAGGAGGGAGGAAACAATATAGTAGAGCCAGGATGCTCCATGTTAGCAGAGACTCAATCTGATGCTATCTTGTCATGGTCTTTCTTGTCTACAACTTTCCTCTTATTGGTTAATCCAGAACACCAGGGATTAGTGATTTTATTTCTGAAGACTAAATACAGGTATTAATGAACTTTTAATAAAACTTTGATTTTGTTGTACTGCCATATCATCATATATTTGTGTACAATATGATGTTTTAACCTCTCAAGAGATATGAAAACTAGTTGTACCAGTACATAAATTACTTTTAGCAGTATCAGTCTCTCCTTGAGAGCCAGAGTGCTGTAGTGGTTAAGAGCGGCAGACTCTAATCTGGAGAACCAGGTTCGATTCCCTGCTCCTCCAAATGAAGCTTGTTGGTTGACCTTGGGCCAGTCACAGTTCTCTCAAAACTCTCTCAAGCCCCACCTACCTCACAAGGTGTCTGTTGTGGAGAGAGGAAGGGAAGGTGATTGTAAGCCACTTTGAGATGCCTTACGGTAGAGAAAAATGGGGTATAAAAACCAATTCTTCTTCCTTTATTCATGCCAAACCAAAAGCCAAAATACTACATTTTTGCTTTGTGTTCTGATAGATTTCCTAGTTATTAGGGAATGGTAACTGTTGTGTATGTATTTAGTAGGGTAGTAAGCAGGGGGAGACTTAGGAGCTTGAGTTCCACACGAAGGATCCTAAACCCTGCTCGCCCTATTGGCTAAGCAAATGGATCCTATTGGTCCTAAGCCAGCATGTCCCATTGGTCACCAAGAGGGTATTCCCCCTATCACGGATCAGGGGGGAGTGGCCGAAGGTGGCCAGGGGGGCATATAAGCAGGGTACGTTCAGTGTGTAAGTTAGTTCTGTGTTGAAATCAAATAAAGCTGTGTTGTTGAACTCCATCTCTGATCTCGTGAATCCTCCCCACGCGGACTTAACAGTGGCGACGAAGACTGGGGCGTGGCAAGACTGACCTGCTGACTCACTCTCGTTCCGCTATTCACAGTGACCGGTAGGCAGCTGGTCCGCAATGCTGAATCACACATCGGCTGACCCGCAGCTTCTGCCTCGCTCCGCAACCTCGCTGTGTCCAGGCAGCCGGCCCGATTGCTGATTCGCTGGATTCTCGGGAGAGACAACACACGCTGCACGATGGCCACCATCGGTTCCGTAGAAGCCTTCGACATCTCCCGCCCCTGCGAGTTGGAGAGTTATGCCGACCGCATTACTTTCTTCCTGTCCGCCAACTCCATGACGGACGCCGAGAAGAAGCGCAACGCCTTCCTCAGTGTTTGCAGTCCCTGAACGTTCCAGCTGGCCAAGACACTGCTGAGTGCCTTGTCCTTCGACGACATCATGAAGACTCTGGGTGCACACTTCACTCCACAGCCCATTCAGATAACCCAAAGGCTGGAATTCCACTTGTGTGACCAGGAACCCGGAGAGTCCGTCGCCGAGTACCTCGCGGCGCTGTGCCAGATCGCGAGGTTCTGTGATTTCAAGGACTTCGATAGGGCCCTGCGGGACCGCCTCACCTTCGGCCTCCGCGACGAGAAGGTCTGCTGCCGCATCGTGGCCAAGAAGGAAGTGACTCTGGCCACCGCCGTCGAGGAGGCCACCGCAGCCAAGACTGCAGCCAGGGGCGACCACCGCCACAGCCCCGCCCGGCGAAGTGGCCCCCATCCATTTTGGGGACTCCAGCAGCGGCGATTCCGTGGATGAGGCCCATAAGATGTCCGCCACGGCGCCCAAGCCACGGGACTCGCCGTCGAGGTCCTGCGCCAGCTGCGGTGACCCCCACGACCGCCGCACTTGCTGGTTTTGCGATGCCTGTTGCAAGGCGTGCAGTCGATCCGGCCACATCGCCAAGGTCTGCCGCTCGTCGAGGAGGCCGCCTCGCCAGGAGAAGGACGGCGCCGCCCGACCGGTCCACTCTCTCTCCGAGGATGGTGACTACAAGTCCCTGTGCCGGAGCCGCCGCGACCGCCACCGCGTCCACACCCTCGGCCTGCACAAGGTCCACGGTGTCGACAAGCTCTCTACCACCGTTTACATCAAGGGGGCCCCCTGCGTGATAAAGTGGATTCCGGGTCTGCTCTCTCCATCATTTCTGAGGACACTTTCCAGGACCTTGCCAAGCGCGCCCCGCTGCCTGAGCTGGAGCCCTCCAGTCTCATCATCACGGATTTCCAACGCCACCGTGTTCCGGTTTTGGGTGTCGCTCACGTGTCCGTGCGATACGGGTCCCTCACCAGCCGCCTGCACCTTGTTGTGGTCGAGGGCCGCCGTGTCAGCCTACTGGGGTTTGAGTGGTTCAAAGCCCTTGAACTAAATATCACAGGCCTCCACCACCTCAGTCAGGCGTCGCTCGAATCTGTCTGGTCTGAGTTCAAGGATGTTTGGCATGGCCCCCTGGGTTGCTACAAGGGGCCGCCTGTCCACCTCCTCATTGACCCTGCCAGCGCCCCCATCCACCTGAAGCCCCGCCGCATCCCCTTCGCGCTCAAGGACCGGATCGATGCGGAGCTCGATCGGCTCATCGCCCAGGGCGTACTGGTGCCCAACGTGAGGTGGGAGACCCCGATTGTAACTCCGCTGAAGCCGAACGGGGATGTCCGCATCTGCATGGACTACAAGTGCACCCTGAATCGGGCCCTTCAGAGTCATGCGTACCCCGTGCCTGTCGTCAGCCACCTTCTGGCATCCTTCACTGGGGGCCGGGTCTTTGCCAAACTTGACCTGGCCCAGGCATACCAGCAGCTGCTGGTTGATGAGTCTTTGGCGGAGGCATAGACCATCGTCACACACCGGGGTGCTTTCCGGGTGACCCGCCTGCAGTTCGGAGTCAGCACTGCCCCAGGGATATTCCAAAACATCATGGAGGACCTCCTGAAAGGCCTGCCTGGCGTCATCCCATATTTCGATGACGTCCTGATTGCCGCTGCCTCCGAAGGGGGAACTCCTAGACCGCATCCGCCTGGTGCTCGGCCATTTCAGGACAGCGGTGCTCACTGTCAAATGCGACAAGTGCCAGCTGGGCTTGCTGCAAGTGGAGTTCCTGGGCTACCTCATCGATGCTGCCGGCATCCACCCGACCCCATCGAAAGTAAAGGTGATCCACAGTGCTCCCCCGGCCAAGTGCAAACAGGAGCTTCAGGCATTCTTGGGACTTTTAAATTTCTACCACGCCTTTCTCCACCGCCTCCTGGACAAATCGACCCAGTGGGTGTGGGGCAGGCCGCAGCACCGGCCTTCAAGGCCACGAAGGGCCTCCTCTCCTCATCCAGTCTGCTTGTCCACTTCGACGAGGGACTGCTGGTGGTGCTGACCTGTGACGCCTTGCCCTATGGCGTCGGCGTGGTCCTGCAGCACCGGTTGCTGGACGGCTGGGAGGCCCCAATCACCTTCTATTCCAGGACCCTCACCCCGGCCCTCGCCGTCGTGGCCAGCATTAAGAAGTTCCACGACTTCATCTACAGGCGGCAGTTCACCATTGTGACGGACCACAAGCCGCTCTTGGGGTTGTCCGTTCCGAATCGCCAAACGCCGCAGATCCTGTCACCCCATATGCTCCGCTGGTCGATTTTCATGAACGCCTACAAGTTCTGGCTCGTCCATCAGCCTGGGAAGTCCATTGGCAACGCCAACGCCCTCAGCTGCCTGCCGCTGGAGGCCTCTGATCCCAACCCTCATCCCGCCTATGAGGTGATGCTCCTGGAGTCGCTGCCCGAGCCTCCCCTCCATGCATCAGACATCGCCGCGCACACTGCAAAGGATCGCACCCTCGCCCGGGTCCTTAACTGGGTGCGGAAGGGGTGGCTGGTGACCTGGCCGGACGGGAAATTCAAACCATTCGCCTCCTGCCAGACCGAACTATCCCTGAACAAGGGGTGCCTGCTGTGGGGGAGTCGTGTTGTGATTCCGGCCAAACTACGCACGAAAGTTCTGGAGGCTCTACACGTTAGCCACCCAGGGATCATGCGCATGAGGGCCCTGGCAAGAAGCTATGTGTGGTGGCCAGGCATCGACGCTGCTGTCAAGGAGTGGGTGAGCCGTTGCCAAACCTGCCAGGAGTCATGCCCGGAGATGCCACTGCCCTGACCCAGCGCTGGGAGTCTACCCACATACCCTGGTCCCGCACCCACATAGACTTTGTGGGGCTGTTCCAGGGTAAGACATTCTTGATTATTGTGGACTCCTACTCCAAGTGGCTGGAGGTGGTTGACGTGGGTTCCATGACCTCGAGTGTGGTCATCCGTGAGCTGGGCAAGGTCTTCGCAACCCACGGCTTGCCCGACACCGTGGTCTCCGACAACGGGGCCCAATTTATGTCCTCTGAATTCAAAGACTTCATGGCCAAGAACTTGATCTGCCACGCAACCTCGGCCCCGTTCCACCCCGCCACCAACTGGCAGGCGGAACAGATGGTCCAAACGACAAAGGATGCATTACGCCGCATCAACCACCTTGACTGGGACAGGGGGCTGGTGGGCTTCCTCTTAGCTCAGCACAACACACCAAACTCCGCAACTGGCAAGAGCCCCGTGGAACTCCTCATGGGTCGGCGGTTAAAAACGCTGCTCTATGGCTGCACCATGACCTGGCGCCTGAGTACCCGGGCCACAAGGACTCGACCGCCACACCTAGGGTCATTGAGCAGGATGACCCCGTGTTCTCCCGGAACTACGGAGCGGGCCCTGCCTGGATCTCAGCCACGGTCCAGGACACCACCGGCCCACTATCCTATCAGGTAGCCACCCTGGAGGGGCGTGTTCTGCGGTGCCACATCGATCAACTACACCGCCGCACCACCGATTTGCTGGAAGCAGCCATGGTTCCCACGCCGCTGCCGACCCCCGTCACCAGAGAGCCAGAACAGCCGGAGTGCCCGGAGCCACCGTTGCCGCTGCCTGTGATGGATGACACCAACGACCCAGCAACCGAGGGTGAAATTGATCCGGCGCCAACGGACCGTCCAACAGCCCCCGTCCCAGAGTTGCGCCGTTCCCAGCGGAACTGCTTGCCACCGAGCATAAAGATGACGTAAATATACTTCTAAATAACTCATTTTCAGCAACTGTGTTTCATACAAGAGGTTTATAAAGAGAGAAGCGTAATACAATATTTTTACAGAAGACCTACTTCCTTTGGAAATCCTGAACCTCATTTTGAGGCTATTGTGAATTATTTTGAGACATGCAAGGTCTGTTTTAATCTTTATACTTATAGGAGTTTTAACATTGAATACATTATGTTTTATGAGTATATCTTATAAGAATTCTTGATACATG
Source organism: Euleptes europaea (assembly GCF_029931775.1). Classification (NCBI taxonomy): domain Eukaryota; kingdom Metazoa; phylum Chordata; class Lepidosauria; order Squamata; family Sphaerodactylidae; genus Euleptes; species Euleptes europaea. The sequence continues at coordinate 85,191,332 of NC_079320.1, forward strand.
CAATTCATAATTTCAGGCTGATGAAGCCGTAGTCGGTGAAACGCAAAATAATACCTGGGAATTGCGTTCCTATTTTGCGGTCCTGAACAAATCTTTCTTGTGGGTCCCACCGGACATGAGAAGTTACCCTTTTAAGGGACTTTGACTGATTCTAACACTACCAGTGAAACGGGAGAAAATCAGCGTGTTTGGACGGTTGTTCAAGCCCGTTTTTAAGTCCGCTTAAAGTTCTTTTGATTTTGTATATTTAAGAACTCCATTGATATTTTGTGGGACTATCTTTGGCTATCACAGCCTATTGTATATATATTTGTACATATTTGTTGTTCAGTACCACTTTGTGTGTTTGTTTAGATTGCATGTCTTTAGATAAATTAGTTAGGTGTTTCAGTAGTTCTTTCTCCATAAACTTTGTATTTGCTGAAAAATTTCGAGTGTGCTGTTCCTTGTTTTGAACCTCCAGGTACTAGCTGGAGATCTCCCGCTATTACAACTGATCTCCAGCCAATAGAGATCAGTTCACCTGGAGAAAATGGCTGCTTTGGCCATTGGACTCTATGGTATTGAAGTAGGCTTACCAGGTCCTGTTGGTTGATTGGCGGGAGGTTTTCTGGGGTGTGCGGTGTGGGCGCGTGCCTGGCTCAATGCCCCCGACCGCCGACATGCCTACATCACTTCCGGTTTACTCGGAAGTGGTTCGGACGCTCTCTCAATCTCGACCGAAACTCTATGGAAACAGGAAATCCCCCCTCTTGTAAGATGCATGAGTAGATAAACACACATCAGCACTCTGCACACTAAGTACCTCAAAGCAGCACACAAACCCTTGCCCATACTGCTTCTCCCTCCCTCCTTCTGTTCCCTCCCGGAATGTCATTGGCAAGATAGCTAACCTTCTCTCTCTGCTCTTCCATTCTCTGCAACCTCGAAAGTACTGCTTGTTCCATGATAAAAGGGAACCTTTGGCTAGAACTAGTGCACGCGTATTAAATAATAGCTTACATGTCAATTTCAATAGAACAATGAAACACTATGCAGTAATACTGGGATGATCAGAATTGTGTCTTTATTTGCAAACGTCGTTGCTGAAAAGTCTTTAAAAGTTCTTCTTGCCTGTTTCTGTGGGTTCGCAATCCTTCGGCTTGACAGTCAGGGATTGTGCACCCAGTTCTGTTTATTCTCAAAACCAATAAACAAACTGTGAATTTCACCGCATCTCAGCTCAGTTGTCTTGATTGGTAACATAAGGTAAACTGAGGCACAACAGGTTTTCTGGGGTGCGCGGTGTGGGCGCACACCTGGCTCGATGCTCCCGTGAGCCAACATGCCTACATCACTTCTGGTTTACTTGGAAGTGATGGGGACGCTCTCTCAATCTTGGCCGAAACTCTATGGAAACCATAGAGTTTGACAGTCAGGGATTGTCAAACCATAGAGTTTCGGCTGAATTTGTTAGAGCGTCCATGTCACTTCAGAGTAAACCCTGAATTGATGTAGGCGGGGTGCATGCGTGGGGTGCCCACCGACCCTTAGTTGGTCAGCAGGCAGCCCGGTGGATTGGCAGTAGTTTACCCACCACCACCAGGCACTTGGCAACCCTACATTGAAGGCCCTCCCCTTCCCAAATCCCACCCTCTTCAAGCTCTGCTCCAAAAACCTCCTGCCAGTGGCGAAGAGGGACCTGCCAACCCTAGGCCCAGGCCAAATCTCTTCTCTTCTACTTCCTGTTTCCTATCCTACCATACATCTCCCAGCAGGCAGTGCTTCCAACTCTCTTGTTACAGTCACTTCTATATTTTAAAACAGCACATATGGCTTTAAAAAAGGAAGCAAAACACACAGTGAGGTCTATGTTTTGTGTCTTTTTTATTTACAGTACCACTTCTATGAAGCATCTATACCTATTTTAAGAATATCCCTAAATTCAGTATAACTAAGTTTGTCATTTAAGCCAGTAAAGTATTTATGGACTTCAGTGCAATGAAAGAGGTTAAGCAAATCAGCTAAACTTCTTGCACACAAAATGAAAAGAAAAAAATACTGCTGTTTTTATTTTGTCACTTAAGTTCTCGGTCTTTGTTATCAGGGGATGAGAGTCAATTACTCCAATTTACTGCAAGTTATACTAAGGGGGGGGGGAATCATGTAGTCAAATCCAATTTTTTTCAGCCTCACATATCCCAGCCTGTCACCTTAAAATTGGATGGCATCATAATGCCTTGTCCTTACCTTTCTTGATAAAATATGCTGTCTGTAGCTATAAAACCAACTCCATCAATTGAGTTCCTATAAATTTTTCAAAGCAATCTAATTGCATTCTGTATCCTGCTGAAAGATATGAAGATTGCATTGGTCTAGTTTAAAAACCACCCCATCTGCTTCTGTTCTAATATATTAAGGAGTTTTATTGGACTTTTTCCATTAGGGGAGGTCCAGATGCCAGAAATTGATTATAAATGTAACTCTTTATAGCAAGTTCAATATCATCAAGTATTTGAAAGAACAGGCGACGTGTGCCATACCTGACAACTGCCACGCAAGAGGTAGGACAAGCAAGATGGGCAGGAAATGCTTATAGATCTATGTTCAGATAGAACCCAAGAAAGAACTATAGAGGGGGACTTGGCTCTTGCTCAATTAATGGCAATTCAGGGAGAAGAATCTGGACCTGATTCAAACATCCTACATGAGACTCACGCTAATAAAAAATTGTACAAATTTGGAGGACCTAAATCCTGGACACAAGAGCTGTGTGATCTGCAGGAGTTGATTCTGTGCGAAAGGGATACAAACTGCTTGGTACAGGGGCCAACAACACCAAATCATCAGGAGAAGGGACCGATAGAAGCACCACAAAAGGGAGATGGCAGCACAATTATGAGAGGAGAAAAGGTACAAACAAGTCCAGCATGACAACTATCACCTCGGAGGGTCGGGGGATATCTGTGAGGGCCATCTGGTTTTGGCTCTTATCTATTTCTATCTCTACCCCCTTTGAACTCGTACAAGCAGTTCGCACCTCTGTGTATCTTCCTAAGTCCCCCGCCTCGTCCTTCTTGCCCAGGTGCCACCTCTCCTCCCCTGCTGTGCTTTCTGCCTTCACTCCCTCGGGCTGAATCCGGCCTTGAAATGCAGATAGCCCTCACTGTCTCTCTAGGACTGTTTGATGTTTTATGCTGCACCGGTTTGCCTTGTAACCTCCCATGTCTCCCATGCGTGTGAACCTTCGTGCCCTGTAGTAGATAAATACTGTAACCCCGATAAGCTAGTCACTCGCAACTTTGTATCCATGAGCCTGTCTTCTCTATCTGAAGCCTTCAATAAATCTTTTGTTTCTGCATCCAAGTCTGAGCAATTGATTTGGCGAAGTTTGCCCAGCTAGGTTGGGGACTCTCACATTAAGTTGCGAGTCCTTGCCTCTTCGTTCTGCATCTGTACCCTACGGGACAGCTATGTCAGCCGACGAGGAAAAAACTACCCCTCCGGCCTCGCCGGATGGAAGCGGTACCCCGGACAAGCCGGCCCCGAAGGACAAACCGGACCAGAAGGTGCCAGGTGCGCCCCGACCGGGCCCGGGACCGGGCACGCGTCCTAAGACCACCTTTAACACTTGGCTGGATTCGCCGAAAGGTTGGTCGCTTTCCCGGACTGAGGCAAAGCACCGCCGCTTGGCCTTAACTGGTACGGGGTTCGAGGACGACCCCGCTCGTCGGGACGCTCTGATGGATGAGGAGCGGAGACAGTGGCAGGAGGAACGCCAAGCGATGGTGGAGCGCATAGATGCCATGCAGCTCGTGATGGAGGAGATGGCCGCGGCCATGGACGCGCTGAAGGTACAGCCCCCGCCGGGTAACCCTCCGGATGGGACACCGGCGGCTCCCCCCGCGCCTCCTCCCAGCACCCCGGCCCGCCGGGACCTGAAGATCACGTATGATGGGTCGGGGGACCAGTTAACCTTTTTCATGGTCCAAGTGGACATTTTTATGCGGGAGCAGGGCCGGACCTTTACCTCCGAGGAGTCCCAGGTCCAGTACGTGGCCTCCCTCCTGCAAGGCGAAGCGGCCGCGTGGATGGTGTTACAGTACGAGCTCCGCTCCCCTGTGCTACGGAGTTTGGATGACTTTATGATCGCACTCCGTAACCGGTTTGAGGACCCTAATCTGGGGGAGCGGGCCAAAGCCGCTCTGATGCAACTACGCCAAGGGGCCAAGTCAGTGGCGCAGTATGCGAGCGAGTTCCAGTCCCTGTCGAGTCGGATTCTGGACTGGAGTGAGGCTACCCGGGTGCAGTTGTTCAGGGAGGGCCTAAACCCGGACCTGCAGCATTGGGCCTTTATGCAAGGCAACCCCCCTGACGTGGAGGGTTGGGTGCGCCACGCTGCCGATATCGAAAATCGGAAGCAGCTCCTGAACCTGTCCAAGCAACGTTCCGGCCGCGACTTCAAATCAAGAGGAGACAAGGCAAGTGGGATCCGGGACCCTCGCACCCCAGGCGGGGGCGGCCCCACGCCAGCGGAGCGCCGCAAGCGCTTCGAGGCAGGGGTGTGCCTGATCTGTGGAGGAAAGGGTCACTTCGCCTCCCAATGCCCATCCCGCTCCGGACGCCCGGCTTCCATTCGCCCCGTCCCGAGCGAACCAGAGAAAGCCCCCGCAGAGGGTCAGCCGCGACGCCGAAGCAACGCTCCAGGACGACGGAGCACCCCCTCGGCACTACACGCGCACGCCCTGGATGGGATCGCCAGTTTGACCGGTCCATCGGGACCCCGGATTGCCAGTGCAACCTCTGACTCCGCCGAGTCACGGATTACAAATATCTCGTCCCCCTCGTCCAGCGAGGAGGAAGAGTGGGATGTGCCGGCAAAAAACGCCGTCGGTCTGCTGTAAAGGGGGCTCCTCAGCAGACCGCACCGTCCCCTGTGCAAGGAGCTCCACTGATGGTAAGCGCCCAAGAAGATAATGTGTATATCCGGGTCCACCTCTCACTACCCAAGGGGGGCCCAGTTTTAGAATTCCCCGCGCTTGTGGACTCGGGGTGCGCCCGCACTTTGATTAGTGAGGAGGCGGCCCGGAAATTACAAGTCCGCCGCAAGCGCCTCCCGGGTCCCCTCTGCTTCTCCCAGATGGACGGGAGTGACTTTAAAAAGGGGCCTGTCACTCACCGGACTACCGCGATAGTCATGACTATAGGGGAGCATTGGGAACAGCTGTACTTTACCATTGCCCCCATAGTTGCCCCTGTAGTACTGGGAATGAACTGGCTACGGGGCCACAACCCTGCTATTGATTGGGTCAAGCAGACCCTTACCTTCCCAGAGGATCCCTGCGCCATGCATGACAGGGACCGCCTGACCGGGACCCCGGCGGCCGCCCTAGTGGGTTCCCCAGGACCCGTTTCCAACACCCCCAACCTACCCTCGGAATACTCCCAATATGCGGATGTGTTTGATGTGCGGGAATGTGACGAACTGCCACCGCACCGGGAGACCGACTGTGCGATTGAAATAGTTGGGGACGGCAAGTTATCCAAGGGGAAGGTGTACCCCATGAGCCCCAGTGAAAAGGCAGTGTTGCGGGACTATTTGGACACTAACTTGGCGAGGGGCTTCATCCGCCCCTCCAAAGCTCCGTACTCCGCCCCCGCCTTTTTTGTCAAAAAGAAAACGGGGGACTTAAGGCTGTGTATTGACTTTCGGAGGCTCAACGCTGTCACGCAGTCTAACGCTTACCCCCTCCCTCTCATTCCAGACCTGCTAGCACAATTGAAGGAGGGCCGGATTTTCACCAAACTGGATTTAGTGGAAGCCTATCACCGCATTCGCATAAAAGAGGGGGACGAACCAAAAACGGCTTTTTCGAGCTGTTTTGGCATGTTTGAGTATTTGGTCATGCCGTTCGGACTTTCTGGGGCTCCGAGTGTGTTCATGCAGTTAATCAATGAAGTGTTACATGATTTGTTGTTTCGGGGGGTGGTGGTATTTTTGGATGATATACTCATTTATTCTGAGACCATGGAGGAGCATGTCCGGCTGGTGCGGGAGGTCCTCCAGCGGTTACGGGACCACAAGTTATATGCCAAAGTGTCTAAGTGTGAATTCCACCAGCCTTCCATTACCTTTCTAGGCTATGTAATTTCCCACCAGGGGTTGGAAATGGACCCCGGAAAGGTTCAGGCTGTGCGAGATTGGGAACCCCCTACCACGCGCAAGCAACTGCAGCAGTTCTTGGGATTCGCCAACTTCTACCGCAATTTCATTCCCAACTTTGCGCAAGTGGCTCTTCCTCTCACTTCCCTTCTGCGAACCAAGGGAAAGGGTGCCAATGCCGCCTTGCCTTCGGCCCGACTGCAGTGGTCCCCTCCCTGCCAACAGGCTTTTGAGGACTTGAAGCTACTCTTCTCGTCCGAACCGGTCCTGGCCCACCCGGACTGCACCAAACCGTTTGTGGTCCAGGTGGACGCATCCGATGTAGCTATGGGAGGGGCCCTCCTGCAGCGGGACGAAAGTGGTGCTTTAAAGCCATGCGCCTATTTCTCCAAGAAGTTTACCCAGTCCGAAATCAACTGGGCCATCTGGGAGAAAGAAGCCGCGGCAGTTAAGCACGCCCTCACTGTGTGGAGGCATTTTCTAGAGGGGGCAGAATCCCCGTTTGAAGTGTGTACTGATCACAAGAATCTGGAGGCTCTCAAAGGGGCTAGAAAGCTCAACGCCAAGCAAATACGTTGGGCCCAATTCTTTGCCAAATTTCGGTTCACCCTCAAACACGTACCCGGCAAGGAAAACGCCCTAGCAGATGCCCTATCCCGACTGCCCCAGTACCGCAACGATTTTGACCGTCCGGTGGACTCTCTTTTCACTCCTGAGCAAAGGGGAGAGATCCCGGGTTTGGCGGTCTCCACCCGGTCTCAAACCCGCCACCCCAGTGGTCCCTCGCTCAAGGGAATCCCGGAGGCTTTCCAGCAACGCCTCCGGGAAGCGTCCCTACAGGAAGCGGAGCAGCAGACGCTCCCTTCCGGTATGGAACAGCAAGAGTCCTGGTGGGTGCAGGAAGGGAAGCTCTATGTCCCAGCCTCTCTTCGCAGGGAGGTTTTGGGACTGGTCCACGGAGCCAAGCTGGCCGGTCACTTTGGGTTTGTCAAGACGTTGCATTTGGTACGGCGGCAGTTCTGGTGGCCGGGCATGAGAGGGGATGTAGAATTGTACGTTCGCAGTTGTCCCATATGCGCCACCGCCAAAAACAGGGGGGGCAAAACCCCAGGGCTTCTAAAACCTCTGGAGGTCCCCACCCGGCCATGGGAGGTGATCGCCATGGACTTCATCACCGATCTACCCCCCAGCAGGGGCAAAACCGTACTGTGGGTTGTTACAGACCTCTTCTCCAAGCAGGTCCACTTTGTCCCCTGCGCTGGGCTCCCGTCGGCGCAGGGGTTGGCCAAAATGTTTGTCACCCATGTCCTCAGGCTTCACTCGATTCCTAGGAAGGTCCTCTCCGACAGAGGGGCCCAGTTCGTTGCCAGATTCTGGCGGGCCTTCCTGAAGCTTATGGGGGTGGGGGAACAGGGTCTTTCATCTGCCTACCACCCGCAAACTGATGGCCAAACCGAACGGGTGAATGCCGTGGTCGAGTGCTATCTCCGATGTTATGTTAATTACCATCAGGATGACTGGGTGGACCTGTTACCCTTCGCCGAATACGCATACAACAACGCCCCCCACTCCTCCACGGGGTTTAGTCCGTTCCGTGTAGTATACGGAACCGATTTCGGCCCTTTCGGTGCCGCCCCCGTCTCCCCCGAACTCGAGGCAGTGCCCGAGATGCAGGAATGGGTACAGGCGGTCAGTTCCACTTGGCCCTGGCTACAGAAGAACCTTGAACGGGCCAAGCGGAAATACAAGGAACAGGCTGACAAACACCGGTCACAGGGATGGGAACTCCGGGTGGGGGAACAGGTTTATCTTTCCACGAAGAATCTGCGTTCCCTCCGACCCTGTAAAAAACTCAGCGACCGTTATGTGGGCCCCTTCCCCATTACTCGGGTGATTAACGAGGTCACTGCGGAGCTGGAGCTTCCCAAAACTCTTCGCGGGGTACACCCCGTTTTTCACATCAGTCTGCTCAAACCGTTCGTCTCCGCTCCCCAGTTCCACCCCCCTTCTAAGCCAGAAGTGCCCACTGTTGTGGGTGGGGATACCCACATGGAAGTATCCAAGGTCTTGGATTCCAAGTGGAAAAAGGGAAAGCTATTTTACTTTGTTCGGTGGAAACATCTAGGCGCCGCGCACGATGAATGGGTTGCAGCCCCCCATATGGCCGCCCCCCGGCTCGTACACGAATTCCATTGCGCTTATCCCGAGAAGCCTCGACCTCCCGAACTCGCGGGAGGGGGGCCTTAAGGGGGGCAGAATGTGAGGGCCATCTGGTTTTGGCTCTTATCTATTTCTATCTCTACTGCCTTTGAACTCGTACAAGCAGTTCGCACCTCTGTGTATCTTCCTAAGTCCCCCGCCTCGTCCTTCTTGCCCAGGTGCCACCTCTCCTCCCCTGCTGTGCTTTCTGCCTTCACTCCCTCGGGCTGAATCCGGCCTTGAAATGCAGATAGCCCTCACTGTCTCTCTAGGACTGTTTGATGTTTTATGCTGCACCGGTTTGCCTTGTAACCTCCCATGTCTCCCATGCGTGTGAACCTTCGTGCCCTGTAGTAGATAAATACTGTAACCCCGATAAGCTAGTCACTCGCAACTTTGTATCCATGAGCTTGTCTTCTCTATCTGAAGCCTTCAATAAATCTTTTGTTTCTGCATCCAAGTCTGAGCAATTGATTTGGCGAAGTTTGCCCAGCTAGGTTGGGGACTCTCACAATATCCCAGAAGGTGTAATAAAAACAGGTCCCCTAATAATCTTCTGGTACTGTCATGGAATATAGCAGGATGGTTTCCATGTTTTTCACGCAGTTCATTAAATCCCCTGTTGAGCACAGAGGCTGATATTATTGTGGTGCAAGAGACCTGGACAAGATCAGATTTGAATCTAAATGGTTATCACTCAGTTCAGGCAGAATCCGGTGTGGGGTCTGGGAGAATGAAGGGTAATTTGGGAATTTTGGTTGCCAATGCTTTAGACATTGAATGTACTGAGCTTCCTCCTCTTAATAAGCTAGTCATGTCGGTTCTGTGCAGGCATAAAATGGAGTCTGTGTTGTTTATTAACGTTTACTTCCCCCCGATGAATAGGAGGAGTGATATCAGGAATAAATGGGCCGCTTTTGAAGAATACGTGGTCGCCCTTATGCTGAAATATCCCAAGGCAGCAGTTCTTCTGGGGGGGGGGGTTGTAATGCGAGAATGGGGAAAGATGATGACTCTCTTCGAGAGAGGTTTAGTGTTTTACAGTGTAATAGTGAGGACGGGTGTACAAAGACTCGACTTGCCAAGGATAATGGAGCCAATTTTGCAGGGAGCTGTCTGGAAAAAATGGCTTACAGGACAAATTTATTTGTTCTGAATGGGTCAACCATGGGGGACTACCCTGGAGAACTTACCTTTATATCTGGGTTCAGAACGAGCTGTATTGATTATGTTCTAGTAAGTAGCCATCTCCTTCCATTAATTGAGAGCCTGCATATTGTGCCTCACCTGGAAGGGGATCACCTTCCGATACTGTTATGTACTAGTTCACCATTTAAAGACGCTTACTTAGAATTGGGTTATCCGGCACAGCAGTTAACAACAGAACAGATGGGTTGTAAGATCAAGTGGTCTTCGCTATTGAATTCCAACTTAAAGGAGATGTTAGAGCAGGAAAATTTAGGTACTTATATATCCGCATTTTTGGCAGATGATGCAGGTCAAGAAGTAATGGTACTTTATGACAGCTTGATTCAGAAACTGAAATATACTCTGACTAAAAAGGCCCATTCCACTAGACGAGGGTACCATAGAGCATCCAAGTCTTGGTTCGACCAAGAATGCCAAGCCACAAAGAGAGAACTAACGCAGGCATATGGAAGATATAAGAGAACAACAGGAGAAGATAGGTCAGTTGCTCTTCAGGCTCTATCTTCCTTAAAGCAAAAATACAAGAAGCTTTTAGTAATGAAGAAAAAGAAAGAGGTAAGGGCCCTTTGGGAAACTGTGATTCAAGCAGCTAAAGAGAAGAATTCGAGCCTCTTTTGGAAGTTAACTTCTAGCACAGGTAGGAAACATCCTTCACCTCTGGATCATCTAATTCCACCAGATACCTGGGTCACTTTCTTCCAAAATATGTATGATGATGTCACCCCAGTAGGATCAAAGTTAATGTTAGATGATACACCTCGCTGGCCCTGAGTTTCAACAAGAGAGGTGAAATCTTTGATCGAACAGTTAAAGAGTAGAAAAGCTCCTGGCTTGGATTGCATTCCTTCTGAGCTGCTAAAAAATAACCTTGAGTGGTGGGCACCTTTTTTGGCAGCACTATTTACTCATATAGATGCTATGGGTAACATTCCCAAGGATTGGGGTGTAGCAGTGGTCGTCCCTCTTTATAAAAAAGGCAAGAGGGATGACCCAGTCAATTATAGACCAATTAGTCTATTGAGTATCATTAGCAAACTATATGCCAAGTACCTGTTGGATAAATTTAAGAGCTGGCTGGAAGATGAACAAATTATTGCTGACGAACAAGCTGGTTTTAGAAGTGGCAGATCCACCATTGACCACTGTCTTGTGATACAACATCTCTGTGAGAAGTACATAGCTAAGAGGACAACTCTGTTATTTGCCGCATTTATCAATTTTAAGGCGGCATTTGATTCAATCTCAAGGACCAGGCTATAGGCAAAACTGCAGGAGTCCACAGCAAATAAGAGGCTATTATACCTTATGAGAGCGCTACATGACAACACATCATTAAAGGTCAAATGTAGCAGCAAAGGACATTTATCTAGACTGGTGCGTACCAAGAAAGGGGTTAAGCAGGGATGCATTTTGCCCCCCTTGCTATTTATCTACTATATTGATGGTTTAGTTAGAGAGCTGAATGATTTAGATTTACATCCTCCGAAAATATCACATCGCCACATCTCGATCCTTTTATACGTGGATGATGCGGTAATCCTTTCCAGAACTAGAGTAGGTCTGAAAAGAGCTTTGATAAAATTGAAAAATTATTGTCAGGCTGAACAGTTGCAGCTCAATCTTCAAAAAACCAAAATCATGATTTTTGATAGAAGGCCACAGACTCAAAGCTGGAGCCTAAATTGACGAGTTATAGAACAAGTTAAAAGTTTTAAATATCTAGGGGTCATAATGCAGGCCACGGGCTCAAGGACCTCTCATTTGAATGGAGTGGCAGCTGAAGGACAGAGGTCGGCCCATATGATAACAAAGTTTCTAAGGACGAAAGGTGGCCATTATGTCCCCGGCGCCCTTAAATTATTCAGGGCAAAGTCTTTGGCACAACTTCTATATGGAACATGGCTGGGAGCCTCTTATTGTCATTAGAACGGGTGCAGTCAAAATTTTTGAGAACTGTACTGCAAGTCCCTACATTTATTTCAAATGCAAATATTAGGTTGTAGATGGGCATGGTGAGGGTGGAGGCCAGAGTGAGCTTGGCCTCCCTTATTCTGTAGCTTAAGATGATTACTAATCTGCAAGGTCTGACCCCACTGATACTGCATGATGACTTTAGATCCTCCTGGCTCCAGGCAACTTATAGAAAACTGGATAGACTTGGCATAGATATTAATGTTGTGTAGGATATGAATTATATGCAAGCCAAAACACTTATAAAACAAAGAATTTGGGATATTGCACGCTAGGATGATCTGGGGAAATGTCCCGAATATAGGGCTCCATCCAAAAATAAGTATAAAGTGATGCCAGCATCATACCTATATCATTTAGAGTGCCCAAACTTACGGAGAGAGTTTACATTGATGCGCTTTCAAGCTCTCCGGTCAGCAATGACAGAGGGGCGTTTTAAAAGGATCCCGATTAGTGAAAGACTTTGCTTGTGTGAAACTGGAGAAATGGAGACTGTGGCCCATGTGTTACTAAGATGCCCCTGGTATAAAGAAGAGCGTTCCAGATACATTCTACCCCTGTTAAAGGGCAACAAAGAGCTCTCAGTTTCAGCAATATTGCAACTGCTTTTGGAGGGGGGGAAAGAGCCACGGCTGGGTTCTGCGCAATAGCTCTTAAAATTCGCCCTCTAAAGATTTTCACAAAGACGAGCTCAGTTTTAACGTAAGGAGGAAAGCAAAATCTAAATTGACGAATTTGTACTGCATTGTGTACCTTTTAATTAATGTATTACTATGAAATGCAAATATTTTTATAAAGTTTTAAAAATTTGCGGTGCCACAATAAAAAATCCTTTCTCTTCTTTTATTAGGCCCCCTTTTAGAGGAAAGTACAGGTTTTATTGAAACAGAGCAAATTTCTTTTTCGATGCCCCTCCAGAGATGACAAAACAGATGGCCAGGTCTTGCAGACTGGTATATCATCAGAAAGGCCAATGAGTCATATTTTTACCTCAGAACAGGATAGGGACTTATGATCTTATTAGGCAGTCTTTTTAGAATTAATATCTGTTTGTTATGAAGTGTGTGAATTTTAAATAATAGTGCATTTGTACATTTTAAGTGGGGAAAACTGAATGTTGTAGAGTTTTAAAGTTTGTGTTGAACTGGTCTTTTGACTGCAATAAATGATTTGTTGTTGTTGTTGTTGATGTGTGCCATAAATACATGGAAAGATGAATATGCTGTGATTGTCACCCTCATTTGGATACCTTGGAAAATCCATAATATCACCACTATTATTCTCATTTCTTTCTGCTTCTCCCTGCCTATTTTCACACCTGATAATAACCTAGTCTGCCTTTATTTCTTTCCTAGGAAACCTGCATTTTTTGTTATAAAAATATCTTCTTATGAACAAACCTAAGTCTGAATTTCCCATGTCACCAGTCAGCGGCATTCCTTTTATAGGAGACCCAGAATCTATAGAGGCCCAGGTCTTTGCTTTCTCTACGAGGTCGCTTTGGTTCCCTTCAGAAATATTTTTTGTCAGGTAATACAAAATCAGCTTTAGATAACAAACCAAAATGGCTAAGCATCCATCTCTAATTCTGAATTGCCACTACCTGTGTGGAGAAACAGGAAGTGTGAGATTGTTGGGGTGCTGAAATCTACCCACTACAGTACGGCAAACTGGTAAACTTTAAAAATTAACTGACACTAAGAGATGCTAGACAACAAGAAGCAAATTTTGAGATTAATTGGAAACCTTTGAAAGAAAGAAGGGAGGTTAAGCATAAACTATTATAATCACCACACTTTGCTTTGAAACCTGATTCCATTTTTTGAGTGAATATGTTATTTTTCTGACTAGGTTATTTGTAACACGTGGTGAGCTTCTGCTGTATAGAATAAATAGTACTGGTATACTTGTGCTACATTTATATTTTTAAGTGAGATTAGATACAAATCAACTGGAACACAATTATACATGTTACCATATAAAAAAAATTGCATTCTTTGTTTGCAGGTTTACAACATGGTTATCTTTTAGGTTTGCCAGGTGCCTGCTTAGGGCGGGCAACCTTCCGGCGATTTTGGCCCACACTCAGCTGGTCAGTGGGCAAAGCAGGCCAGCCAGACAGGGAGGGCAGCTTTCATCATCCCTGCACAATGACATCACTATTGGCTTGACCCAGGAGCTCCAGCATCATGCTAGTGTGATGCCCTAGCACTCAACCCAAAAGCTTTATGATTTCCATAGAGTTTTTGGGCAAGTGCTACAGCATTGCCTGGCACAATGCCGGTGCTTCCAATCACACCTCCCACCAAAAGCATCCACCTCCCCCCATCTCCTGCCAGGTGCCCTATTATCTTAAGAAAGTTTAATATTCATTTGAAAAGATTTTGAATGCAGCACTTGAGAGAAGTTGTAGATGTGGGCATTCCCCTTCTATGATTCAGAGAACAATCCTAAGCAGAGTTATACCTTTGTATGTCCACCCCGGCATCCACAAACAGCAGAACCCTTTAAAAAAGGTTGTATGTGCCAGGCTTCCACAACCACAACACTCTAGGACTCATACTCACTCAGTGTCCAGGAAGCCAAATGTGAAGCCAAATGCCACCTGGGGCTAAGGTTGGCAACTCCAGCTTGGGAGATTGCTGGAGATATGGGGTGGAGCTTGTGGGGGGCAGAGTTTTGGGACAGTTGAGAGCACAGCGGGCTTGTGATGCCATAAAGTCCATACTCCAAAGCTGCCATTTTCTCTAGGGGAAACTGATCACTGTAGTCTGGAGATCAGATATAATTTTGAGAAAACCCCTGGCGCCACCTGGATGCCGGCTACTCTACTTGTGGCTCTTCTGAGCATGGTTTCCCAGTGTGGAACCTGCCCCGTATTTCTGGGAAATGGGCAAGGCGGTTGCCCAGAGAGGCTTATGATTGATGGGTGGTTCCCACCTTGAAACAGCTGCCACCAGAGGAACCAGGTTAGGTGCAAGCCTCCCTGAAGTGCAGGCCTCTTGCCTAGGATGGATGTAAATTGATGGCAACGGCAAATGCAGTCTCTGTGAGCCAGGGAGTGAATACCACTGCTCTAGGATTTTACCAGATCTCTATGGTAAAGACTACAGAGATTTGGGGAATTCCTAGAATGTTGCAGGGTGGCTGTGACATCAATTCCAGGTTTTTGGAAGAAAGCAGCAGGAGGATAGCAGATATGCCCACATCTACAACTTCTCTCAACAAAGATAAATGTAAAGTTCTGCATTTAGGTAGGAAAAATCAAATGCATAATTATAGGATCGGGGAGACTTTTCTGAGCAGTAGTGTGTGCGAAAAGGATCTTGGGGTGGTCTTAGTAGACCAAACACTGAATATGAGTCAGCAGTGTGTTGTGGTAGCTAAAAAGGAAAATGTGATCTTGGGCTGTATCAACAGAATAGTATCCAGATCACGTGAAGTGATGGTATCTCTTTACTATGCTCTGGTTAGACCTCACCTAGAGTATTGTGTTCAGTTTTGGGCACTGCAATTTAAGAAAGATGTAGACAAGCTGGAACGGGTCCAGAGGAGGGCAACAAAGATGGTGAGGGGTCTCGGGACCAAGTCCTATGAGGAAAGGTTGAAGGAGCTCGGTATGTTTAGCCTGAAGAGGAGAAGACTGAGAGGGGATATAATAACCAACTTCAAGTACTTGAAGGGCTGTCATATAGAGGAGGGTGCTGAGTTGTTTTCTGTTGCCCCAGGAGGTCGGACCAGAACCAAATGGTTGAAATTAAATCAAAAGAGTTTCCATCTAGACATTAAGTAGAATTTTCTAACACCTAGACCAGTTCCTCAGTGGAACAGGCTTCCTCAAGAGGTGGTAAGCTCCCCTTCCCTGGAGGTTTTAAGAAGAGGCTAGATGGCCATCTGTCAACAATGCTGATTCTATGACCTTAGGCAGATCATGAGAGGGAGGGCACCTTGGCCATCTTCTGGGCATGAAGTATGGGTCACTGGGGGTGTGGGGGGAGGTAGTTCGGAATTTCCTGCATTGTGCAGGGGGTTGGACTAGATGACCCTGGTGGTCCCTTCCAACTCTATGATTCTATGAATGCAGGAGAAGGCCCACCACCTCCAGTAAGTCGCAAGGCTACTTAGAAGGATAAAACTCTGCTTAGGGTTGCACTTTAGGAACCACTGATCCACACACCATTCACACAAACACACAGTCAGTCAAGCACCTGACTGCTGTGACCATTGTGGATTCCCTTCTCTGCATCCCCTCCCACCATGAGCTCCATCAGTCCACAGACCTCATATGTATGACCAGGTTTTATTTCCAAAGTACATGGAAAGTTCATAAATATTCCAAAACACCTCTGTGGCAGACATAGTGACTAAGAGAAATTCATTTCAATAAACTCAAGTCAGAGCTTTTACTGCTAATGGCAAGGAATATTTTAAAGACTGCAGTTCTGGGGTGTAAAATATGGGGGGGCAGCAAGGCTCAAGGCCCCCCTCCAGGATTTCCCGGCAGGGGCAATGCCCCCCCACCCCCGCATGCTGCCAAGTAGCATCATGAAGCTGCTCAGGCTGTCAGGTTCTCAAGTTCAGTTCAGTCTTGTTTGTAGCAACTTAGCAAGTTCCTAGGAGGCCCAGAGCTGTTTGTTTGTTTTTGTAGGGATAAGATAAGAAGGGGCGGGGATCTTCAGAGGATAATTATGCCTGTAAAGAAGCAACAGAGAGAGAGAGAGCATGGAAGGGGAAAGGGATAGATCAATCCATCTAGCCATCAGGAGGCCTCAGTGGTTGGGCTGAAGAATGTGTTTCCTGTAGCCTGCAACACAAACTCTGATGCACGTACAGCTAGGTTTGAACCCAGCAGCACCAACGAGATTTTCAGGTATAAGCTTTCAAAATTAAAAGCTCCCTCCATTGGTATCTGATGGATGGAGAAGCGACTCTCAAAATTGTATACCCCCAAAAATGCTGTTGGTCTCTAAGGTGCTACTGGGCTAGAATCTAGCTGTTCTACTGCAGACTGACGTGGCCTGCCCTCTAAAACTATCTGATGTAAATAGTGGATAGGTGTCAGGCTTCAGCAAATACACAGCGTTTCAGGCAATAGACCTTCAATCCAGGCGGAGCAGCGATTCAAAGATTTATTTCAGAAAGTCAGTGATTTCAGTAAGAGACGCGCAAGGCATACATGACAGGGGGAGTGTGGATACATTTATAGGGCTGATACAATAGGGTTACAGGAACAAAGAGACAATGTAGTCGTTTCCTGCCGGCAACGACTCAAGTAAAACTGAAACAGAAACAATCATGAACAATCAGTGGAGGAGATGGCCGAGCTCTCGGCTTTGTGCGCGGGACCCGATATCAGATTGAAGATTTACATGGGCGGGTCCCAATACAATTGTAAATCTCTGTCCGGAGCTCGTGTGCAAAACGGGGGAGTGGGGGAGGAGGAGTGCACGGAGAACTCCATTTTGTTTGCGGGGAAACCATCTTGTTTGAGCACGGAGCTGTCAGAAGCCCTATCTGACATTCCGCCTCTCCAAAGACCCCCTCCCCGGGTTCCCAGGCTTGTCGGGACAACTCCGATGGAACTCGGTGATCAGAGAGGTTCACGTGTTCTGCCACAACCCACTCATCGTGACTCGAGTTCAAATGTTTCCAGTGTACCAGGTACTCCAGAAGACCCCTCCGCAGCCTGGAGTCCAGGACCCTAGAAATTTCAAAATGCTGTTCCCCCTGCACCATGATAGATGTTGCCTCTGGGGGTTCGGGGTGCCAATCAGGGGCGGGAGAAAAGGGTTTCAGGAGGCTAACGTGAAACACGGGGTGCACCCCCTGCAGAGTCTTGGGGAGGTCCAGTTCAGCAGTGACCTTGTTGATTACTCAGGATATAGTAAACGGACCCACGTATTTTTGGCAAAGTTTTCTACAAGGATGCAGGGACTTGGAAAGGTACACCTTGGTGGAAAGGTACACCTTTTCCCCTACCACAAGATCCCACTGAGGCGCTCTGTGTTTGTCAGCCTGTGCCTTGTACCGTTCCTTAGCCTGGTCCAACTGTCTAACAGGTCCCGGCCAAGTATTTCTGACGGTGTTAGACCAAGCAGATACCTCTGGAGGGTCGCCTCCCGGAGTGAGGGGAACCGCCCCCAAAGGGTCGAGTTCAATCACATAGACAGTCTTAAAGGGACTCTGTCCAGTAGCAGAGTGCACAGAGTTGTTATAGGCGTACTCCGCCAGGGGCAACAGATTGACCCAATTATCCTGGTGGTAATTGGTGAAGCAGCACAAGTAGCATTCAACGACAGCATTCACCCTCTCC
Source organism: Euleptes europaea (assembly GCF_029931775.1). Taxonomy (NCBI): domain Eukaryota; kingdom Metazoa; phylum Chordata; class Lepidosauria; order Squamata; family Sphaerodactylidae; genus Euleptes; species Euleptes europaea. The sequence goes on from NC_079320.1 coordinate 85,209,166, forward strand.
GTCTGCCCATCCGTCTGGGAGTGATAGGCTGACGATAAACCTTGTTGTACCCCAACAATTCCCAAAAATGCCTGCCAGAATTAAGACAGGAACACTGAGTCTCTGTCGCTCACGATCTTCCGGGGAAAACCGTGCAGACGGAAGATCTGTTGAACAAACAAACGGGCCAACTTGTGGGCTGAGGGCAACCCCTCGCACGGAATAAAGTGGATCTGCTTAGAAAACAGGTCCGTGATCATCCAAAGCACGGTTTTCCCATGGCTAGGGGGAAGATTGGTCACTAAGTCCATACCAATCACCTGCCAGGGAGCCTCCGGGGTCTCCAGGGGTTGCAGCAGTCCAGGGGGCTTTCCCATAAGACGTTTATTGGTAGCACACGTTGGGCAGGACCTTACAAAACCCTCGATGTCCTGGCGCATCCCTGGCCACCAAAAGCGCCGCCTTACCAGGTGTAGGGTTTTAACGAACCCAAAGTGACCCCTCCGTCTTGGAGCTGTGGCTCCATTCTAGCACCTCCCGGCGCAGCTTCTGGGGAACATAAGTCTTTCCTTCCGAGGTCCCAGTCTCTTCCACCCCAAGGGAACCCTCCCCTCGTTCCTCGTGAAGAACCTCCTCCCACCTGGTCTTTGCGGCCGTGGGCAGATCTCCAGGGACCCCTGGGAACAGGGGGAATCGTGAGCCTCCCTCTGCGGGAAAACCGGAGGAGGCGGAGAACCCACCACCCGGGCCTGGGCTCGGGTCAGGGCCCCCCGGGAGAGGGAAGCTTCGGGCACTTCCTCTTGCTGGAGGTCCGGTACAGACGGGGTGACCGCCGCCTGGGTCTGGGCCCGGGTGGCACCACTCGTGCCGCCTTGCGGAAGAACTGGGGCAGGTGAGGGGGGCGCCGCTCGGGCTTGGGCCCTGGTCAGAACTCCTGCGCTTGCCCCCTCCGGGTCCAAGCCCAGGTGTTCTGGGGTAAAAAGGGACCCAAGCGGCCACTCGACTCTGCAATCGTACTGCAGCATGCAGGAGAGACCATCCGCCAGGCAATTCTCCCTCCCGGGAACATGCTTAATAGTGAAGCGGAATCTAGAAAAAAAATCTGCCCACCTCAGCTGACCCAATACTGGGTCAGAGCGCAAATGAACAGGACCCCCCTGTAGGTCGCTCCCGTCCATCTGGTGGAAGCGCAAGGGCTGATCCAACTCCACAGCCCCCAACTGCAATCGGTCAAACACACCCTGGTCTATTAAAGTCCTGGAGCAGCCAGAGTCCAAAATGCCCACTACTGCAATTGGATCCCCTCCCCGGGGATTCTTTAACACCACTGGCACCAGTAGAGTCTCTCCCTGGTCACTCACCCAGGTCGGAACCGGCTCGTTGTCTTGCAAGGTAGCCTCCTGTGCCGGTTCAATCACAGGAAGCTTTCTTCGTTTTTTGACGGTGAGGTTTCTCCGGAGCAGCAGCGATGTTCACACGGAGTAGGCTCCAGGTCTACGCTTAGGGCCGCCCCACCGCGCTGGGTGGGTGTTCCCTCTGCTCTCCTTTGGTCCGGAACTCGGGGGTCGGTTGGGATCGCTCTGTCTGCCGTCTGTCCTGGGGATCCGTTTGTACACTTGCCAGCGAAGTGTCCCATTCTCCTGCAATGCAAGTGTCCCATTCTCCTGCAACATTCTCCCAAACGACACGCCTTCACTTCCAAGAACCTGCCTCGGTTCCCCTCGCCATGGTGCGCCCCCACCGCGGCATTCCCCCGGTTGGGCCTCTGGGGGGGGGTTCCCTCCCCGGGCGATCCTTGGCAAACTGCAAGGTAAGCTTACGGTGCTCCACTTGCCCTGCCAGCCGGATCCAGCCCTCCACTGTTTCAGGGTCGCCCAGAGTCAGGCAGCCCTCCAACACTTCCCATCGCAGTCCCTCGCGAAAGTGTTGGACCTCCACTCCCTTACTTTGTATGCCAGGGACTGGAAATCTTGGGCATTTTCCAGTACTGTACGGGACACTTGCCTCAACTTGCTCATGGCAATCTTGGCCCTCTCCGCTCGGTGTGGGTCCTCAAACCAGCGGTGCAGGGCTTCCAGGAAACCATTGAGGGAGAGCAAAAGTCCGGGATTAACTTCCGTTGCTGTTACTGCCCACTCCACTGCCTCCTTTTCCAGAAGTCCGATGATGTACTGAACTTGGGCTTCTTCGGAGGGGAAAGTCTCACCCTGGTCCTTCATGAAGCCAGAAAGTTGTAGTAAGAAGTGGGGTAACAGGGCGCAGGTTCCATCAAAGGAGATCCTCAGGTCCCGGTGGGCTGTGCGTGGAGGATGAATGGGGGGGAGGTCGTAACAATGATGGACAATCGGAGTCCTCGCACCGTTCCTGCTAGCGCCGTCATCTCCCTCCTTAGGGTCCCCAGCTGATCCTGAAGCTCCCGGTTCTGCCGAGTCAGGTCATGGTTCTGCTCCTGCAGAAGATAGTGTTCCTCTTCTCAGGGGCACGGGGTTGAGGTGACTGTAGCTCGGCCTCGGAGCGGTTCCTCATCCCTGGAGTACAGGTCCTCTAGCGGGCCTCGATATAGGAGATCGAAGTTTGGCCCCGTGGTTGATTGGTGGACGTACTGTCCGGCGATCCGCAGTGCCCCCTCAGCAAGTTCTACTCTACTGCTTATGATTCTGAGAATAAAAGACAATTGCATGATCAGAAGTTTTACAAGCCTTTATTGAGGGATCCTACCCCTAAAGTGATGAGTGTCATCAGAACGGTTGTCTTTGAAGGATTAACCTTGAATTACATTGATAAAGGCACTGCTGAATTTCTGATGGTCAAGTATCCCAGAGTTCCCATTTTTTACTCTCTTCCTAAAGTACACAAGACACTAGTTAATCCGCCTGGCCGTCCCATAATTTTGGTCATTGGGAATCTGTTAGAACCTATTTCCCATTTTATTGATGCCTTTTTACAACCTTTTTCTAAGTGTACAAGATCTTACATCATACGGGACTTCATTGGGAAGATTGAAAACTTATCTATTGACCCCAAAGCAATTTTTGTAACTCTGGATGTGGCATCACTATACACTAATATTCCATTGGAAGACGTGAGAGCTATCATTGAGAAGCTATTGGACACAAGACAGGATACTTCGACCCCTACTCATTTTCTGATGTCTCTGATCAACATCATTTTTGAAAATAATTTTTTTAGATACCTTGATTCTTTTTTTCTACAGACCAAGGAAGTAGCGATGGGCTCATCCTGCGCCCCTTCAGTGGCCAATATATATATGAATACAGTTGAAACGGATTCCTTTTGTTCTTACCAGTTTTTTCAAGAACATGTTATTCTCTATTTTAGGTATTTTGATGATTTGTTTTGTATCTTAGACTCCGCTTCTGTTTATGATTCTTTCTTAAGATGGATAAATTCTCTAAACCCTAATTTACAGTTCTCAGGCCAAATGAACAAACAAGCCGTCTCATTCCTGGATGTGGAGGTCTTTAGGACCCAGGACCATCAGATAGCAGTGAAGCCTTATCGGAAGCCCACAGACGTGGGAACAGGACTACATTTCTCCTCTAATCATCCACTTCATCTAAGACGGAACTTACCTTACAGTCAGCTTCTTAGATTAAAAAGGAATTCTACTTTTGAACGTGACTTCACAGACGCAGCTCAGATTCTTAATAAGAGTTTACTTGGAAGAGGATATGATTCTTCTACTATTTCTCAAGCCATGTCTAAGGTGGCATTGAAGGAACGAGGAACCTTGCTCCACCCTCAGTCTAAGACGGCACAGAAACCCTCTAGGGTTTTTACTTCTCTTGAATACAATCATCTCACGTATGAAATTCAGAAAATCATTCGCCGACATTGGCACATCTTCTATAATATCCCAGGATGTTCTGACTTTCTGATCTTCGGCCTCAGGAAAACCCAATCTTTGCGCAATGTCCTTGTAAGATCAGATAGACTGCCCAGGCGTGAAGGAGTTAATGCCCCTGGACATCACAAGTGCAGCACATGCGCATTCTGTCCCAGAGCTTGCCTATCAAGGAAGTTAGTGCGACGGGCACAAATTTCAAAAACACCTTATGACAATTTACTAATTGTCTGTCTAAAAATGTAATTTATGCAATTATTTGCCCGTGTTTTTTAATCTACATTGGATCGACATGCCGCCAATTAAAACTGCGTATCGGAGAACACAAAGCGAGGATTCGCTCTAGGACCATGGAGGCGCCGCTCACTGGTCACTTCCTTCAGAAGGGACATTCCGATTCAGACTTACTTTTCTTTGTGCTGTGGCAATACAAACCACGCAGGTTTCAACATGAGGACGTCGCAAAAATTCTGCACAGACTTGAAATGCAATTTATATATTTATTTAAAACTCTCTCCTCCGCAGGTCTGAATAATGAATTCGATCTCAGTAGTTTTTTATGAAACCCTGGCATGAAGTAGCACTTTAAGACATATGGGTGCTTACTTCCCCTGTCGCTTACCTCCGTAATGAGTTTCAGCTGGGTTTTCCTATAACCAGTTTTGTCTCCTGCATTAGTGTTACCAGCCCTGACAGTTAGGAAGAGCCCGAGTGGCCGCTGGTCAATGGTATGTATAGAAATATGGGTTACAGAATGCATTACTATTATAAGTTGTTCCTTTTGGGTTCTGTTGGAAATGTTTATTTTGTTACAGAGGTCGTTGTACCCTCTTGAAGTCATCTTCCCTAAATGGAATTAATCAACTGAAGAAGCTTTCTCTTGGCGAAACGTACACAAATCCGGAGGTGTCATTTTGGATTTTTGGATTTGGAAACAGTTATTGAATTTGGAAACTTCTTATGGTTTGTGATCTTACTGGAACCTATCAATTTTGAACTGATGAAAGTCGAATTTAGACTTGGTATTGGACTTTGATTACTGCTTGGACTTGGAACTTATTACCTTGGACTATTGGTCCTCATTTTTTGTTTCAAGAGACTTTACTTATGCTTACTGGTGGGGCAACCAAAGTTTGGAATTTATTTTGTTTTCCTGTAATTTGATATGTTCAGTGTATATACCATAGAATTGTAAATGTATTTGGCACATTTTCATAGAGAGTACACCAATACTGATTTTGTTTTGATTATAAACTAAGAGTGATATATTAAGAGACAATTTGAGCTGGTGCTGCATTTCTCTTTAACCAGCTGGAGGTTGGCAACTCTACCTCCTCCCACTGGGCTCCTCAGTTTCTCTCACCTTCAACCCTGGAGTGAGGGCAGGGAAGAGAAAGCTGACCCTTGGCTTTCCACCATCTGGAGGCCGGAACCCTACCTTTGACCCTGAGGTTGCCAGCTCTGGTTTGGGAAACACCTGGAGATTTTGGAGTGGAGTCTGGGCAGGGTGGGATTTGTGGAGGGGAGGGACATCGGCAAGGTATAATGCCATAAAGTCCACCCTCCAAAACAGAACTGATCTTGGTCACCTGGAGATCAACTGTAATAGCAAGAGATCTCCAAGTGCCATGTGGAGGTTGGCAACCCGCTTCATCCCCCACCCCCAACTGCATGACAAAGGAGGTAGTATCATGTTAACCAGCTCTCCCCTCCACGTGCTGAGGCAAATCAGCGCCTTCCTAATGCCTCTTTGAGTTAAGGGTTCTGCAGTTCTCTTGTCTGCTTTATTGATGCACAACAAAATCATCCAGGCGTTTTCTGTCTCCCTAACTTAGGCCATTTATGCAGGGTCAGTTTTGATGCTCACTCAAAGCTCTTCTTTTAAATGCAACCTTTAAAATGCGTATTCACGGTCCTGGTGCAAAAGGAGAATTTCCACACACACAAACACGCCTGCTCCTTCGTTCCTGTTTGCATAGCCATTAGCAACCGCCGTGTGCATAGCTAACACACAGCTGTAATTTTGCATGGTTCCTTGAGGGGATTCGTTGCGGCGGGGGCAGAACAAACACAAAAGGTCGCATTAAAGGGGCTCTTAAGAAATGCGAAGCAGGTATGCGCTGGCTTCGTTGTCACTTCCTGAATGACGGTTCAGCGTGAAAAACTCAAAAAAAGATGTGGGGCAATTCAGCCTGGAACGCACTGATAATTACCAAGCATAAATGGTCTTAGAGTCTCTGAATACGAATTGTGTGTATGCTGCAGATGAGCAAAGGTGAATAATTCCTTTTTTCAGTTTTTATATTTTAGAGGAAACTAATCTACTCAGTGTAATTTCTAGGGGAATTGTTGTAATTTCTGATGTCTGAAGTGACCTTTCTCTCTAGCCCTCTTCAAATGAAATTACTGCAATTTTGTTATTCATAAGACAATGACAGGAATGAGTGTGTCCCCCCCCCCCAAAATACTTTTGAAGTTGTCTGGTGTGACTAAGCTCTATGACTGTATTGTTGTCTGAGCTGGTTTTGTTTAACTACTTCTTATTTACCAGGCAGAAGTCAGGGCCACCTTTGGATAATTGGTTACAACACCTACTGTTGTCCTCGATGTGTGAATGAGGTGTCTCATGCAAACATAAAATGTGTAAATTTTCAGAAGAATAATGCCCTCAAACAGAAAAAAATGACAAAAAAGAAACGCTTGAGATAAACTCAATCTGCTGCAGGGATATAGACTTCTCAGTTTCCTGGGAGCGGGGCATGGGGCTGAAACTGGTCCAGGCCCATACCTAGGAATCAATAAGAAATTATTCATATTTCCAGAAGCCATATGCCATCAACAATTAATCATGTGGTTTTAAAAAAATTTCACCCGTAATTTCTGAATCTCGAAGAAAGAAGAATCCATTAACAAGAGAGGAATAATATCATGAACTCTTTCACTGAGACAATTTGAATAAATATTTCTTTCATGTATGAAAGGAAATACTTCCTCCCCCTCTCTCTTTTCCTCACAATGTAGCCTGAGTGTGTGACTGGCCCAAGGTCACATGGTGTGCTTGGTGGCTATGCAGGGATTTGAACTCCCCAATCTTAGACCAACAGTCTAACAACCACATCTAAAAATGTAGGAGCATTTGCATAGAGAATCGCTGACTTTGTATCTTTAATACAGAATGACGATGCTAGAGACTCGTTATGTTTTGAATGTATCTTTTATTGGAATGCTATTGCTTTAAGGTATAAAAGTACTGTTCTCCTTTTGCTCATGTGTGGCATTCTCCCGACACTGTTTGGTTTGGAGTCTGTTCACCTGGTTCATTGCTTTGGCCAAAATTAAGAGCTGTAGTTTACCAACCTCCTCTTTATTGTCTTCATTGAACTCTATAGACAATAATGGGTCACAACAGTTGTTAGCCGCCCTGAGTCCAGCTTTGGCTGAGGATAGAGGGCAGTGTAGAAATGAAAAAAAAGGGGGGGGAATCAAATAAGCAAGCAAACAAACAAATAAACAAATAGATGTCTTGCCTGAACTGAAGAGAACAAGAAGGCTTTGGCATAGTAAGTGCAAGCAGATAATAAGCCAAGCATAAAGAGAATTTCAAGAGCAACTTTCTAAAACTGTTGTTCAACCAGAGCAAAAAAACAAGGAACCAGAAAGGAAGGTGGTTCAGTCTGCAGGTGATGAAGGGGAGGGGGGGCAGAGAAGCTGAAGGAGTTCATGGTTTCAGTCTTCACAGCAGCCAATCGGAACCAGAGTGAGGAGGTGTGGTGTTTTGCTATATAAATATGCTGTGTGTGCTTTATTTCTGCAAATTAATGTGGGATTTTATATGTATGTTTGTTGTGGTTTAAAATACAGGCCTCTAAGGTAAGAAAGAGTGGGGGTTGGACGGGTGAGTGAAGTGTGTTATGATTGGATGGCAGCTGTACCCAAGGTGGCAGAGTTGAGGGGGGGATGTTTCCAAGGGTTTGGATGTGAGAGAAAGAAGAGAGATCTAAGTAGGGGAAGAGATTGAGTGAGGTGCTGTAGACTGAGGGAAGTCTGTGTTTTCCATTCTGTGGAAGTTATTAGCCAAAGTGGTAAGTGAGAAATCGGTGTTCTTTGTCTAAGTGGCAAATGCTGGAAATAAGTCTTATTGATGATAAGTCTCTTTAGGGAACTTTAGAGAAAGGAGAACTGTATCTATCTTGCAACCAAGGGGTAAGTAGTATAAACAAAACCATTATGCTTTTGAACCACATTGAAACCATTAAGCCTTTGTTCTTCTAAATTCTGTTTTTTTTTTAGAATAAAGGATCCTTCTTTACCTCACAGCCACCCCAACATGCTGACCATTCTTTCATGTTACCAGATTTCACTAATCCATCCTATTCTTCAGAATAAACTAAAAGGATTAACGCATGGGCAGAATGTTCTTGGTTCGCTCCTCCCTTATCTCACAATATTTTATTCCAAGACTGGATAGTCAAACGCATGACGCTAGTCCATCCCACTATAAGTCTGAAGCAAGTAGCTGCTGGAGGCTCCCCGTGCGTTTGAGCCACCCATATAATGTGGGATAGTAGTGGAGTGACTGCCGTGTCATTGCCCCGATGATTGGCTGAGGAGTTATCCAATCAAAGGCCGATTCCCCCCTTTTTTTTCTTGGGACACCAGCATTCCGGTATACCATCGTGATGGTGTGAAGCACCCCCCTACATGGCTGGTCGGGGGGGTGTCTGTCTGGCCTGGAGAGGGTTGGGGCTTGAGGCGCGTCTTCAGCCTCAGACCAGTCTGAGGGAGAGTCTGAGCTTTCCTCTCCCTCGGAGGCTACCCGGTTGGCTCTATGCTCAGCCAGCCTGGGTCACAGCCTGCTTCCTCCCTGGCTACTCTTCAGGCCAGAGAAGCTCCACCCCTTCCACCCTCTGCCCTCCCCCCGGAAGTTCATAAAAGGAGCTCTCCTTCTCCGTCACGTCATTTCCCCTCCTAGCCAGCAGAGCGCCTCGCACCTGCCCCGCCCTTGCTCACCCGCAGCTCAGCTGTTTGTCGGGGCTGGGAGCTTGAACAAAAGGAGGTTAGTAGCGGGCTAGTCGTGTGACTACACGCACACCGGCGTTCCGGTAATGTAGCAAAATAAAAAAAAGTAGCGGTTTAGCACCGAAAAGATCGCTAGAAACCAGGGATTGCTTAACCCGGGTTTTTTTTTGCTTAAATTGCGCCTAAGGTGGGTCCGATGCACTGCCCTCGGACGGTCATGCATTTAGACCACGGGAATTCGCTACTTTTAAGGCACAAAACCGAGACAAATTGGCCATGCGTTAAACCCCTTAGAGATCTAAGGTGAGAGCCTTTGGTGGCAGTGAAAATCATTAGGGAACGCCAAGGAAGTCAAGGAGGCCACATAATGCATGTCATTTCAAAGCACTACAGAGAGATACCATTACAGGTGTTACACCAGAAACAAAACATTACAAAGGGCTACACTTGCTGTACTTGTGGGGCTTCTTGGGGCCATGCGATTGGCCACTGGCCTGGGATTAGATGCAGTGCAAAATTTCCACTTGCGCTAGAGCTCTGGTGCAAGCAGAAACACTAGAAAAAATATCTCAGACACCTGTTGCACTAAGTCACACTTACTGAATCTTCAATTGCACAAGATCTTTGCAACCAGTTACCAGGCACAATAAAATATCGGAAGGATAGTGTTGCACCTGGAAACACTATCTAGATTAGGTCAGATCGCAGATAGTGCTCTGGAGATCAGAAGTTTTTTTTAAACCAGTTTACTAGTCAAAAGATTCAAACTAGTTTAACAGTACATGCTGAGAGGAAGTCTCTTCAGCGGTTAAAAGAACAAAACAAAAATCACAAGACAAAGAATCACTACTGCAGACTGAACTACCAGAATAAATCACCTACAACAGTCTCACATAATTAATCACACTGCTGTTCAGAATCCTCTCACTTTTATACATATTCTCTCAGTAAAGATACAATTCTCAAAATCATCCCATACTGTCATCCTTAACAATGCTGCATTAATCCAGTTTTCTTAGCTGGGACATGAATGTTTCCGTTACTTTGCCCAGATAGTAAGCTAACTGTACAGAGAAAACTCTGTGTTCTCCAAAGGTGCAACATTGTGGAATGTAGTGCTTATGCAGACTGCTGAATGAATTGTGTAAAGAGAAGACAGAGACTTGGAAAGGGGGGGTTATTCTTGAGACCCGCTTATGTACACGGATGTCACGTCTGGGCCGTGTTTATGTACACATGGGCATTCCAGAATGCTGAAAGGTAAAATACCTTTCAGGCGGGCATTACAATAGCACTAGTTCATCATCATTTATTTATTTATTATGGTCAAAGACCAGTTACATTAAAAAAAATCATAAATAATTAAAATAATATCTAATATTTGATCAACTAAAACAAGAATTTAATTACACCAGCTTTTAGTAAAATAGTCTATTTATCATGCAGACATTATGACATCTTCTTCTGCCTTATTACGCAGGCCCTGGCACAAAATCTCACAACCTGATAGGTAATATCATTGGCACGGTCATCTAATAAAAGAGTTGTGTAGCTATCTCTAGCTCTGTCTGGGAAGCTAGACAGGACTGGGTTGATAAACATATTGCGAATATCTTGATAAAATGGGCAATGTAAGAGAACATGTTCAACTGTTTCCACCATTCCAGATTGACAAGGACAGAGGCGAAGTTCACGAGGGATGCGAGTATATCTGCCTTCAAGGAGTGCAGATGGGAGGGCATTAAAACGGGCCAAAGAAAAGGCCCTCTGATATTTGGGAAGATCTAAATCATAAAGATAGTTTGCGGGAGCCAGAATATTAGTGCGGTTCTCCACTACTGGGACTAAATGAGCCCTTGATCTATCATCTTGAAGGGCAGTATCCCATAGCCTCTGTTAAGCTAAAATTTTTGCTCCTTGGTATCCAAGATTTAATAAAGTTGTGCTTGAGAGACCTAAAAGCTGCAATTTAGTCTCAATTAATTTAATCCATCTTGAGGGGAATTTATCTACGAGGATTAAAGGAGCTAAGCCGGATGGGAGCAACTTTAGCTTTATCCAAGAGGAGATAACAAGGTACTAAGCACATACTTCTAATGACGCCATCCCGGCTTCCAACCTAATCAGTGCATTTGAGATACATTGTGGGACTCCAAATAAGGATCTGAGGAACTTAGACTGGACTACTTCCAATTTGATAACTGTTATAAAGGCATACCTGTGACCCAAACAAAAGCTGAGGAATCACCTTTCCCTGAAGAACTTTCAGTGCGGAAGGTATGTGGGAGCCCCCTTTTGTAAAAAAGAATCTCAGAGTTGCTGTAGCTGGTCCTCTGAGATGACTCAGACACCTGAGACAGCTGGATAGCACTAGTTATGGCACGTGATCCTTTTCAATCAGAACTGCACGAAGTGCATTTTTGTTTCCTGCTGTTGCATCTGGTCTATCAGTCTAGCTGCAATCTTGCTGTAGAAGAGCTTGTTACCCTGATTCTAAATCTTATCCACTCCAAGTCTTAAAATTGCAGTTGCCCTCTTCAGGCCCCTTCTAGGGATCTGCTTCATTCACCTCTGAACTCAACACTTCAGAGCCTTGGCTGCACATGGCCGAGTGCTGATGCACACCAGAAGGAACAATTACATTTACTATAAATCAGTCTTTAAAGGCTGCCTCTTCCTCCCTTCCCCTCTTCCCTCTCCCATATGCTCCAAATGACAGGCATGATCCAAGTGATGGGAAGCAGTTCATTTGGGTGAGTTAGCATCATCAGTTGACTACATGGGGTTAGTAGTCATCATCAGTTGACTATATGGGGAGAAATGCCAAAGTCATCTTCTCAAGGATGTGCTTGGACATGCACACAGGCATGGTGAGACTGAGGCTGAACTCTCACTGAGACAATAAGGTTGGGATGAATGCCCCACCGTAGCAAAAAAACAAAACAAAACAAAAAAACCTCCCTCCAAACAGAAAAAAATATGCTCCTGGAGAAGAGTTCTAGGCTGGTCCCTGACATGTTCTGTATGGAAGAGCACTGTTCGGCATTCTGATTTTTGTCACTTGTGTGTCCCAAGGCTTTGCATTTTTTTCCTTTTCAGCATGCATTTTGCTCCCTCTAGTGGTCCATTTGATATTACATCTCTGTATCTGGCATATTTTCCTGCAACAGGGGCACACAAGAAACAAAAATGAGAATGTGGAAACGCCCCCTGTAATCCCCACCCTCGGGCTAAAAGAGTACAGCCCTGACACATTTCCTGCCTCAGAGAGAACTAAGCTGAAGAGACAACAGCTTCAAATCCCTCCACTGAAAATGAACACGGCTTTTTCTGTGGTTATGTTTCAAAGGGCCAGTTTTCAAGGGGTAGCTTCTCTGATGTAGTTAAAAAAATAAGATTACTTAGCATTTCTATTATGGCACATTTCAGATGTTTACAATACATCAAATACACTAGCTCAAAATGCAAAGCAGCAAACCTGCAGGTCAGAAGGTATCTGACCTTTTAATTGTACATGGATACCACTAAGGTCTAAGGCATTTTGTGGTGCCAAGCAAAATACCAGCGTGGTGTAGGGGTTAAGACCAGTGGACTCTAATCTGGAGAACTAGGTTTGATCCCCCACTCCTCCACATGAGCAACAGATTCTAATGTGGTGAACTGGGTTGGTTTCCCCACTCCTACATATGAAGCCTGCTGGGTGACCTTGGGCTAGTCACAGTTCTCTCCAAACTCTCAGCCTCACCTACCTCACAAGGTGTCTGTTGTGGGGAGGAGAAGGGAAGGTGATTGTAAGCCGTTTTGAGACTCCTTAAAGGTAGAGAAAAGTGGCGTATAAAAACTAACTCTTCTTCTGTAACGATCCCTTCCTGGGACAGCATCACCATCAGTAGGGCCCAAGCTTGTCATATGCAGGATTGCCATAGAGACTGAACTTGGATCTGGCCAGTGGTACACCAGGCCCAGTAAGGTCAAAGTCATGCCACTGATGGCTAAGAGCCAGCTGAGCCCCTGCAATGCATCAGTCCCTCCTTTTCATGCCCCCCCCCAGTCACCAGGGGGGCTTGCCTGGAGAATCAGCCCTGTAAGTTTCTGCGGTTTGTATCAGGCAAGTTAGAACAGGCATAGCAGAGCTGAGATGTGAACCCATGATGGCCTGGCTCCTAGCACGCACCTTTAGTCGCTCTGCAGCAAGCAGATCTCACTCTCTCTCTCAATCCTACCATGTGAAATGTTGATCACATGAAAATAAAGTAGAATCACCATGCAAGGACTTGACCACATCGAATATAACGAGATGCAGCCATTAACACAACTACAGAGCACAGATAAATGGCCCTGTGTAGCAGGAATATAATTCAACAACAGCAAATTCCATTAGTGGTGTTTCCCCCCCCCCTTTAAAAGTTACTAAAAGCTATTAAAATTCACTTTCGGAAGAGACTGGGGTTAGCATTCGAAACAAGATTCTTCTTTTGGCCACTTGTTTTAATACATGCCAGGGATGGTTTCTCCATTGCTCAGGAAAGGTTTTCCTCTCCGTTATCCCCAAGGATAATGTTAGAAATGTCTAGGCAGAAAGAACAAGAGGGAGGAAAACAGCCCCACTGCAGGAGGAAAAGAGTGTTTGGGTGGGCCGTGATTTGGAACAACGCTTCTCTCCAACCCCCGGGGGCTTTGCTTCTTGCATAAACAACAGGCAAGAACATATAACATGTACTGAGAAAACTTGTACATTTTGACTGTTCCAAAACAAGCTATAAGCATGTGTCCCATTGGCTAGATCCATGTACCCAATCCTCACCCCATAATGCACATAAATGCACATAGGAGAGGCTCCAGAGGCTGTATAAGTGCCACAGCATGAGCACTGGATTAGAAAATCCACTGGCACTCTGCCCCAGCAACAATCTGGCATCTGGGCACAAACTAGGGTTGCCAGCCTCCATGTGGGGTCTGGAGATCTCCTAGATTACAACTGATCTCCACACTACAGAGATCACTTCCCCTATGTAAGCTCTTGACCCAAAGAACCAGAAATCACCACAGAGACAATTAGAATCCAAGCAGATGGCTTTTACTGGTCAAATAGGCAATACAGTGCATTGAGGATAAGATGACAGCTATGAGGTTCTTGCTCGTTAGTTGGCAATATAAAGCTTGAAAACGGCGGGAGATTACAAAGCACACAAAGCATAAACAGAGCACACTTTCCCAGGGGTAGCGTTCCCAGGCTTTGGTATGTGGAGCCGTCCTTGAAGTCTGGACGGTCCAGCAAAGGAACAGAGGCAACATAGAAACCGAGATAAGATAACAGCCTGACATCCTGCTCCCCTTAAGGCCCCCTCCCATCCTGCAAGGGGGCTGGTCTGTCTGGGTAGGCAATGTGAAAGGCATTGACGAGTTTGGGGGCGGAGACATCTCGTGCGCGAACCCACTCGTCATAGGCAGGGGGGAAGTGTTTCCAGCGGACCAAATATTGCAAGACCCTATGGTGAATACGGGAGTCTAGGATTTTGGAGACCTCGAAATGTTCTTTCCCCCCCATCATTATGGGCTGTTCGGGAGGCAGTTCCGGATGCCATTGCGGAGATGCATTATGGGGTTTCAGGAGGCTGATGTGGAAAACGGGGTGCACACGCCTTAAGGTTTTGGGGAGAGATAGTTCCACCGTGACAGGATTTATGATGCGAGTGATGGGGAATGGGCCAATGTACTTAGCGTTGAGCTTATGGCACGGACGGGTGGAACGCAGGTTTTTGGTGGATAGGTATACCAGGTTACCCACTTGTAGATCCCCACCGGGGGACCGATGCTTATCAGCTTGTGCTTTGTATTTGCGCTTGGCTCGGTCAAGGTTGCTAATCAGCCAGGGCCATGTGGTGCGGAGGGTGTGTGCCCAAGAGGCAATGTCGGCATCCCCCTCCCCCTCCAAATCTTCTATTGGGGGGATAGGACCGAAGTCCTGTCCATAGATTGCATAGAACGGGCTGAAACCAGTGGACTGATGTACAGCATTATTGTAAGCATATTCTGCAAAAGGCAACAGTTCTACCCAGTTATCTTGGTGGTAATTGACATATCAGCGCAAATAACATTCAAGTACAGCATTAACACGTTCGGTCTGGCCATCTGTTTGGAGATGGTATGCACTAGACAATCCTTGTTCCACCCCCACCAATTTGAGAAAAGCTTTCCAAAACTTTGCAACAAAGCTACTGCCGCGGTCGCAGATTATCTTGCGCGGAAACGAATGTAGCCTAAAGACATGTGACACGAAGAGGCAGGCCAATTTCTGAGCGGAGGGGATCCCCGCACATGGAACCAAATGTATTTGCTTAGAAAATAAGTCAGTGATAACCCATAATACAGTTTTTCCCCCGCTGAGAGGGAGATCCGTCATAAAGTCCATAGCAATCACTTCCCAGGGTTTGGAGGGTGTTTCAAGTGGTTGCAATAGTCCTGGGGGCTTGCCTTGAGGTCGTTTGACCGTGGCGCAAATAGGACAGCTGCGAATGAAAGAGTCAATATCAGAACGCATTCCCCCCCACCAAAACTGTCTGCGCAACAGGTGAAGGGTCTTTAGGAACCCAAAGTGTCCAGCGGTTTTTATTCCATGGGCCAAGTGTAAGACGTCTTTTCGGAGCGCTTTGGGCACATATAATTTAGAGTCTTTGTACCAAGAGCCTCCCTGTTCAACTACACCAGGAGGCAGTGTTTGGTCAGAATGTTCCATAAGGCAGTGTTCCCGCAGGGACTTTAAGAAAGAATCGGAGACGGGAACCCCCCCCCTTGTTGAAAGTGGTAGTAGGAGCAATTAGGGGGGTTGATGAGGGGGAAGCGCTTACGTGTTGCGGTGCGCAGACTGCAGGCGGCTGGGCGGCCAGTTGGGTTGGAGGAGTCGGAGCGTCGGTCATCGTGGTGTTCCGTTGCGGAGGCAGTAGGGCAGCCGGTAGGGTTGGAGGGGTTTGCACGCTGGTGACCGTGTGCTGTCGCTGGGGCAGCGTTTGGGATCGAGTTTGTACAGCCAATACGGGTAGGGCTTCTCTTTGTGCGGGCGTAAATAAAGAGTCTGTTGGCCGATCGAGTTTCGCCGGGTGTTGAGGCAATCGGGAGAGAGCATCCGCGAGAACGTTTTGCTTTCCTGGGACATGCTTCAGGACAAAACGAAACTGAGCAAAGAATTCCGCCCAACGTTGTTGTTTTGCGGATAACTTATGGGTTCCTGTGAGGGCAGCCAGATTCTTGTGATCGGTCTAAACTTCGAAGGGGAATTTAGACCCTTCTAGGAATTGTCGCCATAGAGTAAGAGCATGGTGAACAGCTGAGGCTTCTTTCTCCCAAATAGGCCAGTTCAATTGGGAGTGCGCAAATTTTTTAGAGAAGTAAGCGCAGGGATGAAGGAGACCATCTGGTCCTTTTTGCAGCAGGGCCCCCCCCCATAGCTACGTTGGAGGCATCGACTTGTACAATGAACATTCGGTTAGGGTCTGGGTGCCGTAGCACAGGTTCCGATGTGAAAAGGCGTTTGAGAGCCACAAAGGCGGTTTGGCATTGATCAGTCCACAGTATTTTAGCGGAGGGTAATGTGGCAGAGTTTTCTTTACCTTTGGTTTTTAGAAGGTCGGTGATGGGTAGTGCTATTTGGGCGAAGTTAGGAATAAATCCGCGGTAGAAATTAGCAAAGCCCAGAAATTGTTGTACTTGCTTGCGGTTGGAGGGAGGTGCCCATTCGAGGACGGAGCGGACCTTGGCCGGGTCCATGCTAAGGGCATGGTGGGAGATTATGTATCCCAAGAAAGTTATTTTGCTCTGGTGAAATTCGCATTTAGCCAGCTTTGCGAAGAGTTGGTGGTTGCGTAGGCGGTGTAGAACTTCTCGGACCAATGTGACATGCTCGTCCATGGTTTTCGAATAAATAAGAATGTCGTCTAAATAAACCACCACTCCGCGGTATAGTAAATCATGAAGGATTTCATTGATGAGTTGCATGAAGACCCCCGGGGCCCCTTTCAACCCGAAGGGCATCACAAGGAATTCAAACATTCCAAAGCAGCTAGAGAAGGCAGTGAGGGGTTCGTCCCCCTCGCGGATACGGACGCGGTAGTAGGCTTCTACAAGGTCCAATTTAGAAAAAATACGTCCCTCTTGTAGTTGTCCCAAGATATCTGAAATTAGTGGTATAGGCTAGGCGTTGGCTTGAGTAACTGCATTGAGTTTTCAGAAGTCAATGCAGAGGCGTAGGTTGCCCTCCTTTTTTTGGACGAAAAACACGGGGGCTGAGTTGGGAGCATTCGATGGGCGAATGAACCCTCTGGCAAGGTTTTTGTCTAAAAAGTCCCGAAGCACAGTGCGCTCGGAAGTGCTCATTGGGTAGATTTTACTTTTGGTTAATGTGCAGTCCTTCACCACTTCAATTGCACAGTCAGTAGCCCGGTGAGGGGGTAAGGCATCACATTCTTTAATGTTAAAGACATCCGCAAAGTCCTGGTATATCTCAGGGAGGGCTGATGGTGATGGGACCTCGGAGAGTAATGCCGAAGCGGGTGGAGACAGCACCGCAACTGGCTGTCGGTGCTGGTCGCATTTAGGGTTGTCAAAGGAGATTGTGTTCGTGTCCCAATCGATACTGGGACAATGACCTTTAATCCAGTTAATTCCCAGGACCACTTCGAATCGAATAGGGGTTATGGTAAAGTCGATTTGCTCCCAGTGGGAGCCAATTCCCATCGCCACCCCTATAGTGCGATGATCAACTGGACCCCCTTTGAAATGGCTCCCATCCATTTGGGCAAATTGGATGGGGGCTGTTAAAGCCTCTGACTCGACTTTGAGTGCTGCAAATGTGGCTGCACTTATGAGAGTGCGACTGCAACCAGAGTCAATAAGTGCTTTAACAGGTAGTTGGGGGCCACCTTCGTGATGTTGTAGAATTGCGTCCACATAAACGGTGGTTTCTACTTCCTTTACTTTGGTGGGAGCTGGCGGTTTAGCAGGAGAATCTGCAGAGGTCTGTGGAGACGCTCCACTCACCACAGACCGGAGCCGTTTTTTGACAAATCAAGGGGAGATTCCAAGTTTAAAGCAGGAGAAGTCCATGGGTTCTCTTCGTCCGAAGAGGGAAAGTTGTCCCCCAATGGGGCACTTGTAATCCGGGACCCGGCTGGGTCAGTTGATGCAGGCAGAATGGATGAGTCTCCAGCGTGAAGTGCAGAGGGTGGGTCTTCCCGGCGCTGCGCTGCGGGTGGCCGCGGTGCCTCTGCGTTGCGGTCGTCCCCTAGCTCGAGTTGCCATGCTGGGACGAAAGGGTTTAGGGCGGTATGGGCAGACCGCTGCAAAGTGGCCCTGTTCCCCACAAATGAGGCAGGCACTCCTTTGAAATCGGGTTTCGCGATCCTGGGGTGGACGCGTCGGCTTCCGTGTAGCGGGGGTGGTGCCTTGGGCTGGGGCTTTTGGACGCTTTTCTCCTTGTGTTTTTGGCGGACAAGGGAAATAAAGCGCCGGCGGCTTTCTACTTCTTCGGCCAATAGAATCCAATCCTCGAGAGTGTCGGGATCGCCCCGCATGTATGACCAGTTCAGGACGTCAGGGTGTAAGGCTTCCCTGAAATGGTGAATTAGGGTGGCTTCGGGCCAGCCCACAATCTTGCTCGCCAGTCTTTGAAATTCATCGGCAAATTCTCGGACTGGAGTAGAGCCCTGTCTTAGTTGTAGCAGTTCCGCTTTGGCCCGTTCCCCCAGAAAGGGGTCCTCAAACCTCCTACGTAAAGCAGTCATGAAATTGTTGAGGGAACGGATAGAGCGGGATCGGGTGTCGAATTGGAGGACCATCCAGTCGGCTGCTTTACCTGTCAAAAGGGAAGCTACGTAGCGCAACCGGCTGTCCTCGGTAGGGAACAATTGTCCCTGTTCTCGCATATAGCTGTCCACCTGATGCAAGAAACAGGGTAGGGTTTCAAGAGATCCATCATACGTAGTTTTCAGTTTGAGTTGTTTCCAAGGACCGGGTATAGGCTGACCCGGTTGCACGGGTGCTCCGGGTGCAGGTAAGACGGGTGCCCCGGGTGCAGGTAAAACGGGACCTCCGGGAGGCGGAGGTGGTGCAGGAGGTTGGACTGGCCCCCCCTGACCCAGTATTGGGGCTGGCACCCCCGGACCTGGTATTGGGGCGGGCTGTGCCTGGGCTCTCAGGGCTTGCTGCAACTGCCTGTTGTCTTGAAGCATTCGTTCCATTAGCTCTTGGAGTTGATCGACACGGTCAGATAGCTCCCGATTCTGGGCTCGTAACAGGTGAACATCCTCACCTGGGCCACCGGTACGATGAGGTTTACTTGTCCGGAAACTCGTGGCCCATTGAGAACTGTCCCCATATAGGTCCTCGTCTTCAGACTCTCTTGGCGTCGGTCTGCAAGGCGGCTTGCGAGTTGGGTCGTGCGCGACGGGACAAATACCGGGGAAAAAGACAGACCTAACGGAGGACCGCTCCTTACAGTGTCCTTAGGGCGACCGCCGGTCCGCGCACGATCCGCAGCCAATTGTAACTCCTTATCCCTTGCGGCTTGGGCTTCGGCCGCCGCCTTAGCCGTTTCAGCAGCTTCTTTATCCGCGAGAACTTTCCGGTTTTCAAGTTTCAGAGCTTCAGCTGCGGTAACGTGCGGTAAAAGTTCCGTTTCCAGGAGTGTGAGTATGGGGTCGGGTTCCCCGCCTAGCAATGGTTGTATCCGAACCGCGATTGCGGGTGCGTCGGCCCCAAACATCGAGGCCAAACGTTGGGCCAAGGTGGCTACCGTAGTATCCTTTGTACAATCCGCAAAGAGGAGGGCCGTATGGACAGCGACCCGCTTGGCTTCAGCTTGACAGCTAGCTGCATCGGGTATCAGGGAAAGACCTGCGGCTCCTGCCATGGTACCTTTTCTCAGGGTAACAGGGGCCGTGGATGGGAGAGTCTCACGGGCAATAAGTTCGTCCAATAATCCGGTTAGTACTTGTAAGTCCTCAGTTGCCAGCCGGGCATCATCCAGCAACTGATCAAAATCCTGGAGGTCTAACCGAGTATTAGTATCATCCGACGTTAACATCCAGAGAACTTTCACTAGAGATTGCCACTGTGTCTGTACCAGTCCCCTCAAGCGGCAAGCCTCCAAATTAGTCCTAAAGAGTTCAGCGACTATGTCCTGTAGAAGGGTAGGATCCCCAAATGAGGACTCCAGGGTTCCAAGAAATAGTAGTCCCGGTTCACTCAGCGAGCGACCTCCTAGCTCCCATCCGAGTGGCAGGCGAACCCTCCGGGGCTCCAGCCTGACTAGGGGATCGTTGAAGAAGAGTTGTAGACATAGCTGTCATAATGTAAGCTCTTGACCCAAAGAACCAGAAATCACCACAGAGACAATTAGAATCCAAGCAGATGGCTTTTACTGGTCAAATAGGCAATACAGTGCATTGAGGATAAGATGACAGCTATGAGGTTCTTGCTCGTTAGTTGGCAATATAAAGCTTGAAAACGGCGGGAGATTACAAAGCACACAAAGCATAAACAGAGCACACTTTCCCAGGGGTAGCGTTCCCAGGCTTTGGTATGTGGAGCCGTCCTTGAAGTCTGGACGGTTCAGCAAAGGAACAGAGGCAACATAGAAACCGAGATAACAGCCTGACACCCTAGAGGAAATGGCAGTTTCAGAGGGTGCACTCTATGGTATTATACCCAGCTGAATTCCCTCCGCTCCCCAAACCCCACCCTCCTCAGGCTCCACCCCAAAATCTCCAGGAACTTCCCAAGCCAGAGTTGGCAACCCTCACACAAGCGTGCCATAGCTTATTGGCTATACTCCTTCTCCCTCCCACCCCACTTCCAAATCTTGATCTCCTGTGGTTGTTATTTGCCTTTAAGACGCTAGGAAGATCTAGTCATGGATCTCCCAGAGTTTTGTCCTCTATGAGTATTTGCCTACCATATCAAAATCCAGTAGTTTTTGTACATGTGGTCTTCCTGTTTTTGAAGTAGACAAAATTGTAGGTAGTCATGGTGGTCCATGAGAGGGGGACCCAAAACCACAGTATTATAATACAGTTCCTGGAGAAGACATCCATAGAAATTTCATGTCTAATACTGATTTCTACCTGTGTGATGCAGAAGACATAGCACAGAATGGGGTGGGGGGTGGGGACTTGAATAGACGTTGTGAACAAGTTGTATAAGTCAAGTTGTATATGATAGAAACATATAAAGTAAAGCTGGAAGGGACCTCAAGGGCCATCTAGTCCAACCCCCTGCACAACTCAGGAAATTCACAACTACCTCCCCCCTCCCCACCCTGCTCCATGCTCCAGGATCCCTGGCCAATTTGGCCTGGAGGAAAATTCCTTCCTGACCTCAAAATGGTGATTGGCGTTACCCTGGCCATGTGAGGAAGGGCCACAATGTCATTTTCCAAAATGGCCTCCAGTCATTCTTCTGCAGCACCTGGCTCCATCCATAAAATGTATGGAGTTATTGGTTTTATTGGTTTGGAATTATTGGTTTGGGGCTACCAGGAAGCCAAAGGTAGAATCCCCAAAGCTGTATCAGAATTTTTTGCAGTTACACAATAAAATATAAGAATAAATGTGTGTGTGTGTGTGTGGGAAGTCCATTTAAAATGGAAAAACCCCAAACATTATAACTGTTTTTTTTTAATCCCAGGGTCCCAGCGTGTAGATAGAATGCATTGTGAGCAACTAAACAAAAGTGTCTTCCTTGGCCTCTCACACCAGAAGCTGCCATTAGTGGAATGAGGGTTGCCAGTAGGGTTGCCAGGTCCCTCTTCACCACCGGCAAGAGGTTTTTGGGGCCGTCAAAATATTTTTCTACAGTTTATGGCCAAGTAAGTCAATTTTTACACAGCTATGTAAAGTACATATAATACCAAGAACTTTTTCTGATCATAACCCGATTTCTTTGAATGGAATAACAGACAAGCGTTTAGATGGAGATTGAATGATGGACTTTTGAAAGATGACAAAATTAAAATGGAATTATTTACTCTTATTAAAGACTTTTTTGAAATAAATATGAATGGAGAAACGACCTTAAACACAGTTTGGGATGCCTTTAAAGCAGTGATCAGAGGCTTTATTATTCAGAAGAATACGGCATGGAAAAAACAGCAGATGCAATTGACCAACAATATACTCTGGGATTTACAAAAATTTGAACAAGATCTTCTGATGGAAACACAAGAGACCCAGAGAAGTACTATACTATGGAAAATAAATGCCCTGAAACATCAGTTGAACTTGGTAGTTTCTGAGGAGATAAATAGAAATTTAAAATATGCAAAACAAAAAAATTTTGAGCATGCAAATAAACCAGGTAAATTTCTGGCGAGTCAACTGAGAGACTCTTTCCAAAAAAACATTATAGCCAAAATTCAAACTCCAAAAGGACCAGCTTTTACTACAATGGATATACAGAGAGAATTTGTAAAATTTTATACCAAGCTATATCATAAAGATGATATATCAAGTAAGAAGATGGAAAATTTTTTACATTCTGTAAGCCTTAAAAAATTATCAATAGCCCAACAAGAATCTTTAGATGCACCTATAACACTTGAAGAACTAGGGGAGGCTTTGCCAAACAAAAAAACAGACAAAACCCCTGGACCAGATGGAATAACTGCCTTGTTTTATCGGACATTTAAATCATATCTGCTGAATCCGTTCTTGAAGGTTTGTAATGCAATATTGGATACAGGCTTATCTCCTGAAACTTGGACACATGCTTTTATCTCATTGATCCATAAAGCCGGAAGAGACCCTGAAAAAGTATCTAATTATAGACCAATTTCATTATTAAATGTGGACTATAAGATATATGCCTCTGTATTGTCGGCTAGAATAAAAATAATAATTAAAGACTTGATTCATGAAGACCAAGCAGGCTTTATACCAGGAAGACAAATAAAAGACAGTCTTAGGATACTTTTAAATGCATTGGAGTATTTCGAACATAATGCCCAACATAAAGCTGCCTTTGTATTTCTTGATGCTGAAAAAGCTTTTGATATGGTTTCTTGGGACTTTAGGAGATAATGAACTTTGGTGAAAAGTTTAGAAGAGGCATAGATGCAATATACACAAAGCAACAAGCTAAAATATTGGTTAATGAATCAATGTCAGAAAATTGTACTATACAAAAAGGCACAAGACAAGGTTGTCCTCTTTCTCCTTTACTTTTTATTTTAGTTTTGGAAACTTTATGTTGTAAATTCAGAGAATCACAGGATATTAATGGTCTAAAAGTAAACAAACACAAATTTAAATTGAGAGCTTTTGCAGACGATCTCATGTTGATCCTAGATGACCCTATCCTTTCTGTAAAAAACCTGATGGAAATATTGGACTCTTACAGTGAGGTTTCAGGATTTAAGATTAACCAAGAGAAAACACAAACAATTTTTAAAAACTTACCAGCAGCAGAGCAACATATTTTTATAGATCAGACGGGATGGCAGAAGACAAGTAAAGTAAAATACTTGGGAACTTGGATTTCTTCCAAAAATAAGGATTTGGTTATTAATAATTACACTAAATTATGGGAAGAAATCAAGAAAGATATGTTGACATGGACAAGTAGATCTCTCTACTTGGCCGTATCTCGGTAACATAAATGAATATATTACAGAGATTACTATTTTTGTTTCAAAATCTTCCTATAATATCCCAAGTAAAGTACTTTAACATTTGGAAAAAGGATTTGCTGAACTTCATCTGGCAAGGGAAAAAGCCAAGAATTGCCTACAAATACTTGGTGGATTCCAAAGATAGGGGTGGGTTTGCACTTCCTAACTTTAAACTATACGCTGAAGTGGCTGTTTTAGTTTGGCTAAAGGACTGGATAGGACTGACAAATATGCGTTTACTGGACCTGGAGGGTTTTGACAATAGAAGTGGGTGGCACGGATACTTATGGTATGATAAAATTAAGTCTCATGCATCATTTCAGCAGCATATGGTAAATCATCATTGTACAGAATATGGATAAGATACAAACATTTATTGGAAACCAAGACTCCACTCTGGATTTCATCACAGGAAATGTTAACATTGCGACCTTTAAGACCTGCTCAATTTATTACTTATCAAGATCTTTTGCAATGGGATGGCATAAAGTGCTCACTAAAGGAATATGAAGAGGTTAAGGATTTATTAACCTGGTTTCAATATTACCAAATAAAATCAGTTTTTTTTTCAAGACTTGAAAACAGGTTTTTCTAAAAATAAATCAACTTTTCAAAAACTTTTGCTGGATACAAATGACCACCTGATTTGCAAGATGTATAAATTATTGTTGGAACTTTATTGTGAGCAGGAGCGAATCAAACCTACTATGGTCAGTTGGGCACAGATGTTGGGTCATGACATAATGTTACATAAATGGGAAAGTCTTTGGTCTCGAGATTTGAAATCCATACTATCTCAAACATTGAGAGAAAACATATATAAAATGATGTACTGTTGGTATTTAACACCGAAAAAACTAGCAAAGACGTATAAAACAATGTCCCAGAATTGTTGGAAATGTAACCAAGAAATTGGCTCATTTCACCATATGTGGTGGACTTCTGAAAAAGCTAAAAAATATTGGGACATGATATATAATGAAATCAGACTGATCCTACAGAATAATATCCCTAAAACACCAGAAATGATGCTTTTAAGTATGGTACCGGATACTATAATTACTCAAAGAACATTTTTGTTGTATGCCACCACAGCAGCAAGATTGATATATGCGGCAAAATGGAAAACGGCGGAAATACCAGATAAAAAAGACTGGATTCAAAAGATGCTGGAATTAATGGAGATGGCGAAACTTACGGCTTTAATTAACCAAAAAGACAGTATGCAATTTTTGGAGGAATGGGGGGGCTTGGAAAACATATTGTGAAAATGAATTTCAAATGGGGATGTTCAAAGGATATTCACTGATCTAATCCTTTTTGTTTTTTGTATTATTTTATTTAGATTAACATAATAATAATAATGATGATGATGATGATGATGATGATGGTGATTTATATGCTTTAAAGTATAAGGTGATTATGAATTGATAGCGTTCCACTATAGAAATGAGGATTAGTATAATTATGCAAAAGAGACTCAAATTTATAAACAGATGGAAGGGGTGAGGGGAGGTCAATTGTTCTTTACTGTATAGAGTAAAAACGTACACAACAAAGATGAACAAAAGACCAAACATTTCAAATGAGATTTAGGCAAAGATGTGTCTGACGGAATGGAAGCACACACCATGCAACAGAGAAGTCGTGTGGATGTAAAGGGACCATTCCAAAATCTTGCCAGCCATTTGGGAGATTCTAAAGGAAAACATTACCCTCTGCTGGTGAAATGGATAATGGCACACCAAAACCCTTGAAGGTCTGCACAAGAACCTAAAGAACAAAAGCTTCATTTGTGTGTTTGTCCGGCCCAGCTCATCTCACCCAAAGGCCGCTGTTCAGCAGTTTCGGGTGGGTGTTTCATCTCTTTTGCAGGATGTGGCTGACCTGAGCAAACAGCCAGTAGCTGACCTGAAGCAGCCCCATGCCTCCCTGTGACCTATATTTTTAACTCTCTGCTTTCCCCACTCACCATTTGTGTGGCTTGCCTCTCCCCTTCGCTGGCCATTGGGCCATCTCAGATGCCTCTGGAATGGTGGGATGCCAGCCTCAAGGTGGTGGATGGAGATCTCCTGGGATTACATCTGGTCTCCAAGCGACAGATCAGTTCCCCTGGAGAACATGGCTGTTTTGAAAGGTGGACTCTATAGCACTTCAGTGGGAGGGAGGGACCCCACTGAAGCCCCTCTCCTCTCCAAACTCTCCCTTGCCCTGGCAGCAACAAGCAGGATGGATGGGGGCAGGAATGGCATCCTTAAATCCTGTCCCCACCCCACTCACTGCCCCTTCCCATCCATCGCATTTGGCCAGAAGTATGCATGTGATGGAGAATGTGCTCAGCCTCACTTCCCCCTTTCCCTGGTGAACTGCACTGTAAAGCTATAGCAGTCATCCAGCAAAAGAAAAAAGCCCTTTAAAGGGCCAAACATGGGAGGGGTGTGTGATCGAAACTACCCTGCCGTTTGTCCTTCTAAGTGGATCAAAGGTCCTTCAAACATTTTTAAAGGGGGAAGACTCAGGAGGGGCCACAAGTCATGCTCAGAATAAGCGCAATGCACTGTGCATGCCAAGTTTAAATCAGGGGCTTCCTGACTTCCAAGCAGACTGAGAAACTGGTGAAAATCAAAGGCTGAAGACAAGCAAATGTTTTGAAGAGAGCTGAAAGCAGTCTGAGAGAAGCATCACTTTCCATGGTGTGGACACACATTGTGTTTCAACCTGTTACCACTGGTCAAGCAGGTTTTTAAAATTATGTAATATAAAAACATGCAAAACTATGACCTAACATAGTTGGCCCCTCCCCCTCAAAAATCCTATCATCTGCCTCTGGCCTAAATTGGTAAGGAAAGAATTTTTGTTTGCATGTTTCTTCTTCTCAGACAGAATAGAGGGCATCTGAATCACAGCCATCCATGGGTGGCTCATAAATCCAGTCCTGTTTCTAGCAGCTAAATTTCTGTTTTTCTTGCTGCATCCAGTCTAGATCTGAGGGCCCCAATATAGAGGCCCCAATATAGAGGCTACATGAGTAAATCTTGGATTGGGGGTGGTAGCGGCAGCTATCCATTCTCTGAATTTGAACCTAGCAAGAAGCGAGGGAGGGGGGTATTCAACTTCCACCAGCTTATTGGTCCAACTGTGCACCTTTCAGCTTTTCTGAATTCTTTCCAAAACCTGCTTTACTATACCCTTGTTGGAAAGATCATGGCAAAGCCAGGCTAGCTGACATGTGGATGGGAAATGGTGCTACCGGCTTCAGCACAATTTCCCTGCTCCAGTCTTCTGTGGCGGCCATCCCCCCACCCCCATGGCACCAGAGAGGGGGCTTTCTGGTGTGTGCTTTTAGATTAGTAATTGCTAGTTCACTGTAGCATTGTAACATTAGATCTACTAAATCTTTTGAATTCCTAGATTTTTTTTTTTTAAGCTTCTTGCTCCTTACGGGGCAAAGATTTTACTGGGAACGTTTCGTTTGAAAGAAGAAAAGTGATGAAATTGATGCCCCCAAAGCCCTTTTTTAAAAAAAAATCTTTATTAAATATGTACACAGAACAAAAAATCAACTACACAACAAAACAAACAAAAAAAACCATATAGTAACCTCACATTTAATGTAAAATATGATACCATCAAGTTATGGTAAAGAAAAAAAGGGGGGTAAAGAGGGGGGAAGGGGGTGCTTCCCTCTAAGATGGCTGAGACTTTACATATTCATTTCTAAAAATATATATTTATCCTCTGATAGAATTAATACCTTATTCAGAATTTTCATGTAAGGCCCTCCAGCGTGGTGTAGTGGTTAAGAACGGTGGTTTGGAGTGGTGGAGTCTGATCTGATTTGATTCCCCACTCCTCCACATGAGCAGCGGAGGCAAGTCATTCTCTCTCAGCCTCACCTACCTCACAGGGTGTCTGTTGTGGGGAGGGGAAGGGAAGGTGATTGCAAGCAGGTTTGATTCTCCCTTAAGTGGCAGAGAAAGTCAGCATATAAAAACCAACTCTTCTTCTTCCAACTATTAAAGAAAATTATTTAACGGGCTATGCTCTTGAAATTGTTAAATAAATTATAAGACTATTCCAAATCAACTGAAAGTCATATTTCTTTTTCCTCCCCGAATTAATCTAATTTTATTTGTTAAACTTTAAAGTGCCGTTATATTTCTTAATTTATCATGCCACCTATCCAAGGAAATCCTTTTAGCATTTCCAACATTGGACAATAAGCATTCTAAATGCAATTAATAAAAAGTTAATAAATTAAAAAGTTGAAAGTTTTAAAAATTAAGATTTAATCAGGATATTAGAGAAATTAAATATGGAGAAAAAGAACATCTGCTAATTATGTATGCAGATGATATACTGTTATGCCTCACAAATTTGATAAAACCTTTAATGGAAGAACTTTTAAAAATTTAATCAAATCTCCAGCCTTAAGAGTAATTTTTTATTAAATTCAATATACCAGCGTGGATGCCATCTGTAATGGTGTAAGTGCCACTTATCACAGAATGAATGGGAACTTATGCCAGCACGGGGTAACACTGGCTCCTAAGAAGCTTTGCCCCCCCCCCTTTCAGGATTGCAGCCTTCTTAGCTTACCAAAAGGTCATTTAATTCATGCATTTTAAATTCTATCTTCTCATTTTCAGGAGTGAAGCACCAGAAGGTGGGGAGAGGGTTGAAGAAAAATAATTGGAAGAGAGTGAATGATCTCTCATTTTATGTATATTTATGTATATTATATCTACCCGGGCATATCTCATCTCACTGGTTTTGAGTATTTATGTATATGTACTTTGGTATCGTATATCTCCCTGATTTTATGAATACGTATATATTTACTCTGCTATATTATATTTCTCTGGCTTTATTAATATTTATGTATATTATCTTCAATAAAGTTTTACTGTTGTTTGGGATGAGTATTATTAAAAACAAAGCTCTGAAATATACCTTTTGTTGGTGTTCTTGGACTATCATTTTAGTATTTATGTAGCACTTTAATCTTTCACCTTCTTCGTGAATCTTTACAATCCTTATAAGAACCCCATGAACTAAGCCAATATTGTTATTCCAATAGAAGCAGCGTGGTGTAATGGTTAAGAGCGGTGGTTTGGAGCAGTGGACTCTAACCTGGCGAACCGGGTTGGTTTTCCCACTCCTCCACATAAAGCCAGCTGGGTGACCTTGGGCTAGTCACAGCTCTTAGAGCTCTCTCAGCGTCACCTTCTTCACAGGGTGTCTGTTGTGGGGAGGGGAAGGTGATTGTAAGCCGGTTTGATTCTTCCTTAAGTGGTAGAGCAAGTTGGAATACAAAAACCAACTCTTCTTACAGGTGGAAAGCTGGAAACCAGAGTGTAGTGACAGATGTACAATTTAAAGACATTTCCTTGTATTTACAGTGTTGGGACTTGCCGTAAGATCCCATGACCTTAGTTGCAGAACAAGGCTTCGGGAATGCTGTAGATATTTAGTTGCACTTCACATTAAAGTTGTTTTAAGTCTTTGCTCATTCTGTTTTGTGTTATCAGTGGAGCCAGAAATAGTAAATGGTGTCAGAAGCAGAGAACAGTGTGCCCAGATTTAATTGAAAGCTTTTTCCTTGCTAGAATCCGAAGACTAGGGAGCTGTGAGACACACCCAAAGAAAGCAAGTGTAGTGTGAGAACTGCTGAAGTACTGCTGAAAAGCAGGAACCTTAGTAACTATAGATGTGTTACTACCACCAGCAAGCCTGGAGTTATATGGGGATGTTGCAGCTCATTGGGGGGGAAACAGAGAAAAGTTTGGACTTTACTTGGCACAGCTTTAGGAAAAGTGAAAAAAAGGGATAAAATCAAATCCTCCATTTTCCCATGTTGCTATAAAGGCGGCTTTAGACATTTGTAATAATTTGGGTTTGCAGAAGGTGATAATATATGAAACTAAAAGTAATAACAGGCAAATCTGAAGAATATTGCATGCTTCAGACGTACAGCACTTATTTAAGAAGTTTTATACCTGCATGCAAAAAACAGATCAAAGTACAGATCAGTATGTTACAGAATGAAGTAGGCTCAATAAAATTGTGGCGTTGGGGACTTGGAAGTGTCTCTGGTAAGAAACAGTTACCCACAGTATTGAAGAGAAAGTCCTCAGAGAACGGCAGAAGGGAGATTTATTTCTAGACCAGGGCTCCCCAACACTGATGAGCCCTGGGCATTTTTTAAATTCTCTGAAAGGGAATACAACGTACAATGGCTGCCATGGGGCACAGCCAGCACAGGAAGGAAGCCTGGGGACACCTAAGGGTACAAGGGAAGATGCTTCAGGGTTAGTTCTTTAAAAAAAAGAAAGCTGGGAATTCAAAGAACCTACTCGACCCCTTTAAACCCATCGCTGAACCTTCTAGCAGGGAGTCCCACAAGCCAAGTACTTGTCGGGTTGCCAACCTCCAGGTGCTAGCTGGAGATCTCCTGCTATTACAACTGATCTCCAGCTGGTAGAGGTCAGTTCCCCTGGAGAAAATGGCCACTTTGGCCATTGGACTCTATGGCATTGAAGCCCCTCCCCAAACCACGCCCTCCTCAGGCTCCGCCCCGAAAGCCCCCCGCCTGTGGCGAAGAGGGGCCTGGCAACCCTACGTACTTGTGGCGTAAGGCAGTGCTCGCTTTGCCCCCCCCCCCGATGGCTCAAGCCCCCCCGCCCAGCCCCGGCCCGAGGAGCGCGCGCTTCCTGGCGAGGCGGCCTCTTCCCAACCCCAACGGGGCGCGTCGCGTCCGCATCCCCACCACAGAGCCAGCGCGGACGCGCCGCCTGCTCTTGCGCACGCGCACTCTTCGGAGGCGCTCGGCGGACGGATGCCTTCGCTCCGGTCCCCGCCCCTCAAGACCGGAAGTTTTTCCCTCTTCTCCTTCGCCTCGTTGTCAGTCACTTCCGCCTCGCGTTTCCTTCCGCTTCCGGGGCGGAGGGGAGGAGTGGGGGGCTCGCCGTTACCGCGGCTCGGTAACCAGCCGCCGCCGCCGCCATGTCGAGCAGCGGGAGCGCCGTCGCCGCCGCCGCCCCCCCCGCCGCCGCCTCCCCGCCCGCCCAGCCGCCCCCGCCGCCGCCCCCTCCTCCCCCGCCGCCGCCGCCCCAGCCCCAGCCGCCCCCACCGCCTCCCGGCACGTCCACGGCCGCCGCCGAGCCGGAGCTGGTGTCGCTCATCCTCAGCCGCCTCAAGAGCCAGGGCCTCTTCGACCAGTTCCGCCGCGACTGCCTGGCCGACGTGGACACCAAGGTGCAGGGGGGGAGGGGAAGGGGGGGAAGGGGCTGCCCCGCCCGCCAGCCCGCCCGCCGCTCCGAACCCGGACTCGGTCTGGCCGCGGGAGTTTCCCCCCCGACCCCGCTTCCCCTGCAGAGCGGCCGCTCGCTCTAAAGTCGGGGGATGCAGGACTGGGGAGGAGTTTCCCGTCCCCACGTCCGAAGACCCGAGATGGGTTTGCGGGGAAAGCGGCCTCGAAAATATTGCGACGGCAGCTTGACAGCCGGCGCCGTCAAAGCATTCGGGTCAGGACCGGGGAGGCCCGGGTTCAGGGAAGACTGCTGGGTGACCTTGGGCCGGCCGCCCACTCTCAGCCTGGCTGCCTGGCCCCCTGGCCAGGTTGTGAGGATGAGATGAAGGAGGGTAGAGCGGTTATGCCAGCTGCAGAGGAAAAGCATACTTGTAAATATGTCAGCCGATGAAACTTTGAAAGATGTGAGCCAGAATTAAAAATGAGTTCCGAATGGTGATCTAGTTTTAAAAGAGGCTCACAAGCCACCCGGACCCCTTTGCTCCTGGCTCCTTGTCTTGTGATGCCCTATGTATCCTTCCATGTTTATCCCATCCTGCCCAAAAAGCTTCCCCGGGGAGGAAGCCAAGCTGAATGCCCCCCCCCCCCCCGTGGAATTGCAAGCCAGCACCGCAAAGCCAGAAACCTCGCTTTCTCTCCCCTTCCATATCTGTCCATCAGTTTTCTTTTATTTTGTTTAAAGTAGCAAGGGGGAAGGGGAAAACAGAAGAGAATAATATAAAATTACATACATTTCTTCTTTGGCACCCAGATTATGTTACAGTAAACTCACTAATACATTAGAAACTAGCTACAAAAAATAATAACCAACATTTTCCACATTTCACATATTTCCACATTTGTCTTTTTTCTTTCTCTTCTTAACTCCTAATCTTCATTTCTTCTTTTTTTACTACACAAACTTAATTATAGTCCGAATTTAATTATAAAAGACATAGTAATACAGTAAAACTTGCCTATCTATATTAAATTATTTACAATGTATTTTACTATCCTTATTATTATGTATTGCTATTAACCCTAATATCATTTTGAAATAAACATAATAAAATCAATAATATTGATAAAACAGCTTCCACTTTTCTTGGAGTAGATCAGAAGATTTAATATTTATTAGCTATCAAAGCCTTCCACTCTGATATTTTTGGTATTGTTGGAAGTTTCCAATTTCAGTTTTGTTGCCCTAGTTCTCCTGGAGGTTGTAAATCTGGGCTGTATCTCTTCCATTTAGAAGTGGGCCGGCTCACCTGGTTGGATACACTTCTGGTTTTCATAAAAACCTGAACTACTTTGTGTAAAGTAAATAAGTTTGTGAGAAGAGTTGTTGTCTCATCCTTTCCCTGGCATTGCCCGGAGGATCCCCCCTTTTTTGTTTGAACATCCTGCTTGAAAAAGAGTTGTGTAGAACTCAAAGGCTTGTACTGTGTCTTGCTTTGTAAGATTTGTTTTGTTTGCCGTCAAGTCACAGCTGACTTATGGTGACCCATTGGGGCTTTCAAGGCAAGAGATGTTCGGAGGTGGTTTGCCATGGCCTGCCTCCGCATCACAGCCTTGGTGCTCCTTGCTGGTCTCCCATCTAAATGCTTGCCAGGGTTGGCCCTGCTTAGCTTCTGAGATCTGATGAGATCAGGCTAGCCTGGGGCTATCCAGGTTGGGGTTGTTTTGCTTTGGTTAGACTTAATAAAAGGCACTGCGTGGCTTTTTTGGGGGGTTATGCTGCTTTTCTGTGCGTCCCTTCGTGTCTGGAGAAGTGTTTAGTCATGTGAGCCTCTACCTCCAGAGTCAAGTGTTACAGCCTAGACACAAATTGACCACCTGTATGAGAACTAAGCTGTTGTGCAGTCTCCTTGGGTACACCCTTCATATAGAAAAGGGGCTAATAAGGTAAAATAACGCTTGAGGTTACTTTCTTCTTGTATCTGGAATGGTTGTTCTCTTCCACCGAGCGTATAGCTTTCAGAGGGACACACATGGAGTACTGAGGGAGGGGACACCTGCCTACCCAGCCAGATCAGCCAAATCAACTCTGGTGGTCAGTGGGTTGATTGATTTCGCAGCCAGATCTCCCACATATCCACACAGATTAAATAGCCCCATTCATTCTGGTTTATTGACACCAAACTCACATGGGCTGTGCAGTTTGAAGGGATGAAAGTTGCAGCTTGATTTGGACTTGCACTAAAGAGTTTTTTAAAGAGCTATCTTGATCATTCAAACCAGAGTCCAGCCAAACTACAACTTTCTAGTGCTGGCAGGACATCAAAGTAAAGGCCTTCCCGTATTTTTCCTCAGTGGCTAATAGAGGTGTTCTGCTTTTGAATGCATAAGCTCCGTTTCAATGTCGTGATTAAAAGACCTGTGCTTCATCAGTCTTATTTTTGCAACAAGTACAAGCTCATAGGCATGTTTGTTAATCCAGTATAATGACCTGATTTTCTATACTCCTGATTATTGGAAGTTTTTCTAGAATAAAAGTTTCATCTAAGTTAAATGTTCATGTCCTTTTCCAACTTAATCCTGAGCCTAGGCCATAGCAAACAGTGTTTCTGTAAGCTGTTTCTATGTGAATGCAATATCAGAGATGTAAAACTTTCTGAAGTTCTGAACCAATGGGAAAAATACCTCCCCTTCTGGAAGAAAAATGGAAATTGGGGGGACAGTGATGAAATAAGCAGAGGCTTGATAAGTAAATATTGTATATCCTACTGCTTTAACAGACAGTTCATAGTTGAACAGTTTTATACAGTAAGTAGTAATGCTTTAGCTTTCTGCAAGTAAAATTGCAAATGTACCCAATGCTAAAAAGGGAATGGCAGCCTGATGCACCCAATATCTTAGCACACGTATGTTCATTTTTGCCATCCAGGAGTTGGGGGGGGGAATAAAAGTTGAAAATAGGAAACACGGATTTTATAGGGAAGAAAAGAGTGATATTTGGACCAGAACACATTTATATAGCCACAATAGGTCTAGCAGCATATGTTTGTTTCAAAGTAGAAAATATTTTATCAAAGGGTTTTTCAGTGTACCCCCAAATTTCTTTAATTTTAATATTAGAGAATTGGGGGGGGATCTTTTCAGGAGAAATCTGTGAGGGGGAATCTTTTTCTCTGAACTCTTTTGGACTTTTTGTCCCCTGAGCATGCTACTTAAACCTTTGCAGTAGTTCTGTGTTTGTTAATAATCCTCCTGTTGCTGTACTAGGTGCTTGTTTGTTTCTTGAAACATTTATATGTCACCCAGAAAGTGGCAGGCTGAAGGCCGTAGCTGGCACATGGAAACATACAGGGAGGGAGAACACTTCAGTGTGGGTCCATGAAAGGTTTTAAAGTTATAACCCGTTTCTTGAATTGAAGCTGGAAATGAGCTGGCAGCCAGTAAGGCTGTTTTAAATGCAAAAGGTGTTCTTGATGGCTAGTGCCTATTAGCAGTTGGGCTGCCACATTCTGAACCAGCTGCAGTTTCTGTGTTGTTTTCAAGGGCAGCCCCAACATAGAGTGTGTTACATTTCTCAAGCCGCAAGGTAACAAAAGCATCGATTAGAGAGGCCAGGTCGGCTGAGACGAGGACAGGAGAAAAGTGTTGAAGCCTCTTGCCCGCCTCACCAACCTACCTTTCAGATAGTAAGGTGGAATCCTTGAGAATCAAAGGGGTAGCCATGTTAGTCTGTAGAATGAAAATAAAGCAAAAGACTAGTGGCATCTCAAAGACTAACAACTTTTATTTCAATATGAGCTTTAATTCACAAAAGGTCATAAGAAAATAAATGTTGATTTTCAAGTTGCCTCTGGGCTTTTGTTTTATTTTGAGTCAGTGCATACCCACAGGTTCTTAATGTGCTCTGCAATTGCTAACTTCATGCATGAGTGGTTCCAAACTTTCCCAAGCATCTGCCTTCCAAACCAGCATTACCCTTGTCTTGCCTGGATTCAGCCTGTTCTGCCTAAGCTGCTTGGCCGTGGCCTGTTGCAGATAGTGGCTCGTGTAAGGAAACGGAAGTTCCCTTAGTGAGTTTTGTGCTTGTTGGTAGATCTGAACCAGAAATTTCCCAGCTCCGTCTCTTTAACCACGACTATGGTTAAGTTATGAGACTCAGACGTATAACAATCGCTTACTTTCAATGATGCATATGTATTTGTGTAACATTTTCATTCCATCTTTTCTCAAAGGAGCTCCAGATAGTGTGCATCAGTCTCCCTTCCATTTTATCCCCATGGGAACCATGTGAAGTAGGCTGAGAAAACTTAACTGGCCCAAGGTCACCAGGCAAGCTTCAGGACAGAGTGGGGAACATGTGTCTGCCAGATCCTAGTCCAACACTTTGTTCAGTACATCGTGATGGCTTTCTGGGTGAGAGATATGAGCCTGAGGTAATCCAGTGTAATCAGCCCACTGGCAAAGCAATATTACAGCCAACAAGTGAGGGACTTGCGGGGGGACCCATCTCTCCACCGAGCTCGGCTCCAGGCCCCACCACCCACCTCTGAGGTTGTCTACAGCAGTGTCTGGGAGCCAATCCAAGCCCAGAGCAGCTGCCAGCATCCACTGGGCCCGGAGCAGCTCCTGGCATCCTAGAGCGGCTCCCAGTGGCCACTGCAGCCAGGCCCGGAGTGGAGCGGATCCCAGTGGCTGCTGCTGCAGAATCACAGCAAGCATGTTCTCTGCACATGCACAGACAGTGCTTTCTTATTTGGGGGAGGGAATTTAAGTCCACCCCAGTGTATTTTTTTAAGATCTCAGGTTTTTCTGCAAACCTGGGAGTGTCTCCCAAGTGTGCAGGAAAATCTGTAGAGTATTGGTGTGGCCCCGATCCACGGATTTAGATATCCACAGATGAGGACCATATGTTGCTATTAGATATTTAGATATTTTACATATCCTTGACATGGACCTCATC
The DNA here is from genome assembly GCF_029931775.1 of Euleptes europaea. Lineage (NCBI taxonomy): Eukaryota > Metazoa > Chordata > Lepidosauria > Squamata > Sphaerodactylidae > Euleptes > Euleptes europaea. The sequence goes on from NC_079320.1 coordinate 85,244,897, forward strand.
AAATATGGCCGTCTTCTGTGTGCTCACAAAACCACTCTACTGCTGCTGTCATAGTTCTCTTCTCAGACACTAGTCAAGAGGGGACTGGTGCAGCGGCAGCAATATCTCTTCATGTTTTGGATCTGTTTACATTTGGTGGTGATGGAAAGTGCTGTCAAGCTGCAGCCAGTTTATGGCAACCCCATAAGGATTTCAAGGCAAGAGATGTTCATTGTCTGGCTGCCATTATCTGGCTCTGTATAGTGATCCTGGACTTCTTTGGAGGTCTCCCATCCAAGTTCTAGACAGGGTTGACCCTCCTTAGCTTCTGAGATCTGACGGGATTGGGCTAGCCTGGGCCATCCAGGTCAGGGCACTTACATATACAAGAACTTAAAGTGAGGGGAGGGGAGACCTTGGTGGTTCTGGCACGCATCTTGAGCACACTTTTCTTCATAACATTTTGCAAACAGCTGCCCTCGGTGCTTTCTGGGTCAGATGTGCTTTATGCACACTCCTCTAACCAGCTTGCTGCAATCATTTAGAGGTTTATTTTGGAGCCTGATTGTGACACACTTTTCTCTGAAGGAAGACCTATTCGTTTTGGTGAGATTTATTTCCAGGTAGGCCAGAATCAGGGCGGCCACTTTTAGGATTCCTTTTTCCCTAAAGAAATAGAGAAATGGCTGGCAAGGCTGAACAGCAGACCCCATGCTCTCATGTCCGAGTCCCTTCTACCACCAGGCTGGTGGCTAAGAGAGTGAGGAAGGAAGTCCCTGGTTCTCACCCCTATTTAGCCAAGAGTTAAATTACTTGCTGACCTCAAACAAATTGTTTGTTTTATGCTCCTGCCCTGTGCAAGGTAGAGGAGAAGATGAGCCAAAAGTAGATGCTTGCTGTGAAGAGCTGTATTGTAATACAGGCATATAGTATTTACTGCAATATTGTATTTCTTCTTGGGGGGCTGGTTCTCTAGACAAGCCCCCCCAAGTGACTGCTTGGGGGGCAGGACTGTGAGGAGGGCGCTGCAGAACTGCCGGGGCTCAATGCATTCCTAGCTGTCAGGAGACACAGGAGGTGACCCGGTTGGACCAGCCAGCAGTAGCCACGCAGGCTTGGGGGGGGGGGGGAATGAGGTTGACCAACTGACCTCAGCCACTGCAGGGATTCTGAATGAATGAAGCACTTTGACCAAGTGCTATTATTTAGCTTCTGGCCAGAACGATCCCCCTCCCCTCCCCTGTTTCCCACTCAGTGGCAGGGAGTATCACATTGTTCCTTCTGGTTCAATCACAGGTGAAGAAATAAATTTGTAAGCTGTGGGGGAGGGGTTCCCTTATTTCCCTGGGGCGGGGACAGAGTTGGGGGGAAATATTTGTGCTGTGCATGTTTTCATCAAATATTTAAATTGAATTATTTGGCATATAAAAATCCAGTCTGTATAACTGAGCACATGGAACAATTATTGTGCACGCTCATAACAGTGGAGCCACAAGCCAGGGCACTTTACAGTATGTAAACATATCTTAGTTTTTGTCACTTGGGAAAAGAGGACAAAATAGTGCATAAAAAAATATTCTGGTTTTTTAAGTAATATTTTTCTTTTAACTCTTTTTTATTTGGACTTATAAACAATCTTTTTGTTATGTTAGCATTGTCGAGAAAGATACAAAACAATACAAGAACCTTGTTGACTAGAGAAGGAAGTGGAATTAGGGGCAAAGTACATGTAACTCTTGAGTTCAGAGGCTGCGAGATGCCCCCCCCCCCCATAGCAACTCATAAGGCTCTGGTTTGGATCAAGATGCGCGGGCGGGGATGTTCTTCCTGGTTATTCTGAACTTTCAGTTTTATATCCATGGACTTAAGAGTTCCCCAGGCAGTTTCTTTGACATGCTGGAGAAATCTGAAGCAGGCCAGATGATTTGAGGATTATGTCGGTCTATAATAATTGACCAATAATGTCGATTGTTTTGCTAAATTATAATGCATTTTTAGAAAGTAAAGGACAGCTAACCCATTTGAGAACCTTGGTTTTAAAAGCATTTTACTCATACTAAAAGAAACTATCTCATGAGTCCCGTCCCCCCTCCCCATTCCCAATTTTTCCATAAAAATTGAAAAACAGTCATGGTAGGTGAGGGGTGGACAACATTCCTCGATTTTCCCAGTTGTTTTCTAGGCCTTCATATTTATAACCATTGGTTAGAGAAGAGCCAAATAGTTTTGACAAGTGAAATGCTGTGTCCTGTTTTGAATATTATTTGCAGAAAAGATTTTCTTACTCAACAAAAATATTTTTTCTTCAGCAGTACAGTTTGTGTGTCCTCTCACTTCCTGTCATTGACCCAGTTCTAAGACATGGATCATACAGTGTTTGTGCCCAAGGTTGCCAAAACTAAAATATTGTTCTTTGGATCTTTTGTGTCCTCTCCTTTCAGCCTGCTTATCAGAACTTAAGGCAGCGGGTTGACAACTTTGTTTCCAACCATCTCGCAACTCACACATGGAGTCCTCACCTGAACAAAAACCAGCTGCGGAATAATATTAGGCAACAGGTTCTCAAGTAAGTCACAGTCTTACAGATATGTCAGTGTGTGTTGTATAAAGAGGAGCGCCTCTGATGTAGCCTTATCGAGATAAACTAGACAGGCTGGGATCCACAGAGTCAATGGGAAAAGACTCAAATTAGCATGGTGGAATTTTGGGTATGCCTCTCCCTGCCACATTACCAGCTGACCTTCACACTACATCAGATTTTGAGCAAAATTCCTTTTAAAGCCCATTCCTGAAGGGGTGGTGCCCAGGGGTGGCACAGCCGCACTGCCTCCAGAACGAAAAAAGAATTTTAAAATATGTTTTGTAAAAAAAACCATGGAACTCCCCATAGAGTTCTATGGGGCTGCGCCACAATTTTGCAGGTGTGTCTCTCCACTGCAAAATAAAGCTGAAAGGGATTAGGAAGCTGCCTAAAGGCAGCTCCCTGGACGCCGGTGTGAGCACTTGTGCCAGGGAGGCAGCGTGGGCACAGGAGGCTCACACTGCTGCACGGTGCCGCAGGGCTGGCGTCAGTTGCCCTGCGCCAGCCTCTGTGCCACTTTGCATGGCACAAGTGGCACAGACGCTGGCATAGGGGTCACACTGGTTCATATGTGGGTCCAGTCGTCTCCCCCCCCCCATTCACGAATGGGCTGCCTGTTTAAGAACAATATGACCATTGGAGGCAGAGAAGTGTTGCTATTTACCTGATGGCCTCTTGTGCTCATGGAGCTACTTCCACAGTCCTTTGGATCCTGCCCATCATGCTTTTGGTGAAATGGATTGTTTCAGGAGGCACTTCACATTTTTCTTTCTTTCAAGTAATAGTTGCACTTTTCCAGGGACTGTGGGATCATGCGTGTATTCATGTATTTTTTCAAGAAAAAAGGAGTTCAAAAGCAAAATTGTAACATTAGCATTTTTAAATGTTTATTTTCAACTGCTTTATAAACAAATTCCAAACTAATATCTATGTGTTCGCGACATTAGTCGCTTCAGTACAAAATGCCATTCAGTAGTTGGGAAAGTATTGAATAGCAATGACTTTTTAAAAGTCCATGTCAGGTGCCAGATTTATTTCAACCGTGATATTGCCTTCAAGGAATAATAGTATTACACTACAAATATTCAGAGGGACCAGAAGGTTGCTCAGAGTATCTCAAATCTTTACAAGTGCTAAAAGTATGTTTATAACAGTAGCTTCCTTTTTGTTCTTTAGCTGAACTTCATTCACAGTGATTTATCAAGAGTGGCTACATATCTTACTAGCTGTTGCCTCTGCACATTAACAATAAAATGAAACATGCGGCAGCTGATGTTTCCAGGTGTGCATAGTATTGAGGAACATTATAAAACTGGTGTTGCTTTTTTTGCCTTTGAGTGAACAATTTTAAAAGCTTTCTATTGTAAACATAAGCCCTCTAATTTTTGTAATTGTGTATACCTAACTCCACTTGGGTTTGTATCAGGACTGCAAACTTTCTTTACAAGATAAGGGAAAATACATAGCCACTCTGAGAAAAAAATTCAAAATATTAGCCCAGTATATAAACATATATGCATGGTTTGTTCCTATCCAGCTTCACCCCTGACACAACTGGTATCCAAATAACAACCCCCAAATCAATAAGACTGTGAGATCATTATTGTAACTCCTTGGTAGAAAGGAGGTGGTATAGGTAAGCTTATTGCTATAAATCAGGAAGCACCCATTTCAAATCTTGTTTGTGTTATTACTCAGAAGGTGGTATTATGGTAGTCACTCTCTATCTTACCTCCTCCCCCCCCCCCAAGTGCAATATGGTGAGGAAAATACTGGCTTCACTTATAATGCTGTTGTAAGGATTCCTAAAAATTACGTCGAGGTCACTTAATACTTCAAATGCATTATATATAAAAATGCTCAATACTATCATTCACAATTTTCTGTAGGGAGCTTATTATTTAAGCACTGGATCAGTGTGGTGTGAACTTCCAAGATCCCCCCCCCCCCCAAGTATTCCTGTCTTTTATCATTTTGTTTCAGATCTGGAATGTTAGAATCTGGGATTGACAGAATCATTTCTCAAGTTGTGGATCCAAAGATCAACCACATATTCAGACCACAGGTTGAAAAAGCTGTCCATGAGTTCTTAGCCACGTTAAATCATAAAGAGGAAGCCAGTCCCAGCACAGCACAACCCGAGGAGAAACCAGATGCTTCTCTTACCACACAAGGTATGTCTTTCCATTGCCCTTGGCAAAACTGACACATAGTTGAGTCTCCTTATTGGGCTTCCAGTTGGCACCAGGTTTTATCTGTTCTTGATTGATAGGAGCGTATATGGAAGTGCGTTCAGAGAGGAACTGTAATTAGCCCGTTGGTCCCAATGCACTTATTTGGAATCAATTCCAGGTAATTTAAGTGAATTTTAAGATCTGGATGGCCCAGGCTAACCCAATCTCATCCAATCTCGGATGCTAAGCAGGGTCAGCAATGGTTCATATTTTGATGGGAGACCACCAAGGAAGTCCAGGGTCGCTATGAAGAGTCAGACAATGGCAAACCACCTCTATTTGTCTCTTGCCTTGAAAACCCCATGAGGGGTCTCCATCAGTCAGCTGCAACTTGACAGCACTTTCTTTTCTTTTTTATATATATTTTTTTATTTTTATAACATAATACATAAAACAAAACAAACAAATACAATAATAAAAAACCAAAAAAATATTAATTATATAATCTGCTTAATGCAATCAAAATTGCAAAATTCAAAATATCCTTTTAACCCACCACCCACCATAGAAAGTGACCCATCACCAGACTTCCGGAGAATAAAGATTACATTATTGACAGTAAGATAAAAAAAGTTTAACTTATTTCTATTACTTATTAACTAAAATAGTAAAATCCCAATATGGAGATCTTACCACCAGTTCCTGTACCCCTGTAAAGAACTCAATATGGGGCTTAGATTCTATGGAAACTTCAGGGGGACATGCTGGTTCACACCGGTTTCCTCTTAGATATCTGACTTCAGTGGTTTAAGGTTTTAAAGGTATCAGGGGGCTTCTCTCCTGTGAACCACTGCATCGCTTGGGATCTGCACAGAGGAGGCCGTTTCCTGCTTCTCATCTTCGGGAGGCTATTTCAGAGCTAGAAAGCCCAGGTCCTACCCTATGTGGTGTTCTCATGCTGGAATTCTTTCTCTAGAAAGGCTTCCCTATGCCCTACTATGGCTGACCTTAGGTGATTGGTAAAAGTTTTTATTTTATTTTATTTAAATAGTGATTTTAATAATATTTAGGGAGAGCCCCAAAAATTAAGTGCTGTAAAAAGCACACAAGAAACAGGCACTGCTCAAATATGGTTACATTCTTAAATTTGGGTGTGTGTGTGTGTGTGTATAAAATCATTATTATTATTATATCTATATTGTGTTGTCCATGTATATGGTACTTTGCAGAACTTCCTAGCAAAAGACAAGCACCTTTCCAGAGGATTTTAGAGCTTTTTCTGACAGGCTCTTTAATCATTCTGATGGAGAACAGTCTTTTTTGTTTGTTTTGGTTTGGGGTTTTTTGACTGATTGATTTTTGCATTTCAGGCAGGCTGGTTCTTTAAACTGTTACCAATTCTATGGTGGACTGTTTATTTTTGCACTTCAGACATCTTAAAGAACAATTGTTGTTTCCCATTTTTTATAAAGGTTTTGATCTGTTTTTTGTGAAACCATTTTTCTTCATGTTTTGTGGAACAGTTGAATTTCTGAGTTGCGGGAGATGCTATCTGAACTGTTTGTAGAGTTTTGTAATGAGCCACTTTATTTTTCATGCTCATTTCTACAGCGTTAATTTTTTAAAAAACCAAACGGTTTTTCAACCTAACAATACACTGATATAGCGCAAAATTGAGAGAGAACAAACAAACAAACAAAGCAGGTGCCACAGGAAAACACATCTCCATCTGAAATTCAGCATCTGATCCAAATGCCCTGCGCTTATCATTTAAAGAGCCCCTCTGAAAGTGCAACCTTTGTGCCCAATCCCCCCTTGTTTTTACAACATTCAGGACTAAATATTGTCGAAGGCTTTCACAGTCAGAGTTCATTGGTTCTTGTAGGTTATCCAGGCTGTATGACCATGGTCTTGGTATGTTCTTTCCTGATGTTTCGCCAGAAGCTGCGGCCGGCATCTTCAGAGGAGTAATACTAAAGGACAGTGTCTCTCAGTGTCAAGTGTGTAGGAAGAGTAATATATAGTCAGAAAGGGGTTGGGTTTGAGCTGAATCATTGTCCTGCAAAAAGTATAAAAGGTAATGTGCTAATCATTGTCCTGTAAGTATCAAGATAATGTGCTAATGAGGGTGTGGTATATGTTAATATGGAACCATTGTATCCTAAAGTGATCTGTTAATGTGTGAAATCCAAAGCTAATCCGCATGGCTGTTGTGGACTGTAGTCTTTGTTAGTCTGGAGGTTTTCAGGACAGGAAGCCAAGCCTTATTTATTCTTAAACTCTCTTCTTTTCTGTTAAAGTTGTGCTGATGTTTATGAATTTCAATGGCTTCTCTGTGCAATCTGACAAAATAGTTGGTAGAATTGTCCAGTCTTTCAGTGTCTTGAATAAGACCCTGTGTCCTGTTTGTGTCAGTCCATGTTCAGCCACTGCTGATTTCTCAGGTTGGCCAAGTCTGCAGTATCTTTCATGTTCTTTTATCCTTGTTTGTATGCTGCGTTTTGTGGTCCCGATGTAAACTTGTCCACAACTGCAAGGTATACGATATACTCCTGCAGAGGTGAGGGGGTCTCTTTTGTCTTTTGCTGATCGTAGCATCTGTTGTATTTTCTTAGTGGGTTTAAACACTGTTTGTAGGTTATGTTTTTTCAAACATTTCTCCATCCTATCAGTGACTCCTTTAATAAATGGCAAGAATACCTTTCCTATGGGAGACTGTTTTTCCTGAGTTTTCTGATTTTTGTTTGGTTTAATGGCCCTTCTGATTGTCATCCATAAAACAAACTTTCAGTTAGGTCACAAGGTCTACCGGAAACCAACTCACACAGATCGCTACTTACACAAAAACTCCAACCACCACCCCTGACAGAAAAGAGGAATAATCAAAACATTAATGGACCATGCAAGATGGATCTGTGAACCACAGTTTCTCAAGGAAGAAATTAATCATCTAGATCACGCACTTCTAGCAAACGGCTATTCCAGAAATGAAATCAGAAGGGCCATTAAACCAAACAAAAATCAGAAAACTCAGGAAAAACAGTCTCCCATAGGAAAGGTATTCTTGCCATTTATTAAAAGAGTCACTGATAGGATGGAGAAACTTTTGAAAAAACATGGCCGTCGGTATTTCAGGTCACTTTGAACCCTATTAGTTTATCATCACATATTTTACGGTAAATGCTAGTAACTTGATTAATGTTAACATTTACTGGTAAAGGTAAGACTTGTTTGACTCATCAGGGTTGGTTTTGAACACTAACATAGGTGCCACAGCAAACTTCTCTGACATGCGCCTCTTTAAAAGTGTAACCTCATGAAAATGATGTGTATGTTTACTGAAGCCTTACACGGTCTGGGACCCTCGTACCTTCGGGACCGCCTCTCCCCCAAACGACACTATGGTGCAAGGATACCAACTTGTTGGTGGTCCCTGGCCCCAGGAGTGCGAGGCTGTCCTCAGAAAGGGCCAGGGCTTTTTCGGCCCTGGTTCTGGCATGGTGGAACTCCCTTCCGAGTGACATCAGGGCCCTGTGGGACCTTAAAGAGTTCTGCAGGACCTGTAAGATGGAGTTATTTCATCCGGCCTATGGTTAAGGGCAGTCGCAGGTTGACATCAATGCTGGCCTCCCTCCCTCCCCCGTATGGTTTCTGTGAACTTGGGGGAGATGTCTGATTGCAGAACCTCTCAGTGGTCACTATTTTAATTGAGTACCATCTGTTGTTTTATTATGATTATATTGTATGATTAGATTTCTCTGTTTCAATTGTATAAGTAATATGGTTTTTTATTGTGATTTTATTGTTGTTACCCGCCCTGAGGTCAGCTTTGGCTAGGAAGGGTGGGATAGAAATTTAAACTTAATAGTAATTTTCAAAATACCTAATATTTTCCTGTGGCTCTGTATAGATCTTAAGAATGACTGGTGTATACAACTTGCTGACAATTAACTGAATATATATAAAGCACCCCTTTTATTAATTTGATGCTTATGTTTAGGTCTCAAGAGAAGAGGGAATAATCTGCTTTTTGCCTGAATGTGTTCATTTGAGAGCAGATTTTTCAGGTGCAGCCTGTCCAGCAATGCTCACATTTAGTTTTTCTGCCTCTTCCTCAAAGGTGTTTCTGCTGCCGCTCCTAGTGCCAGTGTGGCTAGTGACGCCATGTCTATTTTGGAAACAATCACTTCTCTCAACCAAGAGGCCAGTGCAGCCAGGGCTTCCTCAGAGGTAATGAATTCCAAGGCTACTGACAGAGCTTCGAGAAAACTCTCATCTCAGCAGAGTGTAGATGGTGGGATTGAGCGAGAACGGAATGCAGAAGATCTGCCGGATTGGGAGAAACCGTGTAACGCTGCCGAAGAAATCGCCGAAACTGTCACCAACGGGGAAGAGGTAAATAGCTTCTCTTCAAGTGAAGAAGGGAAAACTGTGCAGAAAGAAGCTCCCAGTTTGATCAACCCGAGCAAGGATGTTGTGCAGGAAGGGGATGATCAGAAAAGCAGACTGGCAGACAGAAAGCCTGATAACTCTGAGAAAGGAGAGAGGAAGAAAGAGAAAAAGGAAAAACTGGACAAGAAGTTGGACCACTTGAAAAAGAACGACGATATTCTGAAAGTGAGAGAAGAAAAGGCTGCGAAAGAGAGAGAGACAGAATTGATCAAACATTCAACTGTGGAAAAAAACAACAGTAGACACAAAGCCAGTGAGAGCGCAAAAGACAGTGAGTGTACAATACTGGGTGGGCAAGGGGTGATGGGATTGGGGGAGGGTTGGCAAGAGAAGCTCTGCCCAGAGTAACTATCGGCAGCTGTGTACTTTGAGAAACATTGCTTTCTTCCATTTACAATGCAATGGTAATTTTTTAAGAAGTCAGAAATCTGTGTCCCTAATTTATATGGTATATTTGGGTTATACATTTGTAATACTGAGCACTTCAAATGACAACATCTGCAAAGTATTAGTAGCAAATTTCCACAACAAAATATCAAGGTAAAACAGAACACATTTGGTATGGTGAATGTTGTGATAGTATTTTGTCTATTGTGTTTCTATTTAGAGTATCTTTTTCTTGTTCGTGTCCTTGCTGTGTTGGGGAAGCATCCACTGCAGAGTGAAAGACTATTATAGCCAGAAAGAAAAATTGGCAGAAAACAAGCCCGCATCCATACGTGCATGGGTTTGTGTGGTTTTTAGGTTTTAGAAATAGTATTGATTATTCTTGCTTTCTTTCTGAAATAGTTTTGGAAGATTCTGATACGGAGATACTCAGCGATATCACAGTTAGTTCGGTACACACTAGTGACCTTTCTTCCTTTGAAGAAGAGAGTGAAGAGGAGCTTGTGCTTTCTGACAGCACGGAAGAAGGAGAGATTGTTTCTGATGGTAGGTTAACTGTTCTATACCAACACTGAGGTTCTATGCTAATAGAACCAAGAAAATACCCACTGTTTTCTGGTATCTCCTGTTTTCATTGTATTGCATTGATCAGGGTCATGTGTTGAACTGGAAACATACTTGCATAACCTACACATTCATTAGATGGGGTGTCAAACATACGACCCAAGGACCAGATCCAGCCCCCTGAGAGCTCTTATCTGGCCCACGAGCCAGCCAAGGCAGCCATCCCCCACCCCCGGTCCCGAGCCAGCCTGGTGAGCCTACTGTGGGCTCAACAGCCGAGGCCACCACCTCCCCCGGTCCTAATCTGGGCTGGTGAGCTCGCTGCAAGCTTGCCAGCCAAGGTAGCCATTCCCTCCTCAATCTGAGTTGCAGGCTCACCAGCCAAGGCAACCACTCACCCACCCCAACTTCCAGTCTGGGCTGGCAAGGCCTGGCCCAGCTCGACCAAGCGACATTTATGTCATATCCAGCCCTCGTAACAAATTAGTTTGACTCCCCTGCACCAGACATTATAATCAATGCTAAAAATACACATTCCCTGTTTTTATCATATGTACCTGTATCAGCATGACAAACTAGTATATGGCATTCATGAGGAGTGCTGGGAATTGTAGTTCCTGATAAGGAGGATTCTGTTGAAGATTCCTTGCAGTGGTGCAATTCCCAGGCACATTTGGTAGCCGTCCCAAGCTTATTTCCGTTCCTAGTTCAAACATCTGTGTCTTAGTTCAAACGTAGTGACATTGTGTTCCTAGTTCAAGCATCTGTGACGTTGCAAGTACAGTGTTTTAAAAAAAATAGATATTTTTTTAGTTTAGCTGACCATTCTATTAGGGTAAAGTGCTGTGTCTTGTTTTTAGAAGCTCAGGTTGGGATCAAGAGAGCCATGCATGCATGCAGAATTCATTCTTGTGTTTTCATGAGATTTTTGCTTGTTCCTTACCAGCCTTCCTGCACCACTGGGGGAATGGTGGAGGGAATCAGCTATGGCTGGCATGTTGGTAATTTGACTGATCAACAATGTTTAAATTGATCCTGAGGCCCAGGAATCCACTCCATAGGGGGCAGACTGCCTTTTTTACTTCCGTTACAGTGACCTGGATCCAACCATGTTAAGACAACTTAAGTGACCTTTAAGATTTTTTAAAGAATGGATGGAGATTTATTTTAATTTTCCCCTCATAGAGCAGTCTGAGTTGTTCCAGAAGGGTTTCTGACCCCCCCACACACAACAAAATTTCAGGGGGCAAAGTGGGCTGCAATGGGGGAGGAGGAATCAGCAAAATTCTCCTGCCCTTCAGCTGTGTGGCTGGATCAGACCAATATCAATTGTTAACAGGTATGGGGGGATCTGCTTGCACCTAATCCCTGCTGCATTTGGGGCAGACTTTGGATTCTAGTGAAGCTTTGCTTGCTGTCCATCTGCTGTAACTCCTAGCACAAGTAGTCATTTTTTAAAGAAGTTAATTCCATGGTTTTACAGTGACAGTTTTGTTTTTACTGTCATAGCCGGTGATGAGTAAAGCATCTTTTTAGTTCTAGCAAGATGGATGCTTTAAAAATATTTGATAATGCTTTAAAAATGTTTGATAATGCTTGATGGGTCAGTGGGCCAAATCTTTTTTTTGTCTGATCTGATGTCCAACTCTAGGGGGCACAGAAGGGTGTACAATGAGAAGGGAGGCCCAGAAAAGCAGCATTGCTCACACGGAATATTGTGCATGACCCAATGGATCTCATCCTTAATCTAGATTGAAATGAGACTTTCCTCGAAATTGCCTTCATTCTCTTATCATTGCTCTAGATGAAGAAGAGGAACACGATCAAATTAAATCAAGACCAGAGGCTGGCGATCCTAATGATAAAAAACCAAAATCTGTCCGACATGCTTATGTCCACAAGCCTTACCTTTACTCCAAATACTATAGTGATTCTGATGATGAACGGACTGTAGAGCAACGCCGCCAATCAGTTGTAAGTTTGAGTAGACATCATATATTATTTACAAATTTATACCTTGCCTTTGTGTCCTCATCAAGGCCACTGAGGCAGCTAACACATTACAAACATGCATAATAAAAACATGTCTTTGAAATCATTAAAATAAACAGAACACCTTATTAAAACAATTAAAACCAATGCTAAAATACGTGTACAAAAATGTTAAAAGGCCATTAAAATAGTGGGGAGGGAGGAGAGATCAATGAGGGAATAACCAAAAGGGCTACACCCACTGGTGGAAGATGGCAATAGAAAGGGACAGATGAGTCTTCCTGTGGAGAGAGTCCCACAGTTTTGGTGCCTTGCACCTTTCAGTGAGGCATTGTGGGAGATTCAGGAGCTGTTATTCAAAGAGGGAACGCTGAAAAGGTCAAAGGCACCCTTTCAGCCATGCCTATAACACTTTCCTCTTTCTGATGTCTTCAGGCTAAAGAAAAAGAAGAGAGGCTTTTAAGGAGACGGCTTAACAGAGAAAAACTGGAAGAAAAGCGGAAGCAGAAAGCTGCAGAAAAAACAAAAACACTGAAAACAGGAAATCAAGGTCTGAGGGGTTCTATTTAGATAAATGCTTCTTGTGTTGTTTCAATTAATGTTTTCTTGTTCGTGTCTGTCACTTAGTTTTGTTTTTACAAAAGAGTGAAATCCGGTTTGTACTCAAAGGTTTTTCTAGCAAGCAAAATGACGAAAAAAGTAGTGCCGTTTCAATTTTTTTACTATGTTGTTTTAGGTAAAAGCAGTCAAAATGTGGAAGAGTCTTCAAGCAGAGGCCTCGATTTAAAAGCCAGTGGTGCCAGCATTAAAGATGTGTTGAAAGAACAGCGGTTTTTAGAAAAGAAGGTGGCACTTAGCAGGAAAAGAAGGAGGGAGTCAAGGTACTCATTTTCTTTTCTTAAAGCAAAATTAAGCTACATTAATTTTTTCCATATTAAAATATATTTGCTTTTCATAAGATGTGTGTTGACATAGTTTAAAATCACTGGAGGAAGATATTGGTTGTCTCATACAAAGTGGCAAATATCAGAAGAAATTAGGTTTTCCTAAGCCTCCTTCAATGGTTAATTAAAATCAAAAGGATGTAAGCACTTAAAACTGCTTCCTCTTTTGCCTGTTTCAGACATAATGACGAAGGTGGGAAGAAGAAATATGAACAGCCAGAGGAAGATCTCAAAGAACCCCAAAAGACAAATGAAGTATGTCCTCTGTTTTAAACTTGTAAAACTATTGCATGATAAACTTTGATCATTTGTCCCCCGGCCTTTCAAGTTTGGAAGTATAAGCTTTTACTGATAATGTTTTCACATAGGGCGAAAACGCGTGGTCGCTTTATCCTCCTTTAATCCCTGTTTCAGCCAGGATTGAACGCACGCGTTTTGCCTAATGTGCGTTCGATCCTGGCTAAAACAGGGATTAAAGGAGGATAAAGCGACCATGCGTTTTCGCCCATAGTTACAAACACTGGTTTCAGTCCCTTGGTAAACTTCCACCAACGGAGAGGGAGGATGCTGATTCCCCACCCACCGCCTTGCTACAGACCTCGGACTCCCTCCTCACACTGGTCCTTGGGGTTGCCTGTCCCCCAAGAACAGCATTTTGGAGAGCATGCAGGAAAGGAGAAACAAGGAAGTACCATTCTGCTGATATAAATGCATCCCGTTTAGCAGAAATTTACTGTAGGACCCAAGCCCATCAGATTACCTTTTATGAATTTAGCTGTGCTGGTCTGGATCCAGCCATGCAGTTCCAAATATCACAGGTTTCTTAAGAGGGCATATGGCAATTTTTGCTGATTTTTCTCCTCCCACTACTTTGTCCCCTATGCTGAGGGTCCACTGCTCCCCCACCCCAGAGGAGGGTCAGAGGCCACAGTGGGAATTGGAAAGTGGTGGAAGTTACTGTCCCCACTTAAGAAGGCTTAAGTGTCATTAAGTCTTCAAAACTTAGGTCTTCAAAAAGTGTTTATTTCTTAGATGCTTTCATTACAAAACTATTTGTTGTCTTTTCCCAATGTTAGAATTCTTGGATGTTTCCTGAAACAGTCTGTTCAAATAACATCTTGAGTTTTTCTAGGTGCTTTGAATTCTAGGAGAAATTTTCGATGATTCTATTGGAACCACACTTTCCTAACATTTATTTAATGTACTTATTTATTTATTTTATTTATACTCCGCCCTCTATCCCCAGCCGAGGCAGGGCTCAGGGCGGCTAACAGTATCAAAACAACATACAATATAATAAAACTATTAAATACAATCAACCTTAAAATTTATAAAAACAATTCCAATCATTAATCAGTTAAATAATTAAACAAGAGGCGCTCCTCATAAGAGCATAGAACCATGGCTGTCCTGGATTTAAGGTGGTACAACATGGGGGGAGGGAGGCCAGGTCTGATGACAAACTGTTGCTGCCCGCAACTATAGGCCTGCTGGAATGTCTCCATCATACAGGTCCTGTAGAATTCTTTAAGGTTTTCTTTGATTTCCCCCCTTGCATTTGCTTGATAAAATGTTGACCAGTATTATAGTTCTATCCGTGTGTGAGAGGAAATTCTCCTTGAATGAATGGCTGTGAAATTGCAGATTTCTTTTGTCGGTTCTTAAAAGATTTCTTAAAAGAGTGAAGGATAGCTGTGATACAGTGAAGATGTATCTGGCCAATTGTTGTATTATCTAATAGAGCCAGCGTTGTGTAGTGGTTAATAGCGATGGAGTCTGGTTTGGAGAACCGGGTTTTATTCCCCACTCCTTCACATGAGCGGCGGAGGCTAATGTGGTGAACTGGATTTGTTTCCCCACTCCTACACATGAAGCCACCTGGGTGACCTTGGGCAAGTTACAGGTCTCAGCCCCACCTACCTCACAGGGTATCTGTTGTGGGGAGGGGAAGGGAAGGTGATTGTAAGCCGGTTTGAGTTTCTCTTAAGTGGCAGAGAAAGTCGGCATATAAAAACCAACTCTTCTTCTTAATAATCTGTTACATTTTCTTGGTAGAGTGGAGACAAGCTGTCCTCGAAGGAAGTGAAGGTGACTCAAGGCAAAATTGAACTGCACAAACTTGTTCGAAGACTTTCAGAGTCCATTCACTCAACTGAAGAGAGTAGAAATGACCCCAAAGCAGAAAGAGAACACAAAAGGAAAACTTCTACCTGTCTTCAACTGGATGGTGCCCAACATGACACAGAAGTCAAGGATCCAAAGGCTCACAGTGACAGAACAGAGGCCAACCCAGAAGAATTTCAGAAGCAGAAAAATGTACTCAAAAATGAAAAACATATTAAAAAGGAAGATTCGGAACCCCAGAATTTCAAAAGTATACTCAAGAAAGATGCTAGGTCATCAAAAGAGAAAAATGAAAAAGAAAGAGCTCTTTCTGAAGACAAACAATTAAAACATAAATATAAGGGCGATGGTGTTCATAGAACAGGCGACGAGGCAGAAAATCTGCCATCCGAGAAAGGTCTCAAAGGTGAGGAGAGCATTCAAAAACATAATCAGCTAACAAAAACTCTGTCAGGTGAACGGAAGAATAAGCATAGAAGCGAAAGGAAAACATCAGCAAGCAGCAAAGAAGTAAAAAATGTTTCTGAACCTGTTTCCAAAAATGAAGAAAGTTCTCATAAAGAGAATAACAAGAAATACAGACATATTTCCACAGAAAAACCAAGGGCAGAACATAAGTGCAAAAGGTCATCAAGTGATTCTAGGCCACAGAAGGATTCCCAAAGTACTTCAAAGCCACACAGTTCTGCAACTTCAAGGAGAAGTGGAAGCTATTTAGAAGAAAAGGATCGACATGATACAGAATCCATTAACCTGGACAATGCTTTAAGACAAGGTGATGGTATTCACAAAGACAGACGAAAATCAAAAAGTATCTTAGAAGAAAGGCTCTTGATGAAGTCCAAATCTAAGAGTCATAACAAACAAGCCAAAGTAACGGAAAATGAATTACAAGAAAGTTCTTCCAAGCAGGAATATGGGTTGAAATCAGAAAAAGAAAAGAATGCAGAAGAAAGTGATCTAGATAAACATTGTAAATCCAAAAGTGAAAGTAGAGTTTTGGAAGACAGTTCTGTGGAATTGGAGCCTGAAAGTGGAGTGCATGTCAGTAGTTCACAAAAAGATTCTGGTCACAGAGTTAAGCTGCAGTTGGCAGAAAAATCATCTACAAAAGAGAAAACTAAAAGTGATAAGGATTTCAGCAGCTCCAGACTGGAAAGGAAGTTTTCAGCAGAAGGTCACAAAACCAAAAGTTTGAAGCATAGTAGTAAGGAAATTAGAAAGCGAGAGGAAGAGAACAAGCTAGAAGACAAAGGCGTAAAACAAGTGGACAGTCCTGCCAGGGTGCAAGAAAACAATCAGTTTGCTGATAAAAAAGCTAGTAGAAGATTTGCGGGGGGAAACAGAAAAGCAAGTTTGTCTTCCAAAGACATGGATACGGGAGAAGAAAAAATACCAGCAGTTATATCTGTAGGCAGCTCTTTCCCAGTTTCTCAGAACATAGTCTGGACTAGTAGTCACACATTACATTCTGAACAAAGCCAAGAGCCAATGGAGATTGAATTGCAACGGACACTCAGTGAATCATCTCATCAGACATCTCAAGCAGAAGAAAAAAGCAGTAATGATTCACAAGTGACTGAATTTAAAAATAAAGCCGAAGACCAAACCCATCATAATTCAGTGTATGAGTTTAATAAATCAGGTCATTCCAAAGAAAGAACCTCAGAACCTTCCCTTTCAAGTCACATTAGCTCCGAGCAAAAAGGTGAAAATGTTTCCAAAAAGGAAGAGGATGAACCAAGAGATATAAATGGTCACGCTTTGAAGAACGTGGGACTTATTAAGCAGGAGCCCTATCATGCGATTGCTTGGTGTGAGACAAGTGATAAAATCTCACTTACTTCTCACAAGGACAATGAAAAGTTAAAATTCCAAGGAATGTCTGAGGGTACTGCAGCACTGAACAGTCCTAAAAATATAATTAATCCAAGCAAAGAAAGCAGTTCTCCAACAGAGAGCTCCTCAAGAGAAGAGGTTAACAGCCTTGCAGAAAGCACAAACCCCTTGATTAGTGTATCTGTGGAGGAATCTTTAAATTTAGATACACCTTGCATTGAAGATGCTGTTTCTGACAATAAAACTGAAGATTCTGCTAAAATCGAACAACATGGTACTCTTGTTCTTGGTGCTAGTGTGAAAGGAGGCACAGAAAATGACATCACCGTTGAAAGCATAGATGAAGCTGCTTATTTAAGTGACAAACAAGCAGCTGAAGAGAATGTAGGCATTCAGGAGAGTGTTGTACAAGGAAGCGTTAGAAGTGTGTTAACTGGTGTGGTGCAGAGTAACAGTCTGACTGACCTGGTGATAGTTGGTGGATGTGTCCGTACAGACAAATCTGTGTCCTCCGTCTTGGAGAAAGTGGCAAGAGACAATCCAGGTGAAGGTTTTTCTGTAAAGGAAGGCCAGCCTGCTACAGAATGCAAAGACAAAACAGAGGAAAATCATAGTACCAGTGCTGTGACGGAATCCTCTTCAGGAAAGAACCTTTCAGAAGGAGGAACTAGTGCCAATGCAAGAAGAGTCACTGAAGATAAAAATGAAACCAATGTAGTAGGCAGTAGTGTAGGGGGCAACAGTTGTGATACCTGCCTCAGCATGGAGACTTCTGATGCAACCATTATAGGAACTAGCACTGAGAGAAGTACTGGAAGCACAGTAACTGCCACAAGTACAGGAGAAAGCAGTGGTGAAGAAAGCTCATCTGTAAATTTGCAAAGGGAAGGCGATGCCATTATTTCCTGTTCTGAAGAAAAAGGGAAGGCTACTTTAATCTGTACAAGCATAGAAGCCGATGAAGGTTTCCATGTGGGCACCTGGACCAAAAACAAGCAAGGGCCCCATTTTGCAACCGAAAAGTGTACCGTCACTGCTGCTGAAGAAAGTGGTGTTGGCGTTACTGAAGGGCTTGCTGCCTGCGAAAGTTCCTTAACCAGTACAAAGGAGGATGACAGTGATGAATGCGCTGCGAATTATGTCGAAGAAAGCGGTAAACAGCTAAACAACAAAAGCGGTGTAGAACTTGAGCAAAATTTGGATAACACTGAAACCGACGAGAAAGATGATGCTGTGACCAGCGCAGGCTCTGAAGGAAGGTGTACAGCATCCGCCTCTCATGGTACGAGCCGTTTTGACAGTGCTGCTGCCTGCATTAGTGAGGTAGAAGGTGATGGGGCGGTGACCAGTGCAGGCACCACTGATCGGAATGGCTCTCTGCACAGTGAAAATCCAGATGAATGTCAAACCAATGCAAGTGGGGTGGGGCAAGTGAAAGCAGTGGAAGGTGCTGTGACTTGCACCGGCGCAGCAAGAGGAAGTGTCGGCTTTGCTATCTGCTCAGTCACTGGTACAGACTCTCCAGAAGACAGCTCTGTGACTGGAGCATGTGCCAGATTAGAGGCCAGTAATGCAGTGACTGGAACCCATGCCAACAAGAGTGAAGACATTGTGTATGGCGAAAGCGCCGTCACCAGCACAGGCATAACGGCAGAAGATGACCCTGAAGCTGCGACTGCTTGTGCCGGCTTGGAAGACAGCAATGAAGGTTTTTCCATCTCTTTAGGCATGCAAGAAAAATACAAACGTGCTACAGACAGCACCGAAGCCACAGCTGAAACAAATGTCACGGAGGTTAGCCGAGGCTCCTGCGATGACGAAGGTTTTGTGACCAGCACTGGCGCCAAGGAGGACGACGAAGAAGGTGAAGACTTTGTTACCAGCACGGGAAGAGGAAATGAAGAAATGGATCATGCCTCCGCCTGTACAGGAACCGAAGAGAGTGGAAGGTCAGTGCTTTGTGTTGGAGACGCAGAAAGTGGAAGTTCCTCCATCTGCCGAGCTACAGGCCGGCTTGGAACAGAGCTGAGGATGCTGACCACAGATGTAGGTAAAGGTACTGTTGATAGCATGACCAGCTTTGGGGAAGAAAACAAGAGTAGCAGTGTCAACCACAGCACCAAGGGAATCGTTGAAAGTAGCACTACTAGTGTTGGTTCAGCCAATGACAATGTTATGGGCTTCATCATAGAAAAAGAGGAAAAATCCGCAAATACAGAGAAATATGAATTTGGCATGACCAGTGCAATCTCAGAACAAAGTATAGGCCAACCTTCTGCTATGGAAGAGAAAAATGAGAATGCCATGTCTTACGTAGACAATAGGAAATGTGAAGGCCTGGTCTTGAGAATGGAAGAGGCCATTCCTTCAGCTTCTGAAGATGATGAAGATGAAGCTGAGACCATCTCTACAAGTGTGGTCAAAGTATGTCTTTCACCTCCGCATTGTTCTTCTGAGCACATGGAGCAAACCTCTGCTGAAAACTATGATATGACCACAAGTATAAGTGGAGAAGAATTTGAGGCCCCTATGCCTAGCACAGCCGTTGACTCCTGTCTGAGTCAAGATGGAGCTGTTACACCAAATAAGGTTTCCACAAGTGTGTTGGAAGAATTTGAAGCCCCTATGCCTAGTGCAACCATGGAAGAAGGCGAGGGTCAGTTTGCTACTGGAAGAGCAATAGAAATGACCTCAACCAGCGTGAAAATGTGTGCCGTTCCCATGTCGAGTGCATCCAGGGGAGAAGCTAACAAAAACTGTACAGCAGACCAGAGCCAGGAGGAAAGAGATGAGTGCACTGTGATTTCCACAAGCATTAACGAAGAGTTGGAGGTTCCTCTTTCTCACGCAGGCACAGAAGATTTGATTCCACCCTTTGCCTTAGGATTAAAACATCCTGCTCACATAGCCATGATCTCAACAAGCTCTGCAGAACATCTGGAAATCTCTGTGTCTCCTGCCACCACACAAGAATTGAATCCAGTTTCTGAAACAAGAACAGAAGGAAGACTGGAGTCTTTCACTATTTCTACAAGTACGACAGAAGGAGTGCTGATGCTAGCAGAAACAGAAGGAAAAGATGATGGTACCATCGTCTGTCCAGACGCAACAGAAGAAACCAAAGCTGTTCATCCCAGTGATGCCACAGGCCAAGAATATGAACTGGCTGTTCAGAGCACATTAAAAAGCAGCCAAGGGGCTACAGTTTTTGTTGAAGAGGAGACAAAATGTGATGCCTCTGGACAAAACGTTGCCAGCATCAAACCTGATCTGCAGTTGGTTGCCTTGAAGATAGAGAATCCAGAGGTAATTGCAACAGTTGCTGCCAGAGTGGTGGAAGAATGTGATAGTGCTTCCAACATTCCTGCCTTAGAGGAGACTCCACTTGCTTTTGACAGCATAGAAGTAGATGGTGAGCGGAGTGTTGTGTGTGCTGAAGCAGGTGACCATTCCATATCTTCAACCCCAGAAGAAAGCAAGGACATTTCTGCTGTGCTTTGTGAAGAAAGTCCAAGTGTCTCTCAGGAGGAACCTGGGATTGCTTTGACTGGAGAATTGGCAGCATCTGAGACCACAGAGGATACCAAAAAATCTGAAACAACTGCAAATACAGGGAAATCCTCTAGTGTAGATGAAAACCTCTGTACAGAAATATGTTTGGAGTCCTCTTCCAATGACCGGCTATCTGCTGAAATCTCCGTGCAAGCCCAACAAGGTGTGCTACATAATGAAGTTACCTCAAACCCTTCTGACATTCTGTTGGAACAAGAAAGAGGAGATAAAAAATTAGTAACAGACTATATTAATCATGATCCAGTATTAAGTACTGACCTTTCTGGAAAAAGGGATCTCCCCAAGGGGGAATATTTGACTCCATTACTTTCTGAATCGGGGAGCAATTCTGAGAACAGAGCACTTGCCATAGAAACAGATCTGTGCATGCAACATAATTTGGCTGACGTTGAAGCCAACGTGGATGATTGTCATGAACCGGAAGCTGCTTCTCGAGAAAGTGTAGGACATCATTCTGGTGAGGTTTCCTGTTTTTTTAATATAATGTATTGTGAGGTTTCAGGAACTCAAGATTTGAATGTTTCTTGATAATTTTTTAAGACTTCAGCACCCGTTAACATAAATGACCTGCTAGTTATTTCAGGTTTCATCAGTTCTACAAAGGAGAAGTGTAATACACAAAGCTAAATGAATACTGGGTTGGATACAGACAGCTTTTCTGCTGGTGAAAAAGGAAGGTGTCCCTTTTGACCACCAAGAAGGGCTATTCTGGGCAACTAGGGGTGATCATGGTTTAAAAAAAAAAAAAAACAACTCATGTGGCATGTATTGTAGTAAGAAAGGGGATTGAGAGAGAGTGAATGAAAAAGCTGTCTGAATCCAGCCCATTAAGTAATGGAAAGCTCAATTAAAACCAGGATTATGTTTAGGATGCCTTTGGGTGGTAAACATTTTCTGTCCCAGGTAGCCAGCGTGAATACTACTGCAGTATGCAGTATATACTACTACTTAAAAGTAGTACATTAGCAGTATGTATTGTGATCATATGTAGAAATAGTACATATAATTGAGGTCTTTACAAAATGGAGAGCATTGTCTGACAGCGATTACTTTTAAAATCATAGGAGTGGATCCTGTCTAGCACAGTCAGAGCAGCATGTGTGGAAATGAACCCCTATATCCTACCAGGAAAAGTAGGGGAACAGTAAAGAGTCTGGCGTGAGCAAGGGGAATAGTCAAACATCCTCTACCCTGTCCCATTTCTGAAAAACATGGTTAGTATCCATGCCATAGTTTATTCCATCACATATCTGGAAATCCTCGAGAGAGGATCCTAGTAAGTGAATATTTGTGAAACAGTTTTCCAATTGACATATAGCATTCGTAAAAGGAAACATTGTATGCATTTTATATATGCACCACCCAGAATATCTTTTAAATATGATATTTAAAGCTAAGCTATAAAAAATCAGACAAAAATAAAAGATTTACAAATAAAAAGAATAGTGTAAGCAATAATGTCAAACAGGTTGCCCGCGGGCCGGACCTGGCCCCCGGAGATCTGTTCTCCAGCCCGCAAGCTGAGGTCCGTGCCCCGCCCCCGCACTTTCCCCGGTGCAGCCCGGGCCCCACGGGGTCCAGGCGCACCCTCCCCGGCCCCTGCACTTTCTTGGGTGCAGTTCAGCCCCACGGGGGCCAGGCGCACCCTCCCCGCCCCCCGCATTTTCCCCGGCACAGTTCAGCCCCACAGGGGCCAGGCGCACCCTCCCCACCACCCCCCCACATTCCCCGGCGCAGCCCAGGCCCCGCGAAGGGCAGGCGTTCCCTTTCTGGATTCCCCCTCATGGAGTCCAGGTCTACCCCACCAATTGCAGTGCCAGCTTGCTCCCCGTCGGCCTGGGAAGTCAAGCGGCGCCAGCCGGCCCTGGCTCGGCTTGAACCTGGAGGAAGCCACATGGGGGGGTAGACCTCCTCCCAAGTAAGCCCACCGAGGGGCGCTGCACGCAGAAGACGTTTTCGCGCACGTGTGTGTGTCCACTGGCGGTCCCCCGGGGCGGTTGCAAGCCCACGCCATCTGGCTTTGGTGTTTCCCTACTGGGATGGGGGACCCCAGCTGGGGGGGGCTCCTTCCCCTTCCCCCCTCCCTCTGCAAAAGATGGCCCTGCTCAGTGCCTGCTTTTGCTGCGCTGAAGGTTTTGCTCGAGGGGGCTGGAAAGGAAGTGGGGGAATCGCACATGTTCAGTGCGGGAGGGCGGAGCAGAGATCGGTGCTCAAAGATTGCAAAGTGGCTGTGCTGGTCGGAAGCAGAAGCCTTCCACTACTATATTAGAAGCAATGGAAAGCAGACGTGGGGGGGGGGGAGAGCTACTGCTGGTCTGAGTAGACAATACTGACTTGGATGGACCAAGGTCTGATTCAGTGTAAGGCAGTTTCGTGTGTCTCCCCCACCCACACACAACCCAGTTAATGGGGCTGTTCTCCCACTGAGTTTGGAGTACATCTTCATCAGCGGGTTTTGTCGTTCCTATGCTCAGGGAGGCAGGATCCAAAAACCTTTGCTTCCTGTCACATGTGCTAGGACTGCCCTCTGATATCCAGTTCTCTTCCTGCCTTAGAGGGAGAAGCAGCATTTGTGGTTAGCTCTGTAGCAAACCTTCTTTCCTAGCCTTTGAACTTCAATAATTATTCCTGTCTAACTTTATTTCTGTGTTTTGTTAGTCCTAATCTTGGTCTGTGTGCACCCAACAGCCTTTTCCTCTTGCATCTACTGTTTTCCCTCGTCTTTGCCTCTGTCTCCCCCTCCCCTCTCCTCCATTTACAGTATGTCTGAGAGTGGAGATAGGGCTTCAGAGGAATTAATGTCAGGAGACGAGGAGCAAGTTGAAGGACTCTTCCCCCCCCCCCTCTCATCGGCCCCAAGGGTCTTTACCAAGGTCCTGGTGACGTTGGTGGCTCACCTGAGAGAGGTAGGGATCCACGTGTTCCCATGTTTAGCCGATATCCTGGTGAGCGCTCCTTCAGAACAACTGTCCTTACAGCACACAGAGAGCGTCCTCCGGGCTCTAGAACTCCACGGTTTCCTGGTAAACCGGATCAAGAGCACCCTCTCTCCGTCCCAGTTCATCCATCACCTGGGGGTGTTCATAGACACGAACCAGAATGCAGTCTTCCTTCCGCCAGACAAGATTTCCTCCATTGTCAAGTTGACAAGGACAGTGATTCTTTCCAAATCCTCTGGCCTGTCGTCCTTAGTCAGACTGCAGGGGGAAATGGTGGCATGCATAGGGATTGTGCCATGAGCTCGCCTCCACATGAGGGACCTGCAATGGTTTCTCAAGTCATTTCAACTGCAGATAACTCAAACGAGGAACCCACGCCTCACCGTCCCGAGACAAGTGAAGGACAGCTTAAGGTGGTGGACCAGGTCCCACAACCTAGCCAAGGGCCAGAACTATCTCCCGATCTCCATGATCCAGATTTTCACCGATGCCAGCTTGGAAGGCTGGGGGGCGATTCTGCAGCAACAAGTAGCACAGGGTCGCTGGACACCGGAAGAGAGTCACCTCCACATAAATCGGCTGGAATTACGGGCAATCTGGAAAGCCTTGATAGAATTTCAGCCAAGAATCGAGAACAGTCACGTCCTGCTGAGAATGGACAATGTCTCAGCAAAAGCTTACATAAACAAGCAAAGTGGGGTTTTTTTAAAGAATTTTTATTATTTTTCATAAAATCATATATAAGCTTTTCAACAAATACTTAAAAATAATTACATAAACATTTGTATCAGGATATATGTTTGTTGAAAATACATCATTTATAAGAGATTAGATAAGTAAAAACTTCCCCTTCATCCTCCTCCTATCTTTTTATTTGCTTGTTTGGTCTTTTGCATTTAAAATGCTAATCCTAATGTTATTTTATATTATGTCTAACAATAACTTTCTTATTGCATATTAATTTCATTTCAACCAAAGGTATAAAGATAGGATTTAAGTATTGCAATTTTTTACCCAAACCCTATTAATCAGTGGATTAGAACAAAGAATAACCTTGCAATTTCCCCATATGAGTTTCAGTCTCTCAGTAAGCCCTCCATGCCTCCCATTCGCCCATAAACTGAGCATTGTCTTTTTGGTTTACCAAAGCTGTAAGTTTAACAAGCAAGGCGGGTCTTGTTCCTCCTCCCTTCACGCAGAAGCCATAACAATTCTGAATTGGGCAGAGGCTCACTTGGCATCCATCAGGGCAGAGCACATAAAAGGAGTACTAAACGAGCAGGCAGATTGGCTCAGCCAACAGCAGGTGGACGAGGGGGAGTGGTCCTTGAAGAGAGAGACCTTCCTTCAAATAACGGAGAAATTCAGAAGACCTATTATGGACCTCTTCGCAATAGGTGAAAATCACCAGCTCCCAAGGTTCCTGTCAAGATTTATGCATCCAGGGGCAGAGGGAATAGACGCACTGTTGTCCCTGTGGCCACGGGGTCTACTTTATGCATTTCCACCTCTACCAGTGATCTCCAAAGCTCTACAAAAAATCAGACAAGAGAGGGCCCTGGTCATCTTCATAGCCCCTCGATTGCCCCGACGACCTTGGTTCGCAACACTGAGAGAGCTGTCGATCCAGGAGCCATGGTCCCTACCTCCAGTCCAGGACCTTCTCCAACAGGGCCCCTTAGTACACCCAGATCCAGCCTGGTTAAAGCTGACCGCCTGGCTCTTGAAAGGTCAAGGTTGCTAGAGACGGGCTATATCTCAGAGGCCGTCGACACCATGTTGGAAGCCAGGAAACAATCCACCAGGCGCATATACAATTTTTCCTGGAAGGCCTTCCCTAGATGGTGCTGAAGAAAACATATGGATCCAGTGACCATTTCCACTGGCAACTTGCTTGACTTTCTCCAGGAGGGATTAGCTAAGGGCTGAAGGCATCTACTCTCAAACGACAGGTGACGGCGATCGCGACGGTTGTTCCCCAACTGGATGGCTACCCAATGTCAAGGCATCCCCACATAGTCACTTCCTTGAAAGGAGCCTCGGCCATCTCTCCTCTGACAATTCATAGATTTCCGACTTGGAGACTTCACGTGGTACTCCAGTCTCTGACTCAACACCCATTTGAACCCTTACGGGAGGCTTCCCTGGGTCACCTTAGGATGAAAGTTCTCTTCCTCACAGCTGTTACATCAGCTAGAAGGGTGTCGGAACTGGCGGCTTTGTCATCTAGAAAAAGCGTCTGCATCTTCCATGCGGATAAAGTAGTACTACGTCCAGATCCGGCCTTTATCCCGAAGGTAAATTCTAAGTTCCATAGACAACAGGAACTCCATCTTCCATTCTTTTGCCCTCACCCTTTTCATCCAAAGGAGAAGAACTGGCACACTCTGGACATGAAAAGAGCTTTGCACATCTTTTTGAGAAGAACGGAACCTTTGCAGCGCTTGGAGTCGTTATTCGTTTTTATTTCATCACCCAATAAAGGTTGCAAAATGTCAAAGGCAGCTATCAGCAAGTGCATCAAACAGTGTATCTTACTGTTCTATCAACTTAGCAACATACCAGTGCCGTTAGGAATTACCGCTCACTCAGTCCGCAGCGCCGCTACTTCAGCAGCATTTGATGGCCATGCATCCGTGGAAGAAATCTGTAAGGCTGCGACCTGGTCGAGCCCTTCTACGTTCATAAGACACTACAAGATAAATGCCTAGTCTTCATCCGATGCGGCATTCGGCAGAAGAGTCCTCCAGAATGTTGTATCAAATGATCAATGAAGACTGAACGTCAGCTTTTGAAGATCCCGCTGATGAAGATGTACTCCGAACTCAGTGGGAGAACGGAACCTTGGTTTACCTGTGAAGGTTCCTTCTACACTGAGGGAGGAGTACATCTTGCCCACCCAGGGTGAAGAATGTCAAGTGTCCAGATAAAGCTGAATTTAAAAAAAATTAAAAATGGGAAAACAATACGTTATATATAGGAATAATAAATAAGGTGAATTAGAATAAAGTATTTTCATGTTCTGCTTGTTACTCATTCTTGATTTTAAGCTGTGTTTTTTGCAGTGGCTGCTCCTTGTTCTTTTGGGTGCACATCTGTCTTTCTGTTTTTAAAAATTCTGCTATGGAAGTCCTCGAACTGGATATCAGAGGGCGGTCCTAGCACATGTGACAGGAATCAAAGGTTTTTTTGGATGCTGCCTCCCTGAGCATAGGAACGACAAAACCCGCTGATGGAAGATGTACTCCTCCCTCAGTGTAGAAGGAACCTTCACAGGTAAGCCAAGGTTCCATTTTGCTCCCCACCCCAACATCTTGGATGCTTCTGGGGCTTTGCCCAGACCTGTCAGCTGGATCACCTGTTGCATTGGCGATCCTCCCTCCTTAACTGTGCCCTTGCCAGTTAGCCTGTTGGGGGAGGGGATCATGCCCTACCTTCTGGATGCGGCCTTCCTGCTTGGAGCCAGCATGGTGTGGTGGTTTGGAGCGGTGGACTTTGATCTGGAGAACCAGGTTTGGTTCCCTGCTCCTCCACATGAGCAGCAGAGGCTGCTCTGGTAAATTGGATTTGTTTCCCCACTTTTCCGCATGGGGCCGGCTGGGTGGCCTTGGCTTGGTCACAGCTCTCTTAGAGCTCTCTCGGCCCTGCCTGCCTCGCGGGGTGTCTGTTGTGGGGAGGGGAAGGGAAGGTGATTGTAGGGCTGTGGCTCAGTGGTAGATCCTCTGCTTGGCATGCAGAAGATCCCAGGTTCAATCCTTGGCATCTCCAGTTAAAAAGGACTAGGCAAGTAGGTGATGTGAAAGACCTGAGACCCTGGAGAGCTGCTGCCAGTCGGCAGGACAATACTGACTTTGATGGCCCGAGGGCCTAATTCAGTATAAGGGAGCTTCATGTGGTGGTGGGGGGGAACCAGGTCTCTGTCCAGAGGCCAGGTCTACCCATTGGCTTGCAAGGCGGTAGACCTGGCCTCCCGACAGGGACACACACCACCTCCATAGAGGCCAGGTCTACCCATTGGTTTCTATGGAGGCCCATAGAAACCAATGGATAGACCTGGCCTCCAGGGCGGGGGGAAGTTCCCATTGGGAGGCCAGATCATGCAAGCCAGTGAGTAGACCTGGCCTCCAGTTTTCTCAGGCTGTGGCTGGAAACCTGTTCTTGCTTGCCTAGCCATCTCCCCCGCCACCACCCTTTTCAGGTACAGCAAGGTCTCTTGGGGCTCACATGCCCTCCCTGCCATCCCCCCCTGTAGCTTCCCAGGCGCAGTGAGGCCCTCATGGGCCTGGCGCGCCCAATTTATATCCAGTATCTGGCATTACATTTTATTGTATTGATTTATTTATTTGTTACGCATCTTCGGCCCGACCAAGAGACATTTATGTTATATCCGGCCCTCCTCACAGATGAGTTCGACACCCCTGGTGTAAGCCGAATCTTCATGTGCATAATGCTACCTTAACTTCAACAAATCCATAAATTCATTATGGGAATTGGAACTGGCAGAACAGAACAAAGAATGAGAATTAAGAAAAGTAAAATTAGTTTGAATATTATTAGAATGCAAAGACTGCAAGTAATTTAGAATACAGTTAACAAAATATGAAAGGTCTGTACAAGAATAGCTATGAAAACTTAAATAATAAACATTAATGAGTGGCAGAAAAATCTTGCATCAGATATTCAGTAGTGGTTAAATTGATGACAAAACCACATCCTTTGAAATTTCAAACATGTCTTGCCTAGTGGTGCCTCTTCCCTTCCAAGGTTTTTGAGCCGGTCTTTTCAGATAAGCAGAAGTACATGGATTTAAGCTGCCTGGTCCTAGGCCTGTTTATTTAGAAGTAAAATTCCTTAAAAGCTCTAGGATTGGGCTGTTAGTTCCTTTTAGTTAGGAGAAAGCCTGATTATTTTTTTAAATATATATTTATAAAAATTGTGAGCCAACTTTCCATTTCATGTAAATAGGTCAAAGGATGATGCAACTGTTTTAAGGAAAAAATTGACTCATTCAACTTGATAACTTAATATTTAGCAAGGTAACAAGATTGAAGCAAGTCAAGCCTTTATGTGCATGTTTAAATTACTCTCCTTTAGATAATGAAGAAATTCTTCCCATTGTGCCTGAAGAGCGGGTACTGCAGTCTGAGTTGATGGCTGATGAGGTATTTGAGATATTATGCGAATATTATTTCCTGTATAATTGTGCACACTTTTTTCAATATTTAAGGCCAATTTTTAGGAGAAAATAAAACCTGGTTTGAGCTTTTCAAACCCTTCAGAACACGCTGACCAAGAAATTTTGCACCAGCATTTCAGAGTATTATTTCTACTGTGCAATTCTAAGTGGAGTTGACCTCACGGGGCCAAGAAGATGTAACTTAGCTTAGGACTGTGCTGTAAACCATGTTCCAGGATCCCTGTCGCACCATATTATCACTGTCTACTTGGGCATTTGTTGTAGCACCATCCAGTGAGATGCAGTTTCCATGTTGGCAGACTTTGCTGGCAAAGATGGTGGGGC
The DNA here is from genome assembly GCF_029931775.1 of Euleptes europaea. Taxonomy (NCBI): domain Eukaryota; kingdom Metazoa; phylum Chordata; class Lepidosauria; order Squamata; family Sphaerodactylidae; genus Euleptes; species Euleptes europaea. The sequence continues at coordinate 85,273,966 of NC_079320.1, forward strand.
TGCATCTGCTGGCCTGTTCTTCCCCTTTTTGAAGTCGAAGCTCCCCCCTTGTACAACCAGACCACACAGAATGCTGGGAGATAGCTTCAAGTTATTTGGTGACATCAGGGATTGGAGCTGAGAACCTCTACATGCAAGCAAGTTATTCCTGCCCCTGAGATGAGCTTTAGTGAAGGCTATTATGATACTCCCTCTCATTTGGCCTGCAACAGTCATTGCCGATCCCAGGACTGATGGTTGCCATACAAACATAGTGAGTGCAGCGTAGAGCACTGTAAATATTGTAGTTTTGATATTGTTTTCCCGCCTTGATTTCACAGGAGCTTCCATGCAAGAGCCCGATAAAAGAAAATCAGCAGGAAGAGGGCCCGCCAGAAGAGAGTAACAAAGGTAAACTTATTTTTCAGGAGAGAGATTTGGGCACCCAGCAGTGGGATTGGATGCATCTTTCCTTCACACGGAACTCTTGCTGCACAGTGTTTAGTAAACTCAAAATAAATGTCAGAGAAGTTAGATGCAAAGTAGCTTTTGTTTGCAATAGGAATAGAAACAGTCATCCTAGATCAGTCATGTCCAAAGTCCGGCCCGGGGGCCAATTGCGGCCCCCGGGCCGGTTTAATACGGCCCCCCAGCCCGTTTTGCAGAGAGAGAAAAGGGGGTGCGTGGGGGCTGCGCCTGTGCTTTGCATCCCCGACTGAGGGGGCAACGCTTGGGCGGAGAGTCGCCTCGATTGGCTGTCTCAGCCCCACCCCCCGGAATGAAGGCCAGCGAGTCTGAAACCCTAGAGAGGCCACTTCCTTCTTACCCAGAGCCCGCGTGTTGTTCTGACGCGTGGAAAAGCAGCAGCAGCTCCTCCCGAGTGGGTCAAGGGGGATCCTGAGGATGGGTTGGGGGGACTCGAGGGTGGGAAAGGTGGTGGTGGGGAAGGGAAATGCAAGGGAGGTCAGAGGCTCGCCCCAATCTGGGAGAGGAAAGACACCCCACACACACACAAACACCGAAAAGCCTGGGGGTGGGGGGGCTGCTCCGTATGGCTCTCCTCTTTCCTCCTTCCTCTCTGCAGAGGGGTGGGGTGGGGGAGATGCAGCCCCTTCCCTGCATTGCAGAGGTCTCGCGAGGGATCCAGATTTGCAGGGTGGGAGGGAGGGAGGAGGGGAGAGACTGGATGAGTCTTGGGGATTGTGAGTCAAGGAAAGGCAGGGGGGAGAGGGGGCTAGATTTGGGGGCAGGGAGTGTTTGGAGTCAGACACCCCAGCAGGTTCTCTCCAAGGAAAGTGGCTGCTTCGAAAGAAGGGATGGGGTGGGGGAAATAAATGACTCCTGGCATGTGTCGTGTTTGGAAACGAGGTGTGTTCAGACGGGGCCGAGTCTGCAGAGGACACCCGTGTTCATTCCAGAGGTCAAAGCCCCGAGCAGAGAGCAAAGAAGTCAGAAGGAAAAAAGAAGAGAAGAGTTGGTTTTTATATGCCCACTTTCTCTACCACTTAAGGGTGGCTTACAATCGCCCTCCCCTTCCCCTCCCCACAACAGATACCCTGTGAGGTAGGTAAGGCTGAGAGAGCTGTGACTAGCCCAAGGTCACCCAGCTGGCTTCGTGTGTAGGAGCGGGAAAAACAAATCCAGCTCACCAGATTAACCTCCACCGCTCGTGTGGAGGAGTGGGGGAATCAGACCCGGTTCTCCAGATCAGACTCCACCGCTCTTAACCACTACACCACGCTGGCTCTCATGGGGAGAAAAACTCCACATTCCTCCCTGCACGGGAGATGTCAGAGTGTTTGAATCTTGGGCTCCATGAGAATGAAAACCAGTTTATTTCCTGGCTCAGATGAGGGGAGGACAGAATACCCCCGGCATGGTTGAAGGGAGAGAGTCGACAGTCCCAGAGAGGCACATGAGTGGGGGGGGGGGAGGGGGGAAGAGTTCCTGCTCCCTCCCTACAGAAAGAAGGTTGGAGATTTAGAAGCTGGGGGGTGTCCGGTGAGCTGAAAGGGGCTTTGGGGAAAGGAAGGAATGTAGCCATGGTTTTTGTGGTGCAGTCTGTGTTTATGGGCATAATAAGTATGCCATTTGCAATAAACTTTGCATAAAATAGTTAATTTGCATTTAATTAATTTAATTAAGATTGTCAGGCAAAATGGTCGGCCCTCACGCATGTTCACTTCATCAAATCTGGCTCTCTTTGAAAAAAGTTTGGACACCCCCGTCCTAGATCATACTACAGTTCAGCTTCCAAATAATGTGGGTGGAGAGAAGGTGGCTAATCCTCATGTGGGACTAGCAGGCTGCTTAGCTGTTGTGGAGATTCTGTTATCCAAATTAGATGGTTGGGGGAATTAGCACGGAGACAGACCTTTGTAAGAGGTTGGGTAATGAGGATCTTTGCAGCCAGTGTATACAGGGATAGGCCCTTGTAGAAAAAAACTCCCAATAAAGAAGCATTGTTCCAAATAAAAAGGAGTTATATTATAAAATGATTTTAAGCACACGAAATAGCACACACACACAATTCATACAAGAGTTCAGAAGTAAAAGGGTGGAGGGGTGGGATTCTAGAGTTAGGGTTCTGGTGATAATTACCAATTTTGAAGAGCGACGTCCGAATGAAAGCGCTGTAGAGGGGGAAATAGCCAGCGTCTCCGGAAAGCAAAGCGAGAGACCTTACACAGAAGTAAGGGGGTGAGTGTTTGGATCCAAAGACACACACAAACTATGAATGCCACAAGGGCTAATATGTATACCCCAAATGAGTTCTGGGGTAACTGGAAAAGGAAAGCTTTAGCAAGGACAAAGAACTTGATTGCTCCTTCGAGGTCCAAACAAAGAAAGGGGTAGAAGATTGATGTGTGTCATTCAAGCGAATGTCGGGGTAATTGCATTGATTAATTGCTGGTGATTGCTCTGTATAGATATTAGAATGTGGGGAAATGTCAGAGGGGTTTTCTCAGGATGGGTGTGAGTCAAACCAGAGATATTTGCTCAGTCTCCTCTGAATGCTTGATGAGGTTTGAGGGGCATCGGATATGTATAAGATAGCTAGGCTTTTACTAAATAGTAAACAGGCTTTTACCTGTTCTTGTAGGTTATCCGGGCTGTGTGACCGTGGTCTTGGTATTTTCTTTCCTGACGTTTCTCCAGCAGCTGTGGCTTTTACCTGTTGATGAGATTCAAAGTTTTCAGTGTTGTCCAGGTGGCTGCTAGGAGTGCTTAATTTAATATGCGAGGGGAAGCTTAGTCATCCCCATTGTCTGTCAGCCTTTCACAGTTCAGGCCAGAAATAAATGTAAAGTGACCGACACATCCAACTCCAAAGTATAGCACACACACCGTGATGGATTCCAGGTCCCTGGAAGATTGGTTCACCTCAGTGGAGCAGTGCCCTGCTCTTGGACCAGCCTTTGGTCCTTTATGCACGTTATGGCACCTCAGGTAGCTGGAGCGATCTGAACCCTAACAGTACTTCAGTGTTTGCCCTGTGGGTCTTCTGTACTTGTCTGTGTATTGCAACTTGGTGCTTCCCTGCTCAGAATGTTAGGGTTTCTTCTTCCATCACCCTTAAAAGCACTCTTTATCACAGTGTCACATATTTTCAAGACAATCCTTCTGTTGTGATCTCTAAACTGTACAATATGTGAGAAGCGTTCAAAATTTGCAGTACCTTTCACATATTAGAGACATTTTTAGAGCGCTCCCTCTGCTCTATTTAGCCTAGGTAAAAGGAAGTTGTTTAAAAGACATGTTTTCTGTCAGAAATGAGTGAGCGCAGCAGACGCTGAGTTGAGTAGTCCAAGACTCCCAGGAATGTAAATTCCCTGTTGCTGTTTAAGAGGCTAAGATCAAACTCTGTGGCTGTTCAAGTCTGAAAGTTTCTTTTTATGAGTCCTTAATGTAGCGTCAATAAAAGGAACTATGTACGCATTTTAATTTCTGTTAATGAACATGCTTTTCACAAGGAACTCTTAGAATAACACTCAGTGCTGGTTGCCTTCTAAATTTACAGTAGGCCATTGCTGTAAATCCAGAAATTAAACATTTTAAAGCAGAGATGGGCAAGCAGAAGCCATTAGCTTCCTGTCTGGCATTCAGTGCGGCGCCCCAAGCCAAAGAGCTTGTGTTCTGCAGCCCTGGCGCAGGAGAAGGGGCTCTGCCCAAACCTCTCCAGCTGTTCATGTATGGGAGCGAGGAGCTAAAAGTCCCTTTTCTGTGTGGACTAAGACAGTCTGCAGAGCTGCTGTCGGAAACACACAGGCGACAGAAAAGGCAAGGAAGGGGAGATTTTCACCCTCCCTACTTCAGTCAGTGCTACAAAATATGTAAAATTCCTTGAAATTTTGAAGCTGTGGGAGGGGGACATTTTTTTCCATCTTTTTTCCTCAGGAAAAGTTTTTTTTTGGCGATTTTGGGAAGAATTGAAGTAGATGCAATGATTATTTTTCTATCAGACCTAAACTAATTTGCTGCTTAAAACATAAATTACATCATGTATATAAACTGTGCGTATAAAAGCATATAAAATTGTGTTAATTGGCAGCTTTGATTTTCTGCAAGCAAAATGGCAAGGATAGCTACCCACTGCTGCATCCTCTGCAGTGTGGGCACATTTAATTCATTCCAAAAGAACAGACATATTTCATAGGATTTTTTTTCAGTGCCCACCAAAGTTTCCCATTTTCCCACAAGAAAAATGGAATCGTATACATTTTGAGTGAGTTAAACCTTTTTATTTTTAGTTAACTCATTCCAAATTGGGGGGTGGGATGTTTCATAGGAGTTTTTTTTTTCCAGTGTTCCCAAAAATTTCCATTGGAAATATTGGGGGGAAAGTCCACAGACTTTCATGCTATATATTTTCAATGAGCACGCCTAGCATTATTTATTATGGTCAAAGACCAGAACAACAGTACATACAATTTTATATGAGCAAAAAATTATCTTTAAAAGCATTTCACTCGTTTAAAAAAAATCAAAGGATTTTTTCCAGTAGCCCACGAACAGTTCAATCCTAAGGAAGTGTTACAGTTGTCTAAGTCAATTTAAGCCACTGGGTTTAGAAGAGGTGACTGCATAGAATTGCACTGAAAATCTCCCAGTTTTTTTCCTTTTAAAAACTGCAAAAATAGGCTCGAGGGAGATTTCCCCCACAAATGTTTCTGTTTGTTCTCCCCCCCCCCCTTCTGGGCCTTTGCATCTCTAGGTGCTCCAGAAAGTTTTCTGCTACCTTGTGGCTCAAAAACAAAACAGTTATGGGAACTGTAGTTCCTTAGAGAGGATGCACCAGAGTCCTCTCCTTCTGCATTGGCTACCACCAGTGAGGTATGGCTTGGAGTTTCAGGAAGGGGCTTGGATGCAGACTGTGGAAGAAGCATAGAGATAGCAATACTAGAAAAGCAGCCAGCTCTTGGCTTCCAGCTTGGTTGGGAATATCCATCAATCTCTGCCTGATATGCCTGCTTGGGGGGCGGGGTGGGGAGAGGCAGTCCTGCTCCCATCAGCAACAAAAAAGGGTGGCCAGTCTGGTGTGTGGGGCTCACCCCGATTTGGTGTTGCTCATTGTGAACTTAGTAGTGTCAGGGCACTGCTGTGCCCTATTCTAATCTCCTCCAAGTGATGGTGTGGGAGCGCTCCCTGGGATGGCAGCCTCTGCCCTCGTGCCTTGCAGTGGGGAAGGATGGGGAGAGATGCCAGAGGGTCCTGCGAGTGCAAGGAGCTGGTCAGCAGTGACTGTCAGTAAGAGCTTGGAAGAGAACTCTTGCATGGAAGGGCACCACCATTTGCAGGACTCAGTAAACAGCCTGAACCCCTTTTTTTTAGTTACATTTATTTTACATATTAATACAGAAAAAAGAAAAAGATACGGTAAAACGGACAACAAAGGATGATATAGATAGGACTGGGATTCTACTCATGAGAATACTGAATAAAGCCATAATTAGAACTTTTAATACTTTAAGCTTATTTAGTGTAATATTAGCGTAGCATAAAAGAAGAGATATCACACTTTAAAAGTCATACCACATTTGAAAACATCTTAACGGATTATCTGATAAATCGTATAAGAAATAATTAAACCAGTGAATGTGATGCGTGGCCTAATGCAATTATTTCTGTGAAGCCAGTAGTCTGAACCCTTTGAATGTTCCGAACAAATAAACGGCTCATTGTTGCCATTTCTGCTCCATGTGTTTATGTTCTTGCGTTTTAGCACCTGAGGCTTCAGATCCCATTGCCTTAACAGAAGCTAAGAAAGTCCAGCCTCTTGAAGAAAAGTCACTTGAGGTTTGTGTTTGTCTTTTCCTTTGTTTTTGAGCCTTTGCTGAAGAATGCCAGGAGAAAGAACTCTTAACTGCTGGACTATTGGTCTCTTGACTCAGTATTTGAAACTCAAAATGCAGTGACAGATTTTTTTCAGTTACTCCTGTAGTAGCCACGTGGCTTTTTAAAAAAGGAGCCTGCACATTTCTGGAGGAATCCCCCCCCCCCGCCCCCAACTGAATCAGTCATTGCTTAGGAACAACAAAAAACATGTGATGGGTAGTTCCTTAAGAGGAAGTTCCAGTGTTTACACCTACTACCCCCAAGCAGACAAGTTCTGGGTGGGAGTTGGATGCCTGGTGCATAGTGAGAGAAATTCTGGAGTGATGCATCCCCTTCGCTGTTTGACTTGGGAAACCCATCGATCTCTGTCTGCTGGGCAGGGATTGCTGTACTCTTGGCAGCAGAAGAAAAGTGGTAAAATATGGCGGAAGGGGCCAGCCGTGATGGGGTGGTGCTCACTGTAAGCTTGGCAGGACAAGGACACAGCCATGGACTGTTGATGCCGTGCTAGTTAGTTAGGGTTGCCAGCCAGTGACTGGCATCCAGCTGGAGACCAGGGGGTACAGGGACATGGCAGGGGAAGCACTGTCGCATTGATGGTGTGATGTCACTTCAGGTTTGCCCTGGAAATGACGTCATTCCAACGCAGTGACAGGGCGTGTTCTGCTTTTTTCCTCTGCCAGCCTACCAAGCAGATGTGGGGGTCAGGAGGTTGCCAGCAGAAGATCTCCCACTGCAGCACTCCGTGAGTGCTGGATCATCTTGTTTGAGTAACATTGCTGAGCATCTTAATCTGCTGGGAAATTCGTAGGGTTGCCAGCTCCGGGTTGGGAAAGACCTGGAAATTTTGAGGGTGGAGCCTGAAGAGGATGTGGTTTGGAGAGGGGGGGAACTTCAAAGCCATAGAGTCCAATTACCAAAGCGGCCATTTTCTCCAGGGGAAACTGATCTCTGTCGCTTGTAATAGTACAAGATCTCCAGCCACCAGCTGGAGGTTGGCAACCCTAGAAATAAGCAACATGGAAGGGCTGTCACTTCCAAGCCCGGCATGAAAGTAGCCGTCAGCCGTACTGTCAGAGACTACAGCTGGATCCTTTTGGTTCTGCCGTCTCCCCGAGGATCCAGGGAAGTCAGGGCATCTCTGTCTGAGTAACAGCCTGCTCTGCTACTAGAAGCAGCTGAGGCATATTGGTAGTAATGATACATGCTTCTGTTTTGTACGTCGCTTTGTGAGCTTTGAAAATTGAAAAGCGGCTTTAATATTCCATAACTAAAATCTAGTTCACTGCTCTTAGAAACAAAGTGCTGGACTAGATGGACTTTGGTCTGATCCAGCAAGGCATTGATGTTCTTTTGGTCTTCTGATCGCCTCTCCTCTTGTTAGTTACAGGTAGAAATACCTGATCAGGAGGAAGAAACACGAGACTGCCCTCCAGCTACCGGACAGGGTGACTCAGGTAGCCAATACGCAACAAGCACTCTTGCATTACTGTCTCCGATAGCGAACGTTGGACTAGATTTGCATGGCAGGGCTCATAGGTCAGCTTGACCTTAAGAAAGTCATTCCTGATACTTCAATGTTTTTGCGCATGAGTCTTTTGGGAGTCATTTCAGGTCCACATTAACGGTTTTTTTCCAGATGACGCCCCGGTGTCTGAGATGGTGGGAGAGGAAGCGGAACAGAGCCAGAGTGTCGAAGCCAGGCGAGCAGCTGAAGTGGTGCGTTCTTGAATTGTTTTCATCTGTGTGACTTCTGAAGTGCATTGGGGAGGTCAAAGAGAGATGTGATGTGCACTCTCAAATGGCTGGGGGAGGGGGTGCAATGCTGAGGCATTTGCTGCGGGAAGTGGATATCCTTGGTGATACTGACAATTCTTCCTGTCCCTCCCCTCCTTTAAAAAGCTATAGAAGAACACCAAGCCTGGATTAGAACTCGAGGCTCAGCATCATGAGAGGGAAATGTGTTGCCAGCAACACTGGTGAACTGACCAGTAGCACATGAAATACTTGCATGGAAAAGCAGTAGAGTTTTAAGGCTTCTCAGCTAAATGAGTTACAAACACTCTTTGACCTCCCTGTGAGACGATCTGGCAGATGCTTTTGGCAGTTCTCCTCACCTCTTGGCCTTGTGGTCTGCTGGCAGGCCCTTGTCAATTTACCTTGCCTCAGAGGCTTTGCTGCAGTCATGTTCCTTGCATTGGCTTCAGCTGGGAGAAGGATGGTTTATAAGACCAAAAATAAATAAATAAAACCTGCCCCAGCAATGAGAATTGAGTTCCCATAGCTTGAGATGGTCTGATTTATTGGATTGGCTTCTTGTTGGTGTTGTTTGGTTCCTCTGAAGTGAATTTTCAGGCACATGGAGGCCGAAACAATGCTGATCTCTAAACTCGCTTCCACTTCCCAGGACAACGCAGAGTTAGCTGCCAAAGTCCATCAGCATTTCAAATCCTGGGGTTCCAGCATTATGCTCTAGAGTTTCCTCAGAGTGGCATCTAAGTTCCAAGGGATTTCTCTTCCACCTTTGCTGTTCTTCTGTTGTTTGCATTTGACACAGGAGATTCTCGATAGGCTCCTTTGTCCATCCTTGCGCCCCCCTGCCCTCCGGCCAGCTTGGTGTTCTGGTTAAGAGTGGCAGACTCTAATCTGGAGAACCAGGCTTGATTCCCCACTCATTCACATGCAGCCTGCTGGGTGACCTTGAGCCAGTCACAGTTCTCTCAGAACTCTCTCAGCCCCACCTACTTCACAAGGTGTCTGTTTGTGGGGAAGAGAAGGCAATTGTAAGCCATTTTGAGATTCCTTAAAGGTAGAGAAAAGCAGGGTATAAAAACCAACTTCTTCTTCTTAAAAATATATCTAAAGTTTATTGGTGTGTTTTAAAATAGAGTATACAACCCTTTCTATCAAACAAACCCTTTCATGCCCATAAACCCATTCTCTTCCCTACCTCTAAACAGAAGGGATAGGTAAAAATGAAAGAAAAAAAAATTCAAGAAATAAAACAGAAGAGGGAGGGGATTGAATCTCATCCCAACAGTTATATATCACGTTACTCTAAAAAGTCAGTCTAAATACCATTGCATTTCATGTCTGCATCCCATCAGTGTGATGCTATTTTTTTCCTTCCCTGCCAGATCCAATAGTTCTGTCCAGGTTTCTATCCATAGTGGAGTTACAGCTTTCTAACAGTGTAGGGTAACAACTGATTGTAACTCACAGTCAGTCTCAGACCCAGGGTTTCTTAGGGTGTTCTGTCTGCCATTACAGCCCTCCCTGTGCTGCAACTTGCCATTGCCTTTCGGTTAAAAATATGTCAGGAGTGTTTCTGTAGGCATTCCATAAAGAAGGCATGAACTTAACAGACATGACTTGTCATTCAAAGGGGAATTCTTTTAGCAGATGCATAACTGGGTCTCAATACATCTCTCGGACCTCCTCGGTCTGTTTGCACGGGCCACTCAGTTGGAATCTGCTTTGGGGTTGATGTGGGGATTTTGCCCCTCAAGTTGATAAGAATACTTGGAGCGATGCTTGATTTACAAAGTCACTGCTCAGTCACTACATAAGGTGACTATTTCTAAAATCAAGTGCATGATTGGTTTGTTTGGTTCAACATCGCTGGTCTGTTTTTAAATTACTTAGGAAGCCATTGCCAAAGATTCAGGGAAGGGATCTGAAGGTGGTGCAGAGATTCAGGAGCCATTATTGGAGTCAGTGCAAGAAAAAGGTGATATATATATTTTTTGGATTTCCACCAAAAACCTCTTCTCTACTGTATATCTAACTGAAACTAATGGGGACTTGTTCCTATTCTTGTGTTGTTGTTGTTGTTTAAATCTCCCTAGCTTTACACCAACCTCACCCAGAGAACAGAAAGGGCTCAATGGAACGGAGTCAGGGCTTATCCTGCAGACAAGGAGGGGGAGGATCTCTGTTCTCCCTACTTGCTGCCACTTGGGGGGGGGGGTCTATGCATGTGGGTATAACAGAGCTGTGCCCCAGATGCCAAGGAAAGCACATTGTAGTACACTCTGTAGTACACTCTGGGTTGTAGTACACTCTGGGGGTGTACGGTGCAGGAGACCCAGTGGAGTGGGTAGTATTTCTTCTCTGGAGTACCTTTCCCACAGAAGCTCAGGTGGATACAGTGCTAGTTTAGCTGCTTTAATTATTCAAATCCTATACACGCTAGGTAAGTTATATAATAAATGTCGAATAACTTACTGCACCAGTAAATTCACTGATGTTTATCTAGATTGTCACAGAAGTAGAAATGGATAGGGTGTGCTGCAAATGAAAACCAGGGTTTATACAATGCAGAGGAAGTCACCCTTTGTTTATGCGAGCTCTCAGAAATGATGATAAGCAGTCAATGCATTCCTTTGAACCCTTTCCCCCCCCCCCCCCCCTCCACACAGATAGTACTGCTGGCAAAACAGATATCTGTGAAAAACCAGATCTGGAGCCCAGTTTAAATCCTGTTGAGGTAAGTAACCTGGTCTGTTCTAGTTCACCGCTACAGCATAGCACAAATCGTAGGATTGCCAGTCAGGAGTAAAGATTGTTTCCACCAGCATAGAAATAGTGATTTAAAAAAACCTGTGGTGGAGCTTTGACAACTTATTAAAGAGCCACACTGTTCCAAAACGTGACCCTTAAAAGGGGGGGTGGAATTAGAAGTCCAGGTCAGATGTATGTGCTTGTTTAACTGTGCAAAAGAGTTGGTAAATTATTATGGTAGATGCGCAAGCTGTAATCACATCCCTGTGAAACTGTAGCAAAGCTCCACCTGCAGCTGCCTTTGAAGACAGTTTGGAACTTTGCATGTTCACAAAGTAATACTGCATGAAATAAATATGTTACTCCCTGGATAAAGCAGCTATTGACTCTGAGAAGCAGATATTGCATTGTCTGTTGTCAAGTAGATCAGTGAATTGTGTGAGAGACATGGCAACCTTTCTCTATAGTGTCAAGAAAAAATAATTTTTATCTCCCCCTTTTTCTTTTTTTAAGTGTGAAATGGTAGATGAATAGTCAGTGGCTGTTAAATCTAGGGAAAGGAAGAGCTAGGAACTTCAGATAGTTCAAAACGCAGCCACAAGACCTCTAGCTGGGTAGGATTCTCAAGCACACACCTCACTTGAACGTTGGAAGAGCTCTACTGTTTAGTTTCTGGGCAAAATTCAAAGTGCTGGTTTTTTAACCTTTCAAGACCTGAATGGTCTGGGCCTGAGGTCTCTAAAGGGGACCCCTTGTTCTTGTATAAACTGGCCCTGTTCTGTCTGCTCCTCTCTTCAGGCATGAAGCGGGGAGCTATAAGAAACCCCTCCTCATTTATGGCTCTCCCTCCTGCATCTCTTCTCCTGAGGCAGCTGTGGAGTCGAAAGCTCTGTCTTCTCCCAGAGTGGAGGAGCACAATGCCCAGTTATTTCCACTTAAACTGCAGGACCTCGCTTCATTCCCAAGGATCTCCTGACCCTTTGGAGGGGCACAGAAAGCTTAAAGAGAGGAGGGGGAGAGATCCATGGTGGGTACTCCTTAAGATACCTTCCAACTGTCTTTTAACTGTGGTGTCTCTGTGACCTCTCTTTACTGTAAGCCTGCTGAATACAATTGTGTAAGTGGATATTTCCCACACCAGCTGCCCTCTTTTCCTCCTCTTTTGTATAGGTAAACCAGCCAGTAATCGTTAAACGGAAAAGGGGACGGCCTCGTAAATACCCCCTGCCAGGTAAGTCTGATGCCACATCTCTATGGCAAAGAGAAATAAAAGGGCCACACCAGTAACAGGAGATAAAAATAAGGCCAAGGCCAATGGTGTAAAATAAGTTAAAAGATTTTTTTTATTACTCAGAATAGAAATTCCCTAAGAGTTTCACCCAAGGGGCTTCTTCAAAGGAATCTGTACTTATTGCAGTAGTCCTTCAAATGTAGTTATTGCAGTAATCCTTCAAATGAGTATATTACTCTATTCTGAGTAATTAAAAAATCTTTTTACCTGTTTTGCACCATTGGCCTTGGCCTTATTTTTATCTCACATCTCTATGGCAAACATACACAGCTTTTGCATTCAACTCAAGAGGTTTGTTTATCTTTCAGGTCAAGATTCAGAAGCTGACACAAGAACTGGGAAGGTAAGCATTTGGCTTGATATTGAAATGCGAGCATGTTGTGGGAATTTGTCTTTCTGTGAAGCGCAGTTCTTATTTATTTGTTTGTTTGCTTGCTTACTTACTTCATGTGTATCCTGCATTTTATCCTCATGACAACCTTGTGAAGTAGGTTAGGCTGAGAGTGTGACAGGCCCAAGGTCGCACAGCCCATGGAAGAGTGGGGATTCGAGCTTGGTTCTAGTCCAACACACTAACCTCTACACCACACTGGTTCTCTTTAGCTCAGTGAGGTATAGGGGACTCAAACAGCAGCTCTGTCCCTCCTACATCCTGTGGGGAACGGTTTTTGGAACTCCCGTCAGTTCCCTTCAGCCAAGTCCTTAGTGGAGCCAATCACAATTTCTCCTAGACTTAATGCGAATCCCTTGCATGAACTAAAATACCCCTTCCCTGAAGACCAGGCTCTGACTTCAGGCCCTCTGTTTTAGAGGCCCACTGTGCCTCATAGAGTTGCAGCCGTTAGCTGTGGGACATTCTGGTCCACTTCTGGGGGCTGCACTTTAAGAAAGATGCAGGCAAATAGGAACAGGATCAGGGAAGGGCAACCAAGATGGGCAGCATTTTGGGAAACTTGTCCTGAAAGGTTGAGGGAAATGTGCAGGTGTGTTTATCCTAGAGAAGAGAAGGCTGATAGGGAAACACGATCTCACTCTTCAAACACCTGAAAGGTCACCCCAAGAAAAGGCCAAAGATTTGCTGTCTGCTGCTCTAGGGGGCAAGACTAGATCGAGTGGGCTGAAGTTACAGGAGGATTGATTTCAGTGGAACATGAGGAGAAACTTCCTAATGGGGAGGGCACCTGGATAATGACACATGTTTCCTAGAGGGGGTGAGGAGGAGGTTCCTCACTGGAGGTCATCATAGAATCATAGAGTTGGAAGGGACCACCAGGGTCAACTAGTCCAACCCCCTGCTCAGTGTAGGAAGTTCACAACTACCTTCTTCCCACACCGTCAGTGACCCCCGACTCCATGCCTAGAAGATGACCAAAAAAATAATAATAACCCCTCCAGGGTCCCTGGCTAATCTGGCCTGGAGGAAAATTGCTTCCAGACCCCAAAGTGGTGATCAGCATGTAAGAGGGGGCCACAAGAGTCAAACACTGACGCAGCCCTTCCTGCCTTCCCTCTCATGATCTGCCCGAGTTCACAGAATCAGCATTGCTGACAGATGGTCATCTAGCCTCTGATTAAAAACCTCCAAAGAAGGAGAGCCCACCATCTCCCAAGAAAGCCTGTTCCACTGAAGAACCACTCTGTCAGGAAGTTATTCCTAATGTTTAGCCGGAAACTCTTGATTTAATTTCAACCTGTTGGTTCTGGTCTGACCTTCTGGGACAACAAAAAACAACTCCGCACCATCCTCTCTTTTTGAGCCCTTAAAATATCCTCAAGCAGAGGATGAACAGCCTTCATGTCAGGATGGGGCTCTTTTTGGATTTCCTGTACTGAGCAGGGTGTTGGGCTTGATGGCCTATAAAATCCCTTCCAATTAGGGGTCACATTAAGTTTTCTTCCTGTCTGATCTCATCCTGGTGTGTGCTGTGACTGGTTTAGAGCTACGAAGCAGTGCATATGAATTGGCCTAGAGCGTACAAGCCAGCTTATGCATGCATAAACAGCTCTTGATTTTTCTGCACCTGGTTACTGGCAGCCAAAGGTGTGAAGCAACCCTGTTGAAAAGTGATTTAAAAGGCCTGTCTGCAGTGTTAGTCCTTCAATGGCCCATTCCCAAGTGCATGTCATCACTTGATGCTTCAGTTATCAGTGATGACTGTACGTGTGTCTCCAGCCTCACATGCAGCTGCTGAGTAAGTGTGAATTTTGGGGAACAGTCCAAAACAAGCTATAATAGAGACTGGTCTTCCTAAATGCCCTGATCTGACTGGAACCTGTTGGACTCTGGCATTAGTTCAAGAGACAGAATATGCCTTGTACTGTTAGCATCTTTAGAGCACATTTCAACTACTGGTAGTCAAAGTCCTTCAAGTACACAATCTTAGGAAATCTATATACCAGCCTCGAAAGGTGGGCTGGTATAATTATCCTTGTGTTGTCAGTGTGTGGGAACAGGAGCAGAGAGGAATATCTTAAAGCTACCTCAGGAGTGTGTGGCTGGGGTGAAATTTAAGCCAGGATTTGCCCAGCTCATGAAATTTACCTTGGATTCACCTGTCTTGAAACCATACTCAAAACATGGTTGCCTAGCTTTAAATACAGTGAATGCAGTCCTATGTCTATGCAAAACAGGAGGGCATCTTTCACACATTCCATCTTCTAGGTGTGGACCTAAGATATTTCTCAAAAAGTATCACGTGAATATAACAAACAGATGTTTGGAAAAAGAACCACGTTTGGCTCTGTCTCCCTGTATGCTTCCTATACATTAAGTGACAAAGGCAAATTTGTTCCCCTGCAATCTGTGAAACAGCTTTTGGTTATCAGATGCATTGTAATAACATGAAATGAAATGAACGTTAGATTTTCCCCCTTTAATTTTGCCTCTATTTCCCATAGCTCTTTGTGTTGTTTGTATTTATAATGTCTTAATTCCATTTTAACTGAATAATCAACAATTGTTATTTGTTATAATTGATTAAATAATAATTCCAAAACACTGTTTTTAATTAAATAAAGCTGTCTTCAAGCCCTAAGAATAAAGAGAAGATTCCTCCAAAAGGTAATGATTAATATAGTTTTTCTCTTTGTGAAGGAAGAAAGAACAGAGCAGGAGAAAAATGCCCCTTCATGTAAAGCATGGCTGCTTCAAAAGTTCCGGTCTTACTGTAAACGCACCCTAATGCAGAGATCCATAATAGGTGTAGTGCAAGACCCCTCCCCATTCTCTTCCGTTGTGGATGAACCTCTTCTGTGTGGGTCCCTGAACTGTCATAGACTATGATTCAGTGGATCTAACCCACACTCATTTCACTTCCGTCAACAAGGAAATGCATTTGACTACTTAGATCTGAATTTGAAAATAAATAAACAGTACAGGATCCACTGTGAAATGCCTCTTTCCCAGACCGCCCTGCTATCGTGTGAATAAAGTGGCTATTTCCTGCATGACTCTTCCATTGAAAATAGCCCCATCAGCTACTTTCACACACTTGATTCCATTCCAGATCTTAGCATTTACAGATGACATTAGGGCAGGGGTGGGGAACGTCCAGCCTGCGGACAGTATAAGGGCCACAAAATCATTTGGTCTGGCCCTTCATGGGTCCTGGCAGATCTCTAGCTCAGAAGGATCTAAGAGTGGCGATCCGCCCCCTCCCGCGGACAGGAATAGCCTCTATTCAAGGCAGATGTGAGTTTGTTTTGCCGAGAAAAGGAACCTTTTTCCCCCTTGCAGAAGAGTCGTTAGCTATGGAGCTGTTAGGACCGCCCAAGAAACTGTGTTAACCCTTTCTCCCCTTGGCCATGGAGAAACGTATTCCCTCTGTACTACAAGAGGGCTGGGGGCGGAAGTGGTGACAATGGAGGGGTTAAAGGGGGCAGGGCCAGAATGCGCATGGGGGATTGAGTTCTTAGCCAGTGTGTCCTCATTTCATCCCTGCCGGTGGAGGTAGCAGGAGCCTGCTGTAAAATCTGGCCCTGACCATGCGGAGCAGGAGCAACTCCGGCGTGCAGCTGGACGGCTATGCCTACTGGTGCAATAGACCATCCAATGCCACCCAGTGGGCTAGTGCGCCACTGGTTGGATGCCTGCCTGCTTGCCCGCATGGGGGGGGGGTCATATGGGGCAGCTGCCTGCTTGGGGCTTGGTCGGTACCCCCTCTCCCTTCTGGTTCTTTCCCCTCTAAGTCCTGCAAAAGAGGCATAGGGCGGGAAAGTGCTGGATTGGGGCATTACTGGACCAGGCTCCTTTGCCTACAACCCCTGAGCGGCTTGTCGCTCACTCTGTCTTGTGTTTGCTGCCCTGCCTGAATCTCTCAGGCCCAGCTGGGGACAGCAGAGCTCAAAAGCGAGTCGCTCTACGTGGCAGACACTCGGAGCCGTCTCCGGTCGTGCCTCTTGGCTAAATGTTTGACCAAATATAGCAGGCTAATTTTTAAGTTGGTAATTTTGTATGGCCCACAAATGATGTTATAAATATCCAAATGGCCCTTGTTAGAAAAAAGGTTCCCCACCCCTGCATTAGGGGTTCAAAAAGTCCTAATTCTCCAGCAGTGCAGTCATTTCAGACTGCCTTTAGCTTAGGTCTCTTCCAGAATAAACCTACACTTTGCTTTACTGTGCAATGGTGAGGTTTAGAAAAACAATTTGGGGCGGGGGCTCCTTTTTTAATAAATGCTACTTGATTACCTTAAATTTTAGTTAAGATTTTTATGAACTATTTTAATAGAACACACACAAAATGTGACATGTAGAGCTGCAATTATGTAAAGTTCTTACACTCTCCTTCTTTTTTAGTTGAAAGCACACCCCATGGGGATGAAAAAGGCCAGGTAAGTACAAGTCCTTCCAGCGCAACTCTCTGAACGTTGGTTGTAAACACGTTAACTAGAAACTAGGGGTTGGGTCTAGTCCAAAAATTCTGCTGACACTCCTGCCCGAAAAAGACCACGGTAGCCCATTTTGCCAAGTCACTCTGGTTGTATCCACACTTGCATTTTGGCTTGCTCAATATCTTCTGCAACCAGTTTCTAGACACTGTGATATAGCGGGAGCAAAGCGCCGGGTATTGCACATGATCTTGCACAAGCAGAATTGTACCGAGTCTTGTTTCTGTTTCCACTTGCACATTGTTGGGTCCATGCTCAAGCCTTGTCAGCTTCAGTGAAGTTATTTCTGAATGTTCTTGCTTTGGATCACTTCTGGCGCCATCTCTAGTGAGATCTGTTCCATAAGAATTACTCTGTTGGTTACATCCGCAGTCCATTTTGCCCAGGTTTCTGGTTCCTAACGTTGATCAGCCACATGCCACCAGGTGCTCACAAGCTGAGCATGAATGTGACAGACCCTGTCATCTCTTTGCAGCTTGTAATCTTGGGTAGATTCTGTTTGAATATGGAGGCTCCATTTTAGTAATAGTAGCAGGGGTGTAGCAGTCCAAGTGCCTTCTAGTTTCATGTATTTAATAAATTCATTTATACCCCACCTATCTCCCCAGTGGGGACCCAAAGTGGCTTGCGTCATTCTCCTCGCCTCCACTTTATCCTCACAACAACCTTGTGAGGTAGGTTAGGCTGAGAGGGTGGGACTAGTTCAAGGTGACCCAGCAAGCTTCCATGGCAGAGGGGGAATTTGAGCCTGGATCTTCCAGATCCTAGTCCGACACACTTAACCACTATACCACTCCGGCTCTCACCAGTGTTACTGGAACTTAAAATGAAATTGGACCGAGGGAGTAGAACCTGAATTGTTCTAGAGGCCAGGAGGCCAGTTGTTCCTACTTTCTGACTCTTAGAAAATCTTGCTGACTACAAGGTTTTGTGCCTGTGCTCATGGCTGCTGGGCTTATCACTGATGGATTTGCCTCATCCTTCCCCCCCCCCTTATAATGCCTTCTAAGTAGGCGGTGGGGTCACCGCATCTTGTGGTGACTAATTCTGTAACTGAATTATGTGTTGTGTTAAGACCGGCTTCCTTTTTTTCTCAGCCTGTTGCCAGTTTCACAGGGTGAAGCTGAGTTCAGAACATTATAAGCGAGAGGGGAGACATCCATCTGTCTTGACGCTGTGCTTCGTATTCTGGGCCATCTTTGCAAGTGTTCAGAGCTTTTTGGCTTAGAAAAAAATGACAGTTTCATTCACTTTGTTTCATTTACTTCCAACTGTTAGAAAGCTGAAGAAGGAAAGGTGGAGGTGGTGGTGCGTCGAAGAGGAAGGAAGCCCAAACAACCTCTTCTTCCATCACTGGAAATGGGTACGGCAGGGAACCTCTGCTTCTTTTAACTTTTTTTTTATTATTGTCTAAGGTGTACGTTAGCTGAGAACAAGATTAGTTTTATTATTCTTTCACATTCACGGGGAAAAAACATTGGGCTATGGCTAAAGTAAATATTATGTAAAAATGTGCAAATCGGTATAATTTCATGTCAGGATTGGTACATCCCAGCTGCTTCCCTGGTTTTTTTTTAATGAATTTTGGCTGTGAACTAAAGAAATAAACTGTTGCAAACGTGTTTGGAGAGATTAAGTCAAACCAGTGTGAGTTAAAACGCTAAGGAAACGGAAAATTACTTAGTCCACTCCCAGGGTCCAATTTAGAATTCCCTGTCTAAAATAAGTATGTCCTTGGAGACGGTGGAAATTTGAGAGTGTGTATCAAATGTTGCAGGAACAGAAACACCTGAGCCAGACAGAAAACGTCTGAAGCTCGCACCTGCTGTGGAAGAGGAAACGAGAGACCAAGAGAGTGGCAATAATGGAAGAGAAGACCACAGTGACGACGGTGGTGGCAGCAGCGAGGAGGCACATTCGGGAACCACGACTAGGTCAGCCTCAAGGTTAGAAGCTCAAAGGTAATGGAGGTCCTCCTAGACTCCAGCTGGGATTATTATTGATTTTAAAAGTTTGTATACCACCTTGCCAAGGCTCAAAACAGTTTACAGAAAAGACAGTGAAACCACGTTTTCAGTCATGACAAAAACGTCAATAACCAAACTCAACCAGAAAAGCAAAAACTGGCTCCAGAAGCCACCCTCAAAAAGTGAGACTTGCGGCCTTCCTAAAGAGCCACGAAGGAGGATATCCACCGTTTGGGGGGGGGATGCTTAACCCTTCCATGACCCACTTTTTCCCTGCATGCCAAACACACATAGAGCTTTTCCTTCTGTAAGTTCTAGACATGCGTGTTAATGAATAGACAGCAGCTTAAAATGTTTAGCATCAGGAACAAAAAAACCCGCTTCAGATCCAAGCATATGCAAGCATCAAATTACTTCTGAATAGTAAGTTTCAAGGATCTTTTCTAAAAGCCTCCAGTGTTTTGAAGTTACCATAATTTTTTTTATATACATAATGTACTCTCTGCATATTCACGTATTTGTGCTTTCTGGAATGGTTGCTTAGAAATTACTTGCAGAAAAAGTGTTTTCCAAAATACACTGTAATAAACTTGGAAACTTGCTTTTTTCCAGAAAGCAGCCCAGCAAACCAGCGACACGCGCAGCATCTAAAAACCAAAGCCCAGGTCCAGTTTCTCCTACAAATCACCAAACGTCCACAGGGAAAAAGCCACTCGCCCATGCAAAATCAAACAAGTCTTCTCCTTTGGCTCTGTAAGTATGGCAATGGAAGCCACTCCTGGCTTGGATATGTTGACATCAGTTTTAGTTCCCTTCCCACTCTTCCCTTTCAATAGACCTGAGAGAAATTGTACAGAATCAGCGGCTACTGATCCTCTCCCAGGAGCAGTGGTTTAAGCCAGCTGAGAAACTCTTTGGCACTCTTCTTCCCCCCCAAGGCAATGGAATGCGAAGGCCCCAGGCATATAATTCTCTGCTGGAGTCTCAACTACCCTTCCTAGGGAGGAACATAGGCCTGAAAATCATCGCTGGTTCTTTCTCCTCAGGAAGAACCTTCTCACGCTTTTGTCTGTTTGGATTGCACCAGGTTTCCACCATTGTACTTGCTGCTCAGTTGGTGTGTATTTTTCCCCTGATTTTCAGTTCAAAGTTGCAGCCCACCAAGCGTAAAAGGGAAGGCAGCCCCTCTGTGTCACAGAAGAAGGGTCACCTGAGAACTGAGGAGTCGGCTGTCAAGAAGGCCAAGCGGTAGATCTCATACCAAACGCAAATGGGAGAAGAAAGCAAGAAGATACCATCTCTTTTTCTGTTTAAAAAAAAAATCCAAGAGGTTTTGCATGTGCTTGTTTCCTCAGTATAACATAATCAATGCAGAACCTGTATGTCACATATTTTAAACAGCTTTCTAAACTCTTTGTTTATGCAGAAGAGTCTCTGCTCTGCAGGCGTTTTCTTTGTCTCCCAAGCGGAGATTGTGAACAGTGACTTACTGATGCCGATGCTTCCGATCCACTCATCACCACTGGCCTCTTAATTGACACCTTTTGTACATAAGCCATGTATAAAAAAAAAATTGTATTTTACACTTTATTTATTTAACAGCAAAGACTGGTCTGTGAACTTCGTTACATTATTCTCCACTAGTCATTTTAACCAGATTTTAAAATGTTGTGCCACCATCATTAGCATTGTGTGGGACCTGGGGGGGGCATTTTTCAACAGAATCCAGAGTGCCATCGGTCAGCTGGCAAAGTATGTTCTTGCATGTATTCAAGTCAAGTAGAGTAGAAGAAGGAGGCACCCTCGGTCCCTTTCCTCATCACGCCTGTAGCTTTCTGTAAAGTAGAATTTAAGGCTGCATTTCCATTATCGAGGAAATGTACCCAGTTCACTAAGAAATATATTCTCATGTGTAAATTTTATCCCAGTATCCAAGTAGGTAGAACACACTTGAAGTAGCACTAGATTCCTTCAGCCAGAATGGTCCTGAGGTGGAAAACTACGTCTCTGTCTCATTTTGAAGTTTTAAATTGTTCTTTGCTCAGTATTTCTGCTCCTCAATTGCAACAAGCTGCAGTTAAGATAACCCTCATAGAATTTCAAGGCGGTTCTGAACTGCTGGTAACGCAAAGACCAGAGTCTGACTCAGTTGCCAGACTCTTTTAGTAAACTTAAGTTTTACTCTCACAAGAACAAATCTTCAAGTTCCGTTTCATATAGAGTTTTTTTATTATTATTATTACTGTTATCAAAATTTGTCTCTTGCGAGGATGTGATAAGTTGCCAAATAACCTGAGATTATTTTAAAATGTTCACATTCATATGTTTTATAACTAAAATTGGAATTCTGTGTTTTTCTCATTTTTTGTTTTCTTTAGGGGGTTTTATTGTTGTAATGTGGATTTTTTCTGTCGAATATTCTACTTTGTTTCTTACTGAATTTTTATATATAAATTATAAAACGCTTCCCAAAACGAGAGTTGTGTTGTCTGTTGAGTTGTTAGATGTCTTTTTTATTGTAATGAAGATTTAACTCATGTTCTTTAATATTTAAGGGGGCACGGTGCCATCCATATTGGGTGCTCCCAAGTACTGTTGGTCTCAAGAGGAGAGCCCAGAGGTTCCCATCTCTCCCATTAACTCCAGAATTGGTGCTCAGTCTTGGCTGGATTGTGCTCACAGTGTATAAATAATATTCTGCAGCCCCACTATACACAAACAAAAGAAGATGCCAATTCTTACATTGGAAAGGATGCCTTTGGAATCTATATAGTGTACTGTGGGAGGGTAGTTTATTTATTTATTAGATTTATATCCCATTCTCTAACCTGGCCCAGGCAGCAGTTTGTTTAACCCAAGTTCCCAACCTTTTTTCAGCCTGGGGGCACCTTTGAAACTCTGAGAGGAGTATTGTGCTCCACAGAGAGCCAGCGTGGTGTAGTAGTTAAGGTGTCGGACTAGGGTCTGGGAAACCCAGGTTAAAATTCCCACTCGTGCCATGGAAGCGTGCTGGGTGGCCTTGGGCCAGTCACACACTCGAAGCCCAGACACTGGCTAGTATTTGGATGGATGTCCTTCAAGGAATACCGGAGGCGTGATGCAGAGGCAGGCAATGGCAAGCCACCTCCCAACGTCTCTTGGCTTTAAAACCCTACAGAGTCTCCATAAGTCAGCTGTGACTTGATAGCCAAAAAAAATTGCATATGCCAAAATGACTTCTGCAGGAGATGCAGCCCAACACAATACCTCCCTCCTTGCTTTGCAAAAGAACTGCAGAAGGGATTATTCGTTTTCGTGGCTTCTGTGCAGGCACACATGGGACTGCGCAGGCGCAGGCCAGCCACGGAGAAGATTAGAAAGCTTATGGAAGAGTAGGCTCCCTTGGAGCGCTCCCCTCCCCCTGTCCGTGACCAAGCCCTAATGGCTTTTCCCGCCCAGGGGTCACATGACCAGGGGGTGGGGAGCACTCTTCCCTCACTTCTCATTCTGCCGCCGCGGAGATGACAGCGATTTTGAAGTTTTTTCCTGCGGTTGTCTGAGGTAAAAGATTTTAAATTTTTTCCTCTTACCGCTTTGGATAGACTTTTTTTCAGAAGAGTGATTTTTTCTTTATGGACATGGTGCTTTTTAAAAAATGCCGTTCTTGCGGCATGAAGATGGCCTTGTCTGATGAACACCACGACTGTCTCCTTTGCTTAGGAGAGGGCCATATTGTAGCCTCCTGTAGACCCTGCTCTTTATTCACCAACAAGTGCCGCCGAGATCGCGCCAAAAAACTTAAGGCGGCCTTGTATGAGAAAGCTTTCCGCCCCTATAATGGGAAGTTTTCTGAGGTCCCTTCAACATCAAAGAGACCTAAGGAGACACCTAGGGAGTCTAGGGCTTCGTCGGAACCCCCTGTGAAGAAACACAAGGAAAAGAGAAAACATCTCTCTTCCCCCAAGTCGAAGCGAGCGGGTTCTACGGGGAAGGCCTCGACACACTCGGCGCCGACTGCGTCGACCTCAACTGGCCCACTTTCGACCCCTATCTCGACGTCAAAGGAGATGCGGAGGGAGGCAGCCTCACGATCACCTGCACCGACGGCGGGTTCGTTGCCTAAGCATAGAGCGCCATCCAGGAGAGACTCCGAATCTCCCAGAAACAGATCGAAGTCTCCCCGACATGTGTTGCCTAGTGAGCGGGGCCGTAGCCCTCACAAGCGCCTGCAGAGTGCGGCAGCACCTGCCTTAAGGCGTCCTCGCACCTCTTTGCCACTGGGGTTGGAGGTCGATTTGTCGTCTTCGGAAGAAGACGTCGTGGAGGCACCGGAGATCCTGGCTTCGGACCCAGAGGACCTACCCGATAGTGAGGTCCGCCGCATGGAGCGTCGCCCCCACTTCCAGGACTGGAGTCCGTGGGGTTTCTGCCCTCCGCCATGGTACCCACCGTTCCCTTACGGAGGCCATCCGTATGCATACGGCGACTATTGACGTCATGTCGACATCGACTACTATCGACATCGTGTCGACGCCGACTGCTTTCAGTCCAGAGGGGCATCCGGCCAGTCGGGCTCGAGACCGAGAGCTTCTCCACCGCTGCCTGACATTGATCTTTGGTGCCGCCGAGAGGATCAGACCCAGCCCAGGCCTGATTTGGGAAGGGAAGACCCCATCCTGTCAACGTCGAGAGTGGCCAACTCCAGAGAGACTCGAGCTTCGGCATCGACAGCCAGGCAAGTCCTCGACGACGAGGACATTGGCGATGAAGCAGATCGCGCTTCAGGACAGGGTTCAGAGGACACTTCTCTTGCCTCCCCAGAGGATACAGTGGGGGACCCCACCCCCATATCCCCTACCGAGGACTTAAAGGTTTTTTCGGAGCTCTTGCTCTGTATGGCCAATGCTTTGGGTTTAATGACTATACGGTCTGACCCCAGACCCTCTGACCCCATTATGGGGTGCTTTATAGCCCTGATGCGGGGCCGGCTAAATTGCCTATAGTGCAAGGTATAAAAGAAGTGGCTATGGCTTCGTGGCACAAGCCAGCCTCGGTGATCGCCTCCATTAAAAAGATTGAAAATTTATATAAAATTGATGAAGAAGATTGCCAGTTCATCTTCGTGGCTTCGGTGCAGGCATGCATGGGACTGCGCTTGCGCAGGCCAGCTGCGGAGAACTGACTAGAAAGCTTTTAGGAGCTTCAGAACGCCTGGAGCGCTCCCCCTCCCCTCCGTCCCAGGCCGAGAGCAAGCCGGCTTCCCGCCCAACGGTCATGTGACAGAGGGAGAAGGGGCGCTCCCCCCTCAGTTCTCTCTTTGCCGCCATGGAGAGAGCACTAGCTTTGTTTCAGAGCGTCTTCTGTTACCTCAGAGAAAATTTCTCTTCAGGATTTTATTTCTTTTTTGCCAATATAATCTTATTTAACAACTGTTCCAAATGTAGAAATAGTGTGGCACAAAATAATGACTGTTGTTACGTTTGAGATATTTGTGCTTTTTCTTTTACTTCAGAAAAGTTTTTCTCTTCAGGATTTGATTTCCTTTTTGCCAATATGGTTTGATGTACCAAATGTGCCAAATATGAAAGGATTATAGCACAAAATAACGATTTGATTTCTTTTCTTTTGTCAATGTGGCTTTATTTAACAAATTTGCCAAATGTACAGTAGTATGGTACAAATTAATAATGCTTGTTCTATTTGAGAGACTTGTGTCTTTTCTTCTACCTCAGAAAAAAATTTCTTTCAGCATTTGGTGTCTGTTTTGTCAATATCGCTTTCTTTGACAATTCTGCCAAATGCAGAATGAGTATGCCACAAATTAATCGTGGGCTTTGTTTCAGATACTTGTTTTAATCTTGCTCTTTCTCATTTTTACACGTCATTCAGGCTGTGTTGCTCCAGTTTGAATGTCTGTGAGGAAATCCGGCTTTACTAATGCACTAGGGGCTTAGGTTACCCCCATGACGTGTGTGGAAAGAGGTCTCAAACCCAAAGGCTGTGATAAGGACTGGATATGCTGCAGCACTAGGGGTTCTGTCCCCTATGACATGCATGGATGAGACCTCGAAGTCGACAGGCTCTGAGAAAAGCCACTGTATGGTTGCACTAGGGGCTCTGTATTCCCTCCCCAGTGACGTGCATGGATGAGACCTCGAAGTCGACAGGCTCTGAGAAAAGCCACTGTATGGTTGCACTAGGGGCTCGGTATTCCCTCCCCAGTGACGTGCATGGATGAGACCTCGAAGTCGACAGGCTGCGTGGAAAGCCGTTTTACTGTGGTGCTAGGGGCTCTGGCCCCCATGACGTGCATGAATGATGTCTCGACGTCGACAGGCTCCGTGGAAAGCCTGCTAGTCTACAGCACCAGGGGATCAGTCCCCCTGACATGGAGAGAGGAGGTCTCGAGGTCGAGCAATTCCAAGGAGGTGGGAACGCCTACTCCTCAGGGTGTAAAAACCTTGATGTTGGCTTGCCTCTGACGCACCAACACAACAGCCACCTGGCTCTTGTCGACGTCATACACCGATTCCTCCTCGGTGCCGAGCGGGTTCGAGTTTGCCTCCATGTCAACTGTCTGTTGCTGCCGAGGCGGCATCTGTTCGGAGAAGGGGAGGAGTCTCGGCGTTGCAGCCCCCCGCTTCCCTCGACGTCAGGCATCACCGTCGCTGGTGGGGTAAGCAAGCTTGGGCTGAAACGTCCAGCATGTGGGGAAGGCTTCTCAGCCATGTTCCGTTTCCCCCCCCCCTTATGTTCCCTGAGCCTCTCATTGGGATGCTCCTGCAGGAATGCATATATCCCCATGGGTGTATAGACACTCATCCCCTCTGTGACAAGTGTCTTCCCACCGACCTCGAAGTCAATTTACATGGTCACCTTGGCGTCAAGGAGGGAGGTCTCATGAGATGCTTCATCTCATGTGTAACCCATCTGGATTCCTGCCTGTCTCACCCATGGGGTCATTCAGCTCTATTTAGAATACTTAATCTGGATGGCATAGGCTTCAAGGAGTTGTGTTATGCGAAACCAATATGGTATACATTTGGCTTCTTTTTATAGCCAAGCTTTCCCCTAGAAGGTGGGAAATCTATATAAAGCTAAATCCTCTTACAGTATCCCTCACCTAGTTGATGGTTGCTGGGACACTTCTATCTTAATATGGGTCAGGTTCCCATTTTTATCCGGGGGTTGCTGGGGCTGCCCACTTTGACTCTGGGCAGGAGCACTGAATCTCCCAATAAGAACACTTTTCAGTGTTAGGGCCGTAATTAGCCTAAGCAAATTATGTACACTGATAAGTCTTGTACATATTGCGTTTATCCAGCATCAGGGGAGACTTCCCCAACTCACAGGGTGTTTGACTTCCCAAGGACTTTTCATACAGGGACAAACAGGTGGCATGACTACAGGATAATAAATGCTAACTCCTGGGTAGATTTATGCTAAGTGCTGAATGGTGCTCTTAACCATCCAAGGCACTGGGTTCCCTCCATATTGAGTTCATTGCAGCTGAGATCTCTATATTGCAATGCAAATAAACCCTTTATTTAGGATCACGCAAATTTTAATCTATGTATTTTTATCTTGGATAAAGGAAAATGCTGATAAGGGACCCCGACTGGACCTCAGACTCCTTAATATGGATCCACAGGCGCCCACATTTCAGGATACTTCCCTTTTCAGATGTCCTTCCTCAGTTGCCTGGGAGCCTTTTTGGTTGTAATCCTGTATCTAAGGACAATTATCTTAATTGTATGTTACAATTGTTGCACTTGCTTTCCTGCTGTCAGCAGGTGGTGCTGTTGATCCATAATTGGATTATTGACTATTGGACAATTCATTTTACCAGTCCTGCAGGTTTGCCTGTCTCTAACCTCGTCAGCCCTATGTGTCGTTGGATTTGCTAGTTGAATTTGTGCAATCCCAATTGCTCCCTACTCAAAGAATAACCTTCTTTTCGCTACTTTGAATGTTTTTTCTTCGAGCCCTTAACAACTCAAGGGCCCAGGGTTTTTCTGTCCCTTTAGCTGCACGATTTATGTGCAAGTGTAGATCAGTTCTTAAAAGGAATATTTTTGATCACCATTGTTACTGGTCTATATCCTAGGGTATCTACCTAGAGGCTTCAAAATAAAATAAAATTAAAATTAAAAAAAAACAAAAAAAACCCCGACAACTAATGGGTTTCAGCTTGGTTCTGAGACTGGGGAATACTCCTCTGTGTGTACTGTGGATCATCAGTCTAAGAACATTAGACCTCTGGTTCCTGAATTTACAAAACAAGGGTTTTCAAGAGGACATTAAAAAACATACCTTACCAAAGGCAAACAAACAAATAAATATATATGTTTCCAGTCATCGTCCCCTACTACGGTTGGTTTTATTGCATATCTCTTTGGTTCCTGCTAAGGGCCGTTGGGCTCCTCGAGAATCAACCTTGCACATTAACATTCTAGAAATGAGGGCAATTAGATACAGCCTTCTCTCTTTTTCAGAATTCCTTTCACACAAAGCCGTCCTCATCGCTACGGACAACACTACTGCCAAGTTCTACCTAAACAAATAGGGTGAAACCAATTCACTAGCTTTATGCCAAGAGGCTACCCTCATATGGGAATGGGCAATAGAACATCAAGTTTCCCCCTCAGCCATTCATGTAGCAGGGTGCTCCAATATCACAGTGGACGCCCTAAGCAGGGATACCTACGAAGACCATGAGTGGTCTATCCCCTCTCTTTTCTTCAACCTATTTTCCTAGAGTGGGGCTGGCCAGCGGTAGACCTCTTCGCCTCAGTGGAGAACGTGAGGTGTCGACTATTCTGCTCAAGGGCAGCAACAGAAGTCGGTTCCCTGGGGGACGCCTTTCAGATCCCCTGGACAGAAAGGTTACTGTATGCTTTTCCACCAATCCCCCTGATTCACAGAGTAATAGGAAAGGCGCTTCAAGACAGGGCACACATGAACTTGATAACTCCTTTTTGGCCAAAGAGGCCATGGTTTGCCACCCTCGGGCATGTCACAACGCAAGTACATGGAGCTTCCGCACTCCCCCTACCTGCTACAGAGTACTACATCACAACCCCGCATCACTCCACCTTGTAGCTTGGAGGATCACGGGGTGACCGCGTGGTCGGATAGGGTAGCCCACATTCTCCTTTCCTCCTGCAAGCCTTCCACCAGGAGGGTGTACGCTCTCAAATGGGCAAGGTTTTCTAAATGGGCTGAGACAAAAGGGATACAGCCACAAAGGTGTAAGTTGCCTGTTGTTTTTGACTATCTTTTGTCCTTGAAGGATAATGGCTTATCTAATTCTTCGTTAAAGTGTCACCTGGCAGCTATCTCAGCTTACCACAATGGTGTGGATTCTGCTTCTTTATTTTTCAATCAATTATGTAAAGAATTCCTTAAGGGACTGGACAATGTATTCCCTCAGGTTAAGGTTCCAATTCACCAGTGGAGTCTTTCCCTAGTCCTTTCCCACCTTACTTCAAAGCCCTTTGAGCCTATGGCTTCAGGCGACCTTCAACTAGTGTCCTACAAGATGGCGTTCTTGGTAGCTATCACATCGGCTAGGAGAGTTGGTGATCTCAGGGCCCTGAGAGCAGATCCTCCCTTCACTAAGTTTTTTCCTAATAGGGTAGTCCTTCGGCCAAGTTTGTCTTACCTTCCTAAGGTGGTGTCAAAATTCCACCTTTCGCAGGACATCACATTACCTGTGTTTTTTCCCAACCCAGACTCTCCAGCTGAGAGACAACTCCATTCACTAGATGTACGCAGAGCACTGCTTTTTTACTTACAAAGAACAAAACCCTTTAGATGGGATAATAACCTGTTTATTTGTTTAGTAGCCCAAATAAAGGAAAGGTAGTTTCCACTCAGACGCTTTCTGCCATCAGATTGGCATACCAATCAGCAGGGGTAGAGTGCCCTCTTCGCCTGCACGCACACTCCACTAGGGCCCAAGCGGCATCAGCGGCTTTCAGCTTGATGGGTGACATCATGAAGATCTGCAGAGCTGTGACGTGGTCCATGCCGATGACTTTCATCCAACACTATTCCGTGGACATCGATTCAAGAGCTGACACAGCTGTGGGGAAAGCAGTGTTGAACACGTTATTTCGTTGACCATCACACACCCACCTCCACAGTAAATGAGCTTGCTATTCTCCCATGCTGGACTGCACAGAAGCCACGAAAACGAAAGATCCACCAGATGAACAACAGTTACAGGTAAGTGAAACTCTGTTGTATGATGGTTAGAGTGTTGGATTTGCACCAGGAAGATCCAATTCAAATCCCGACTACCATGAATTAAGAGTGAGCTTAGGCCAATCACTGTCTAGCAGCCTAACCTGCTTCACAGGGTTGTTGTAGGATAAAATGGAGAAACGCTGGGCTGCACAGGCCCCTTGGACGAATGGTGGGGTATGAATCATATTGATCAGTCCTTTTCAAATTTTAGCACACCAGGGATCCCCACTGTGATTCAGACTTTTTCCTGGCACATATTTTTAATTTTTTTTAAGAAGAAGAAGAGTTGGTTTTTATATGCTGACTTTACCTTTTAAGGAGAATCAAACCGGCTTACAATCGCCTTCCCTTCCTCTCCCCACAACAGACACCTTCTGAGGTAGGTGGGGTTGAGAGATCTCTTAATAGAACTGTGACTAGCCCAAGGTCACCCAGCTGGCTTCATGTGGAGGAGTGAGGAAACCAACCTGGTTCACCAGATTAGCCTCCGCCGCTCATGTGGAGGAGTGGAGAATCAAACCCGGTTCTCCAGATTAGAGTCCACCACTCCAAACCACTACTCTTAACCACTACACCATGCTGGCATTTATGTGAAACTTCTGAAAATATAAACAGCTGTGGCTGGTGGGTAGGATTTCCAGCTCCAGGTTGGGAAATACCTGAAGATTTTGAGGGTGGGGTTTGGGGAGGGGAGGGCCTTCAGTAGGGTATAATGCCATAGAGTCTACCTTCTAAAGTGGCCATTTTCTCCAGGGGAACTGATCTCTGTTGTGTGGAGATTGTAATCCCAGGAGATTGCTAGCCACCACCTGGAGGCGGGCAACGCCTACTGGTGGGACTTGCCCATCATCACTATGGGATGGGTGGGGAGGAGCACATGAACCATCAGTATAGGGGGGACAGGTCAGCTCTGTGCAAGTATGTGGCAGGAGATGGGCTAAGAGGCCCCGCTGGGACAGTTCATCAGTCAGTGGCCTAGCATCTGAGGTACTGACTAAACGTGTGTGTATATAATCACATTTTCTGCTGCCTCCCTGTGATTGCTCATAAGAATGCAATTTCCCTATCACCCTTGTTCATTTCATGGCAGCCAGAGGCAATTGCTTCCAGCAAACCGCTTCACCACTATGTGTAAACGTCCCTAAATTCAGACAATCCATTTAAAAGCTTATGAGCCACCTAAAAAAATCTTTAATTGACCAACAGCTGGTTTTAAAGGCATTTTAACTCTATACTTGATCCTTCCCACCCCACTTACCTATCCCAGAGAGGAAACAACTTGCCTTTCAACACTGGAGAAAATTCAAACTGCCTCTCCTGGCCGAGAACCGTCTTTGGGGAGAGGGACGTTTCCCTTCTTTCTTTCAGTCCCAGGTGCCAGGAAGCAATTGAATCTCACAGGGAATGTCACATCAATTAGGCTGAGTTTTACTATGAGTTGTCACACTTGTGATACAATAATTTCACTCTAAACGTCAAAGCTCATTAATGTGAGTGAGAAAGGAAAATAAAGGAAAAGAGGTAATGGGAACAATCACAGGCATAATAGCCGGTCACCGATTCCAAGACTAAAATGAAATCCTTTCTCTTTTCTTTTTTTATGGTTCAATTCCCAAAGAAAGCAGGAATCTGGAAGGTTTTCTGGGGAAACAATAACAGGTTACGCTCTGCTCTTTTAATGTAAACACTCAGAACGGTTCAGTAACAGAACCTTTATTGAAGTTGGTTCTGCCAGATTTCTTTTTTGTTGTTTAAAAAAGGACTAAATAGATAATTTGGGTGACATTTAAACAGACAAACCTTGTTAGCTGGTGATAAGAATTCCTGAGACATCAGCCTCAGACACATATTTATTTTATTTATTTCTTAGATTTCTATCTAAGAAATACATATACATAGACAGCATGGTTTTCAGTCAAGGTTAGGGATGCGTGTCTCCAGGTGGGACTTGGAGGTCTCACAGAATTACAGCTCATCTCCAGACTACAGAGATCAGTTCCTCTGGCAAAAATGGATGCTTGGGAAAGTGGACTCTGTGGCCCCACTGTGGTCCCTGTCCTCCTCAAACTCCATCCCTAAATCTCCAGCAGTTTGCCAACCTAGATCTGGCAACCCTAACCCCCATCCCCCACCAGTGGCAGGGTACCTGGCAACCCTAAAGGTTGAAAGCAGAAGTGCCACTGCTTATATCACCCTGCCAGGAGCTAAATCCCTTTATAAAGCACTGGAATCTTGGATCCATAGTCTGGACTGGTTATTGCAGGTCAATGACCTGATGCTTTTTGTCTGCCACTCCTGCCCAGATGACCCCCTGTTCTCCATCCATTCTCTCTCTCTCTCTCTCAGATGCTGTTTTGTGACTTCACCTCCAGCAACACGTCTCTGAGGGGGCCAATTCTGATTGGGATCACAGCATGAACTTTCTCTCTCTCCCCCCCCCAAGACCATTTTTTTCTGATTTAAGCCCCAGAGAGACACTCTTTGCCTTCTTCTTTTCCTGTCCTGTTGCCTTCTTCTTCTCCACAGCTCCCTGATTTCTTCAGCTCTGCTTCTTCTCTCTGGTCCAAACATTGTGCAGGCTTTCAGGTTCCTTGAAACTCTTTATCATGACCAGTGTTAACATTTTTAAAAAAAATTAAGGAGAAAAAAAGCAGATTTTTCAGATCATGATTTCAGGACCAGGATTTGGCAGTATTTGGTGTTCAATGTTGATGCTTCATTATAAACAACATTGGGGGGCACAGGAGGAGGAGGAGGGAGAAGAAGAAGAAGAAGAAGAAATAATAGTAATAGTAATAGTTGGTTCGTCTTCGGTCTTCTGTGCAGTCCCACATTGGGACTGCGCACGCGCAGGCCAGCCATTGGAAGATTCCTATAGCTTCTATGTACACGATAGGGGGCGCCGACTGCTCCGCGCATGCGCGCGCTTTCCCGCCAAAGCGACGCAACGTCGGAGGTCGGCGCCCCCTATCCCTCAGTTCTTTCTTTGCCGCCTGTAAGGAAGGTTCTTCAAAGCTTCGCTCTTCATAACTACCAGTTGTATCGTGAGTTTTTCATCCCCAAATAACTGTTTACCGCGGCTGCGGTGATGGCGCAAACCGCCCTGTTTAAGAGATGCTCGCAATGCAACTCTAAGATGTCAAAAACTGATGACCATGCCCTTTGTGTCCTATGTCTGGGGGAAGAGCACAAGGTGGGCTCCTGCAAGATTTGTGTACAATTCACGCCAACGGCTCGCTCTAATAGGGCCGCGCGTCTGCAGGCTGCGTTGTATAAGAAAGCCCTCACCTGCTCTGATTTGCCGGCTTCGTCTCTATCGGCCGCGCGAGAGCACACCCCCAGGGCCGAGTCTGTCGGTTCCGTCCGCTCGGTTCCGACCTCGAGTTCGAAGAGAAAGTCATCTCGGTCCCCTGAAACTAAAGAGAAGAGATCAGCTTCGGAACCGGCGCGTAAAAAGACGTCATCGGAACCGACACATAAGAAATCAAAGGCTAAGACCAAGCACTTGGAAAGTCATAGCGTCGAGGGACGCGGTCCCAAGGTTTCTCAGCCCTCGGCTCCGAAGCCCTCGGTTTCGACCGCGGCTGAATCGGTATTGATGGAGGGACTCTCTACACCCCCTCCTCCTCGCCCATCGTAGGGCTCGATTCCGAGTCGGAACTAGACCTCCCTGACCTCTCTATTGGGGACGCCCCTACAGATCGAAGAGACAGATACCTTGGTTCCGACGCAAGTGGCATCTGCTTCGGCTCCGGGGCCTTCGGTTCCGACTCAGCAGCCTCAACCGCCACAACCCTGGTGGCCTCCTCATTGATCACTAACCTGAGGAAGAGAAATCCTTAGCGAAGATAGTAGCTTCGGAAGGGTCCAAACTCGCCAAACACCAGATGAATGCTGGTAGACATACTGCGGATTGCTCGGCGAGGAGTATGGCAGCATCTATTTCCCTTCGGCGTTTCTCCTGGCTGCGCTCCACGAATTTGGCTCCTGAGACAAGGAATAGAATTGAGGACTTACCATTTGATGGTTTAACTCTCTTCTCCACTGCCACTGATGAGACCTTAGAGAATCTCAAGAAGCAAAAACAAACGGCAAGGTACATGGGTGTAACTGCTCCTCCCTCTGTGCCTTACTACAGACAACGCTTCCCTTATAAAGAGAGTTTTCGCCGCAACCGTTTTCAGAGGCAAACTCCCTCGGGTTCTTACGGCCAACAGCAACACCAGCAACAAGGTCGCACCTACCAGGGATACCAGCACGCCAATAGGCGCAGATCTGGCAAGAATCGGGCCTATCAACAACGCTCACAGTCACCACAGAAACAGGGCCCTAAGCCGGCTTTCTGACTGAGGGAGGATGACAAGGCTAATGTAGTTAGGTTTGGGGATAGGTTGGTCCCTTACCTACTTGCCTGGGAAAGTATTACCACTGATACATGGGTCCTCTCCATTATTCAGTACGGTTATCGTTTAGAGTTTAGGTTCCTTCCCACGTTAGGTCCTCCCCCTAGAACATCTGCGTCGGTGCACCCCAGTTTGGTTTCTTCACTCACCGACCTGGTCCGGAAGGGAGCGGTTGACCAGTTCCCCATGGACACTGTTGGACCTGGTTTCTATTCTAGACTTTTTGCAATCCCCAAAAAGGATGGTGGTCTTAGGCCTATTTTAGACCTCCGTCAGTTAAATAAGTTCCTGTTTAAACAGAAGTTCCGCATGCTTACCCTTCTTAATGTGTTAACCCTATTAAAACCTGGTTGGTGTTTCATTGTTATTGATCTCAAGGATGCTTATTTTCATTTATCGATTTATCCTGAGTATAGAAAGTTCCTTCGCTTTGTGGCTGGAGGTAATGTTTACCAATACCGGGTCCTCCCTTTTGGTTTATCCACAGCCCCTAGGGTATTCACCAAATGCATGGCTGTGGTGGTATCTTATCTCCGTACCCAAGGCTGTACCATATTTCCTTATCTGGACGACTGGCTCCTTACTGCCCCCACGGAGGAAGAGCTAGTAAGGAACAGGGACCTAACTCTCAGCCTTTTGGAGAGTTTGGGGTTGATGCTAAATGTACAAAAATCAATCTTATCCCCCTCTTATTCGGTCCAGTTTGTCGGAATGAGATTACATTATCTGCAAGGTAAGGCCTTTTTACCGAACGATCGGCTGATCCAACTTAGGTACTTGGTAGCTGCGGCCCAATCAAAGCGTTTTCGCTCTGCCCATTTCATCCAGACACTCCTGGGCAAGATGGCCTCTACGACAGCGGTGGTACCCTTTGCCAGGTTGAACATGAGACCCATACAGAATTGGTTCGTTCGTGCATTCAACCCCCGAACTGATTCTCAGGCTATGAAATTGTCAATACCCAGGTCTCTGTTAAGATCCCTCACTTGGTGGGATTCACGACATAATTTAAGTCAGGGCATGCCCTTTGGAATTCCTTCACATTCTAAGGTAGTAACGTCTGATGCCTCTAACTTGGGTTGGGGAGCCCACTGTGACGGCTCTTCCGCACAAGGTGTTTGGTCCCCTACTGAAACATCTTTCCATATTAATTTATTGGAACTGAGGGCAATTCGCTATGCTCTTATTTCATTTGCAGATCTGCTTCACAACGAAAGTGTGCTTATACAGACAGACAACACAACTGCGATGCACTACTTGAACAGGCAGGGAGGCACGGTCTCCGTGTCTCTCTGCCGAGAAGCAACCAGAATATGGAAATGGGCTATAGTCAACAAAGTGTCTCTTCGGGCTATTCATATAGCAGGCGTCTGCAACTCTCTGGCCGATACATTGAGCAGGGTATTCGTACCACGCTACGAGTGGTCCCTCAATTGGAAGTACCTGCGCCCAATTTTTCAACAATGGGGTTTTCCTGTGCTAGACTTATTCGCAACGTCGAACAATGCCAAGGCCCCTCTTTTCTGTTCCAGGGCGGGTCTCGATCCCAATTCTCTGGGAGACGCGTTTCTACTCCCCTGGGTCAAGGGCCTTTACTACGCTTTCCCGCCACTACCTTTAATGGTGAAGGTCTTGGACAAAATACAAAAATCTCGGACCCACTGCATTCTTATTGCCCCGTTCTGGCCGAGACAGATTTGGTTTTCCCTACTGTATCGGATGGCAAAGGGCAGGATAATCCATCTGCCACCTGCCCAGGACCTCTTACTAACCGGGATGATTCCCCACCCAGAACCGCACAGACTGCGCCTGACAGCTTGGCTCCTGTTCCCCCCGGTCTAAGTTTGTCTGATAGAGTACTTGCAGTGGTCCTGAATTGTAGGAAACCCTCCACTAGGACTTCCTACTCTGCTAAATGGGAACGTTTCTCTAGATGGTCCCTAGATAAAGGTTTTCCACCTCACTCATGTCCTTTACCTACTGTTTTGGAATATTTACTATCACTAAAGGATACCGGCCTCAGTGTGTCCTCTGTTAAGGTTCACCGGGCAGCCTTGTCGGCTTTTCATGTCTGGATTGATGGTGTCTCTTTGTTTTCGCATCATACATCCAAGATGTTTATGAAGGGGTTATGTAATCTATTTCCCCCTGTAGTTAGACCTGTATCTCAATGGTCTTTGTCTCTTGTTTTATCCCAATTAATGTTACCCCCGTTTGAGCCTTTGCATTCGGCTTCTATGGCTCATTTATCACAGGTTTGTTTTCTAGTTGCGATCACTTCAGCTAGAAGGGTGGGGGAACTGGCAGCGCTGAGTTCAGTGCCTCCGTTTCTGCAATTTTACCCAAATAGAGTGGTCCTTAGACCTAGTTTTAACTTTAAGCCTAAGGTGGTATCCAAGTTTCACTTATCCCAATCTGTTTCCTTACCTGTGTTTTTTCCTAACCCACTCTCTGATGCAGAAAGATCGCTCCACTCTTTGGATGTAAAGAGAGCTCTGCTTTATTATTTACAACGTACCAAAGAAATTAGGAAATGTAAAGCTTTATTTATCTGTTTTGCGGGACCCAAAATGGGTCTACAAGTTTCTTCTCAGTCTATTTCCAGATGGATTGTCCAGGCAATTAGATGTTGTTATCGTCAGGCCGGAGTCCGTTGTCCTGGTTCCCTTCGTGCCCATTCTACCAGAGCGCATTCAACTTCGACGGCGCTTCGAGGAGGTGTTCCCTTGTCTGACATCTGTAGAGCTGCGACGTGGTCGTCACCGGACACGTTCATCCGTCATTACGCAGTGGATACTGAATCTAGAAAAGATGCAGATGTGGGGAGAGCGGTCTTACATTCCTTGTTTGACTAGTGGCTCATACCCTCCTCCATAACAGTGAGTAGCTAATTAGTCTCCCAATGTGGGACTGCACAGAAGACCGAAGACGAAAACAAGGTTTCACTTACCTGTAACCTTTGTTCGTCGAGTTGTCTTCTGTGCAGGTACACATCCCACCCTCCTGCCCCGCTATGAGCTTTTTAATGTTATTCTGTCTTTTCCTTTTAGAAGTTCATGCGGCTGGCAAATTTCAAGAACTGAGGGATAGGGGGCGCCGACCTCCGACGTTGCATCGCTTTGGCGGGAAAGCGCGCGCATGCCCGGAGCAGTCGGTGCCCCCTATCGTGTACATAGAAGCTATAGGAATCTTCCGATGGCTGGCCTGCGCGTGCGCAGTCCCAATGTGTGCCTGCACAGAAGACAACTCGACGAACAAAGGTTACAGGTAAGTGAAACCTTGTTTTTTTATATGCCAACTTTCTCTACCTTCTAAGGAGAATGAAACTGGTTTACAATCACCTTCCCCTCCCCACAACACACCCCCTGTGAGCTAGGTGAGTTTGGAGAGAACTGTAACTAGCCCAAGGCCACCCAGCTGGCTTCATGTGTAGGACTACGGAAACCAACCCTGTTCTCCAGATTATAGTCGGCCACTCATGTGGAGGAGTGGGGAATCAAACCCAGTTCTCCAGTTTAGTCTACAGCTCTTAACCATTCCACCACACTGGCTCTCAAAGGAGATAAATCATGGCTCACTGCTATGCCTTGCCTGGCTGCCCTCTCCTTCTGCCAGCGTCCCCCCCCCCAGCCTTTTTGATACTAATACTTTTGGTATCAGAACCTGGCTAAGAGGGAAATGCTTCAGGTACTACCGCAGATGTTTCAGGCAACCAAATAGACGATTGTATACATGGACATCACCAGACGGCCAGTATAGAAATCAAATAGATTATATAATTGGAGGCAGAAGATGGAGAAGCTCTATTCTCTCGGCCAAAACAAGACCAGGAGCCGACTGTGGTACAGATCATGAATTGCTAATATCGAAAATCAAGATAAAGCTTAAGAAAAACACCAAAACATTCATAGCACCAAAATACAATCTAAGCAATATTCCGGAAGAGTTTAAAGACCATGTAAGGAACAGATTTGCATTACTAAGTTCAAGTGAATGTAAACCTGAAGAACTATGGGTGGAAACTAGAGATATTATCAAGGAAGAATGTGCAAAGACTATTCCTGTAGCCAAAAGAAAAGAAAAACCTCGATGGATGTCTGAGGAAACTCTTAAAATTGCCAGAGATAGACGAGAAGCAAAAGTAGAAGGTGACAGAAATAGAATCAAAAGTCTAAGTGCAACGTTCCAGCGACTAGCACGTAGAGACAAAGAGACCTATTATAATAACCAGTGTAAAGAAATAGAAGAGAACAACAAAAAAGGAAGAACAAGAGATCTGTTCCACAAGATCCAAGAAATCAAAGGGAAATTTAAAGCACGGTTAGGCATGCTGAAAGATCAGCATGGAAATACATTAACTGAACAGGACAAAATAAAGAAAAGGTGGGAACAATACACTGAAGAACTATACAGAAGAGATGAAAGGATAAAAGATTCTTTCCAAGAAGAATCTTTTGAAGAAGAACCTACAGTTTTAGAAAGTGAAGTGAAAGCTGCATTGAGAGCAATCGGGAGAAACAAATCACCAGGAGCAGATGGGATACCAATAGAGCTATTCCAAGCCACAGAAACGGAGGCCATCACAATCTTGACAAGAATATGCCAACAGATATGGAAAACAAAACAATGGCCCACAGACTGGAAACGATCCATTTACATTCCAATTCCCAAGAAAGGAGACATCAAAGATTGCAACAACTATCGGACCATTGCATTAATTTCTCATGCAAGTAAAGTGATGCTCAAAATCTTACAGCAAAGGCTGTTACCATATATGGAACGAGAAATGCCTGATGTTCAAGCTGGTTTCAGAAAAGGAAGAGGCACTAGAGATCATATTGCAAATATACGCTGGTTACTGGAGCGTACGAGAGAATTTCAGAAGAAAATCAGCTTGTGTTTCATAGATTACAGCAAAGCTTTTGACTGTGTGGATCATGAAAAGCTATGGCTGGTTTTAAAGGAAATGGGTGTGCCACTACATCTGATTGTTTTGATGCGCAACCTGTACTCTGGACAAGAGGCCACAGTTAGAACAGAATATGGAGAAACGGAATGGTTTCCAATTGGCAAAGGTGTCAGACAAGGATGTATTTTATCTCCCTATCTCTTCAATCTATATGCAGAACATATAATTAGGAAAGCAGGATTAGATTTAGATGAAGGTGGAGTGAAAATTGGAGGGAGGAACATTAATAATTTGAGATATGCTGATGACACTACATTATTGGCAGAAAATAGTGAAGATTTGAAACAACTACTGCTGAAAGTTAAAAGAGAAAGTGCCAAAGCAGGACTGCAGCTGAACATCAAGAAAACAAAAGTAATGACTACAGGAGAATTACAGAACTTTAAGGTTGACAATGAGGAAATTGAAATTGTTCAAGACTTTCTATTCCTTGGCTCCACCATCAACCAAAAGGGAGACTGCAGCCAAGAAATTAGAAGGAGATTGAGACTGGGAAGGGCAGACATGAAGGCGCTAGAAAAGATTTTGAAGTGTAAGGATGTGACTCTGGCCACCAAGACTAGATTAATTCGTGCCATCATATTCCCTATTACTATGTATGGGTGTGAAAGCTGGACAATGAAGAAAGCTGATAGGAAGAAAATAGATTCCTTTGAAATGTGGTGTTGGAGGAGAGTGTTACGGATTCCGTGGACTGCCAAAAAAAAAATCAGTGGGTTATAGATCAAATCAAGCCTGCACTGACCCTAGAAGCTAAAATGACTAAACTGAGGCTGTCGTATTTTGGTCACGTCATGAGACGACAAGAGTCACTGGAAAAGACGGTCATGATAGGAAAAGTTGAGGGCAGCAGGAAAAGAGGAAGACCCAACAAGAGATGGATTGACTCAATAAAGGAAGCCACAGCCTTCAGTTTGCAAGATCTGAGCAAGGCTGTCAGAGATAGGACATTTTGGAGGACTTTCATTCATAGGGTCGCCATGAGTTGGAAACGACTTGACGGCACTTAACACACACACACTACCGCAGAGCACAATCAGGTAAGGAGTGGGAGGTGACAGGTGTGTGGGAAGACTCATACCTGAAAACTCCCTTTTATATATTTATTTGTACCCACCCAGACTTTCTTTTTCAGGTTAGCAAGCACCTGCCTTCGCCTCGCTGCAAGGGAGAATTCTTTATTGCCTCTCAGTGGGGATGCTTTCTCCTCTCACCCTGAACCTTGATAGGGAGAATCCCTTTCACAAAGGATACAAACCCTGAAAAATATCACCCCAGTTATGTGGAAAACAAACACATTGTAGCTGAAAATGTATTTGCCACTGAAACCAACAGTAAATAATGAATGGGGGGGGGCATGGGAAATAGCAATAATAACGCAAAACAATCAAACATAAGAAGACTAAAATGAAATAAAATGAAAATGAAGACCTTCCAAATGTTTTGTACATATCCCTAATTTACTGGATTCTCATGTTCACACCCAAGGCATTGGTTTGCCCCGGCATGGATCACAGGCATGGATGCCACAGGTCCATTACAATTGTTCCTGTTTTTTGCTGACTTCTCTGACCCACCATACTTTTCCGCCCAAGTACATCTCTGCTGCAAAGTGCACCCCAATCTCACAGGATGGGCAGAGAGGTGGGAAAGACTATAAACCTCCCCAACATGGAGCTCTGGGCTGCATTTCCCTGACCAACCCACCAGCAGTAGGCTCCTGACCATGGAATGCGTCCCGTCCCCCTCATGCAGGCAGCTGGGCCCTGCAGACTGGATCTAAAGCAGGAGTATCAAACATATGGCCCGTGGGCTGGATCTGGCCCCTTGAGAGCTCTTATCCGGCCTGCAAGGCAGCCACCCCCCTCCAGTCCCGGTCTGGGCTGGCGAGCCCGCTGAGGCAGCCACCCCTTGCTCCCCATCTGGGCTGGCGAGGCATGACCCAGCCTAACCAAGTGACATTTATGTCATATCCAGACCCTCGTAACAAATGATTTCAACTAAAGGGTGGATCCTGAACCCTAGAAGTGAATGAGGGTTTAGCTGTGCTTGGGAATTTCTGTAATGTTTCTTCATTTGGCTCCTTCTTAAAGAGTTTTATGGATGGCCAACCCAGCTGCTTTACCTTTGTGGTGGATGCGCCCAGCTTGAATCCCAATCCGGCTGCTCTGTCGTTCTTCCCATGCAAGTTGAGCAGCTGCCGGGTGCCCTGCTGCACATCTACCCAGAGCACCTCCATTGCCTTTGCAAAGGTGTTTTTTCACAGGTTCTCCATAACTTACAGCTGCTTTGTTTTTATGCCGCTTCTGCCCTTGTTGCTTTTCCTGCTTTGAATGAAATCTCAATAAAGCACCTTTTTGTTTATTTCCATCCCATCTTATCTTTGCAGATTCGAGGCAGCAAACAGTGCAGCAACATAAATTATAATTGTCCAATTAACAAAACTGAAACACAGACTAAAATATACAAGTTAGGATGGGGCTGTGGCTTGGAGGAAGAACCTCTGTTTTGCATGCAGAAGGTCCCAGGCTCAATCACTGGCATCTCCAGTTAAGGAATCTGGTAATGGTTGATGAGAAAGACTCCCCACTCAACACCCCTCAGATGTTACCACTTTGAGACTACACTTAGCGAGAGGAAGGGGTACAGAATCTTTTATACAATTTTTACGGGGATGAGCACATTAGCGAAAATATCCTTTAAATAAGAAACGTTTTATAATTTTAAGGAGTTTTATTGAAAGAGTAATTTTAAGCATACATCCAACCATAGAATCACACACCCGAAACATACACGAGCCTAAGACATAAAAGAGAGGAGGGGGCAGATACAAGGGCACTGAGGGCAATATTTACCAATCAGAAGAATGCAACGTCCAAATGATAGAAACACTGAGTAGCAGAGAAATGACCAGTGTCTCTTGGAAGTAAAGCCATAAAGGCCACACACAAGTATGGGGTGTCACATTTGGATACGATATCCAAATGCACACACTTTGAATTATGACCAGGGCAGTACTTGTACCCCAAAATGAGTTCTGAGGCTATATGCTAACTGGCAACACAATGGGTTATGCCAGGGACAAAAGTTTAATTACTCCTTGAGTAGTTTAGATATTGGAGTATGAAAGAACAGGAAGTAGTGGCAATGGAGAAGAATACCTTAGTTTGCTTGATTAAGTACTGGTGATGACATTAGTATGGCATTTTAGATATAGGGAAATATGAGTTTTCCCAGGAAGGGAAACTGTACAATTGAGATAGAGCTGGAGGGTGAATTAGATATGCAGAGTGGACTAGTCAGAGTTCAATGAATAGCTTCTAATCGCTGATAGGATTAAGGTACTGGCTATCAGTTGCTAAGTGCCTGCTAGGAGCGCTTTATTAGGTATTTCACAGTGGGTAGCCGTGTTAGTCTGTTTGCAGTAGTCAAAAAGGGCAAGAGTCCAGTAGCATCTTAAAGACTAACAAAAATATTTTCTGGTAGGGTATGAGCTTTTGTGAGCCACAGCTCACAGCTGTGGCTCACGAAAGCTCATACCCTACCAGAAAATATTTTTGTTAGTCTTTAAGGTGCTACTGGACTCTTGCCCTTTTTCATTAGGTATGCAAGGGAGGCGGGGTACTCCCTGTTTTTTAGCCTACTCTACCTCAGAGCCAGATGAAATGCAAACCATCTCTGTCTTACAGCAACCAATGCCTTTATACAGATCCCAACATAGCTTCCAGAACCCTGGAAACTTTGGTTCATCTTGGAAGAGCAGTGCCCTGCTATTTCCAGTTAGCTCTGGTCCCCTATGCCACTATGACATACCGGGGGTACTCCAACACTCCAACCACTACACCACCCTGGCTCTCCAAACACTGCAGAGTGCTTAAAAGCAAGTAAGAGGTGTTGTTTGTTTGTTTTTACATTTATATACCGACCTATGGCTAGGTTGGGGGGGGGGGGCATGGTGCCGGCTGCCTAGCCTGGCAGAGATGGTAAAAGGCCAACTTGGCTGCAGCTGTGACCTGAGCCTCCATTGTTAAGGCGGCATCAAGGATCTACTTCTTTCAGTAGAAAATTACAAGTTTTCTTTGTAAGTTGGAGGAGACTTCCGAATAGGGTTGTGCAAAAAAAAAAATTGGTAAATTTTGGGTTCAGATTTATTGGGCCCATTATTTGGGTAAACCTGGCATAACCCAAATACCCATACCAGTAAATATGGGTATTCAGCTTATTTCTGGGTTTATGGGGGGAAATCTGATGGCGGGTGAACCTTGTTGTGGAACACTTGATCATCCACTTCCTTCACATACCCTGTAGCTATGGGAGTGTCTGTACATTTGGCCTCTGTCATCCCAAATTTTATCAGAAGCTGTTCAATTTTATTTTGTTGACACAATTCAAAATACCCCTCTGGGTTTCTGGTGATTTCCACCCCCAGGTAATTTTGAATACTTCCCAGATGCTTGATTTTAAACAAGCCTGCTGCAGCCTCTTTAAACCACTGTAGTTGTTTGTTTGTGTGGAACATAAAACAGATATCATCAACATAAACAAATATCACACATTCTGTGCCTCCTACACACCTTGTAAACATGCAAGGATCAGCTATCCCTTGTTTGAAACCAAGATTTGCCAATGCCTGGCTGAGGCATTGCAACCACGCACGTGCACTCTGCTTTAGTCCATACAGTGCCTTGTGCAGTCTCAGTACTCCCTGCTGGTCCCCACTTTCAAACCCAGGAATTTGTTCCATGTAAATCTCTTCACTGAGTTTGGCATTTAAGTAAGCCGTGGTGAAGTCAAAGTGGTGCACCAGCATTCTGTCTTTAGCAGCCTTGCATAGTGCAGCCCTTATGGTCTCAGATTTCACTGTGGGGGCAAAAACCTCATCAAAATCTTGACCCTCTACTTGTGAGTAACCTTTAGCCACAAGCCTGGCTTTTCGGAGTATTTTCCCACCTGGACAATGTTTGACTTTATATAGCCATCTACAACCTATGGCCTTTCTCTGTGCAGGTAGTTTGGTTATTGAGAACACCTCATTCTCTTGTAGAGAATCAAACTCTGACTTCATGGCTTCTAGCCAGGCCTCCTTTTCATTCCTTTCCAAGGACATCACCTCCTGATAACTTTTGGGTTCTTTTATCTGCACATGATTGACATCATTTGGTTCAAACCCGAACCTCACCGGAGGAATTCCTTTTGTGCTCCTGCTAGACACT
The DNA here is from genome assembly GCF_029931775.1 of Euleptes europaea. Taxonomy (NCBI): domain Eukaryota; kingdom Metazoa; phylum Chordata; class Lepidosauria; order Squamata; family Sphaerodactylidae; genus Euleptes; species Euleptes europaea. Next base: position 85,317,746 of record NC_079320.1, read on the forward strand.
CTAGGCACTTGTCTCTCACCCATTACACTCTGTGATGAAGCCCTCTGAGGAGTTCCCTCCTGCTTCACCCCATTTGCACCTTGATGTTAATGGAAGCCCAACCTGCTTGGCTCCTCCTGTCCATGAATTCTGGCCCAGTTACTGGCCCAGTTATAGCTCTATTATAACTCAGAGAGTTATGCTCATCAGCAAATCTATAGGCCTTCATGCCAGTTTGGTACCCAAGGAAGATCAGCTTTCTAGCCCTTGCTCCTCCTTTTCTCCTTCTGGGTAGTGGTACGTACGTTGACCCAGGCTTTTGCACCAAACACTCTTAGGTAGTTCAAGCTAGGATCCCTTTTATACAAAACCCTGTAAGGGATATCATTTATGGACCTAGTCCAGATCCCATTAGAGACATAACTGGCAGCCTTAATTTCTTCAGCCCAGTATGCCATTGCCAACCCACTGTCTTGCAGAATGGAATACATCTTTGTTTGCAATATTCCCCCATGCCATTCAGCGATGCCATTTTCCTGTGGCACAGCCACATTTGCCACCCTGTGTTGCACACCTTGTTCCAGCAACCACTTTGTAAAGGCATGTGACATGAACTCCCCACCAAAATCAGTTTGCAACGCACACAAGTCATGGCCAAGCTGCTTCTGCACCCTCTTAGCCCAATACTTGAACGTCTCAAATACCTCTAATTTCTTTTTCAAAGGATACACCCATGAGAACCTGGTATGGTCATCAATTAAAACCAATGCATACCTGTTACCTGAGTGACTTTGTCTGAATGAGCTGATCACATCGGCATGGACCAACTGACAGTCTCTCACTGTGCCTAGCAACTGGGTAAGCCTTTGACTTGGAGCTTTTACAGATTTTGCAATCCAGAAACCTCCCACACTCCTTGACTTTCTCTTTCCCCAGTAATGCTAGCGTTTTATTGTGTCATAATTTGCATGAGCCAACTGACGATGCAGCAAATGTATGCAGTTGTCATGTGGGCTTTGATTTGTTATCAATTGTGCCTCCAAATGCACATTTCCCACTACATATACATTGTTACACAGTTTATCTTTGAGAAGCACTTTTCCCCCTTTGGCTATCTGGCATGCTTTCCCTGCAAATGTTGTTGTAAACCCTGCTTTATCCAGGGCATTTACACTTAACAAATTACTCTCTATTTCAGGGACACACAATACATTTTTAAATGCATAACTCAGTGCAGGAAACCACACACTCCCCTCACATGTCACCTCTGAATTATGTCCATCAGCCAAGCTGACACGCGGTACACTGGAGTCCTATGTGTTTTGTAGCAGTTCCACATTCTGGCAAATGGTCTGAGAAGCCCCAGAATCCAAAATCCAAACGCCTGCAGTGTTGTTGTGCCCCGTCAGTACCAGTGACGCCTTACGAATCCCTTAGAAGACTGTTCCCTTCGGCTTTTCTTCCTGACTTCAGGGCAGTCTCTTTTCAAATGATTTGTAGCTCCACAGATAAAGCACCGCCTGACTTTCAACGCCACAGGTTGTAAATCTCCCGACTGCTTTCTCTCTGCGTGCCTCTCCTCGCTGGCGAAGCAATGCGTCTTCTCCACGCCTCCCTCTGACTTGGCAGGTTTCCCAGACACCGACATGGCTAATCTTTGCTCGTGCTCCAGTAGTCTCCCGGTGATGTACTCCAAGTTCAGTTTATCTGCTTCCACCGACTCCAAAGCAGTAATTAACATGTTATATTGCTCGGACAGAGAGCTTAGTATTATAAACACCTTGTCGTCTTCCAACAATGTCTTCCCTCTCTGCTCAAGCATTTGGAAGCATTCAGTTAAAGTGTTTATATGCTTTCTAACTGACATCCCTGGTTGCATTACAGTTCTGTACATGCGCCTGGTAATGGCTATTAAAGAGCCAGCCATTTTCTGCACGTACACCTTACTCAAAGAGTCCCATGCTGCTTTGGCTTTCAGCTTACCCATGACGTGTACATGTTGGTCATCAGCTACACTGAGCACAATTGTAGCCAGTGCCTTCTCAACTTTCACCACATCTTGAACTGTCTCTGGGTCCGGGGGGTTGGAGACATAAATCCATAGTGCCTCCCTTTTTAGATAGTGTTCCATACGCAGCGCCCACACATTATAATTGGTAGAAGTGAGCTTCTCCGCAAGCAAGGACATTGCAGCATGAGCCATGCTTTCTTCCGCTCCCAGCTACTCCTCCTGTGGGTCACTCTCCTCCTCCACCTCAGACACGCTGCTGCTAGCAGACCGGCTTGCCACCTCCTCTGCTCCGTCTGATTCAGCCTCAGACATTCACTCGCCCTTCTGCTCACCACAGCCCTTGTTCCACAGATAGAACCTCTGTTCAGAACCTCCAGGACATAGTGCAGTTGAGCTGAGCTGGGCCCATAGCCCTGATGGCGGGTGTGAAAAGTTCTAGTCAACTCAGCTCCAAGTGAACACAGCAGACTCAGCACATACAAACCAGTGCTATTTTTTATTTACAGTGACAGCATGCTCCACCTAGCATCTCCAATTCACAACACCACAACTGTACAAGTATTATACAGACTATATACATATCTGGCTCTGTCCAGCAGCCAATCAACAGAAAGCTGCCCAGTAGCCAGGACTAACTTGCACAAACCAGTTCTGCCCAGATTTACTGCCAAGTCACTGAGCTGTCATGTGACACCAGCAGTCACCTGGCTGTCACTTAGATTACAGCAATCTACTTGCTATGAGTAGTCTTGAACTGCCAACAAAATCAGGCCCATTATAATCTATGGGGATTTTTTGAAGTCATCAAAAATCTGATTTCAAGAGATAGTCATGGTGCAGGGAAATGAAACCTCTATTCAGGGCAACCTTCAGTTTGACAGCAGGTTTTCAGGGTGGGGTGAGATATCGGAGCCAGCCTAAGTCATGACCAAGGCAGCTCTTGTGAAGGAGAATGCTCATCTGCATGGATGAGGAGTCTTCTTCAGAAGCCCAATAAGCAGCTGTAGAAGTGGGTGTTTTTTAGTTGGAGGGTATATCCCTCCGGACAGCACTAGGCAAGCCCCATCTTTTAAAATGACCCTTGCAGACTAGTTTGGTCAGACCAAGTTGGCTCTGATTACATGACCCCTACCTCAAAAGAGCCCCAACTATGGGGCCCTAACAAAACCAGTTTAAAAAAAACCCAGAAAAATGGGAGAATCACAGAGCTGTGCATCTGAGCAAAGGCGAATAGCCAAACCCAAAAAAGGCAAATAATTATTCGGGTTTTTTGGGAATCGCCTATTCGGCTTTGGGCAGATTCCCAGATTTTGGTATTTGGTAAAATTGAAACCGGAATATTGCCGAAACGGCTAATTTCAGGTATATTTTCAGTTTGGGTATATCGATATGCACAACCCTACTTCTGAATGTAATTGGTTTTATTCAGCTTATACTTCTCAGATGCCAGCATCGTAAATACTAAATTACACGGAGACACCTGGGCTATAAAAGTAATTATTAGGAAATCTTGGATTTTCCATTAACTGAATTTCCATTAAAACTCACTTGGAAATATGGGGACCTCTATGAAGACACAAGCATACCCCAAAGAGCAGTGGCTGCACCAAAATCTGGGGAAAGGCTTTCACATCCCCAGAAACACCACCTGCAGCATCTTGAGGACTAGACACATGCAATTTATCTTCAGTGGAAACACTGCTGCAAGGAAAAGCACAGGATTCCTCTGCACCATCTTGGTTACAAGTGTACAGTTATTGAGTTCCAATCCCACTTTTAGAAATGGCCACAGGGTGCAAGACTGATGGATGCCCAGTCTGTGCACATGGTAAGATTGTTTCTGGACCCTACCACATACCACTTGTAAAGGGCTGCATATTTTAATGCAGCCCCAGAGGAAAAATATCCCTGCACATAGAAAATTAGCATGTCTTCCTGACCTGCTAGTTTTCTATGGGCAGCATTCTTTAATATGGAACAGAACTCAACATGAAGCATGATCATCATGGAGGGAGAAGAAAGAAAGAAGAACATCAGGGCAGAAAGAAGAACATCCCCCCCATGTCATATTATGAAGACATTCTGACCACTACATTGCAGGGTTCCATGTAGAGACAGCCCAGTAACTACTGGGAATGTAGAACTAGCATGTGGTACAAGGAGGAGTTGTAGCTCAGCAATGTTTGTACATTGAGAGCATGTTACTGCACCCCCATAAACACATGAACATACATTTAGATTAACATGGGGAATTAGCTTGCATGTTTGTGGAGGGCACAGTAAACCTGGATCTTTTTTACCTAAAGGGGTGGCTGCGAGTAGCAAGTCTTTAGTAAGAAAAGGATGACAAGAGACCTGATTTAAAAGGAATACAGAGTTTATTGAGGTAATTGATACAATAGTGGGGGGGAACTTACCCTAAACAAATACTAGCAGTGCTAAGCCAAGGCACAAACACATTCCTTATGCCAATTAATATAGCAATAACTTACATACATGCAGCAGAGCTCCTTCAATATGGAGCAGGAGTTAATCTTTGAGCTAAAGCTATAGAAAATGGGGAACAGTGGTTTGGAAAATAGGGTGGGATAGATCAGGGGTGAGAGCAGAGATTACCTGTCCTATTCTGTGAAGAAATCAGATGAAGAAGGATTGTGTTGGGAGTATGTTGCTGTTCAGCTGGTATCCAGGGTCAGACTCAGACTCTCTCTTTACTGGTTCTAAAGTCAGGTCAGTTATACTGTTTTCGGCCCATAAAATGGGTCCTTTAAAAAAAAAAAAAGATTACTCCAGAGGATAAAGGAATACTTCAGAGTAATCAGGAGAAAACTATAGGACTAAACAGCTCCAGGAAGGGCAATTTTTGATTGGATTAGGATTACAAAAACTACAGATGTTAAGGCGAGTCACGTCTTGGGCAGGAGCCTTGGGGACAATGGAGCTTTGGCCATTTAGCAATGCGTTCCAGGCTGAAGTGCCCCGCATATTTATTTTGAGTTTTTCACGCTGAACCGTCATTCAGGAAGTGACTTTGAAGCTGGCGCATACCTGCTTTGCCTTTCTTAAGAGCCTCTTTAACGTGACCTTTTGGGTTTGCTCTGCCCCCGCCTCGAAGAATCCCCTGAAGGAAGCATGCAAAATCACACAGCTGTAGCTTAGCAATGCAAATGACTATTGCTAATGGAAGGAACGAAGGAGCAGGCGAGTGGAGGGGGTGGAATTTCTCCTTTTGCATTGGGACTGTGAATAGGCTTTTTAAAGGTCAAATTTTTTAAAAAAGAGCCTTGAGCGAGCATCAAAATTTACCCTGCATAAATGGCCTTTGAGTTGGAGGTTCCAGACTGTCCCAGGGCACTTAGGGGAATTTTTCACGGAGATTTGCTGCTGTTTCGACGCTGATTTGCGTTGGAGTCAAATTTTGGTTATTCACTGCAGATCCGGCTTTTCCCTGATAGAGGTATAAAAGCCGCGTTATGTCAGCGGCAAACCAAACCACTTCTGAGCTGTACTTCCAGTAGAAGCGTGTTTTGTTGCTCGGATGCCCATGAAAAAATGTTTGCTTCGGTTCTGCTGTCCCTCCCTGTGACATCTCCTTCCTCCTCCCCCAAGAACGGTGATTGGCTGGGGGAGTTTCGCGCTCGGACAAGAATACCGCCCCTTTTGCTGCCTGCCTGCCTGCCTGCCTGCCTAGAGTCCTGGCACCGTCCTGGAGGCTGGCAGGCAGGCAAGCGGCACGCCTTCCCCGCCCCTCGCCCGGATGGGCCTTGGAGCTGGGCCCACACCTCCAAGCCCAGGGGGACATCGGACGAACGGTTCCAGGGGGAGACCGGCAGGGCCACGCCATGTGCTCCTTGAGCGCTGGGGGTGGTGGTGGTGGCAGCTCGGTCTAGGGGAGCTGGACCCGTGGGGGGATGTTCAAGCGAAGGGGCTGTTGGCCCCTCTACCCCAGCAGGGAGGGGGGATTTTTGAGAAATTGGATGGGAAAAATGTGCATCCTGAGAGCGGAAAACCCAAGGCAAAACTCCCTCCCATCACTCTTCTGAAGAGGGGCGGCCAGCCTGCTCTTATCTCCCTCCTTTCTCTCGATGCACTGTGGCCGGATCATGGCCGGCGCGCAAGCCAGGGGCCTTCTTTCCTCTCCCTCCCCCCGCCATTCCCACTTTCAGCTAAACACTTCTCTGGGCACATGTATGCAATTCCTGCCCCCCCCCATCCTGTCTATCATTAAAGGGCAATGGGTTCCACTCCTTTAGAAAATAGAGGGAAGCTTTGAGGAAAACGCTGCCTTGCCCCCCCCCCCCAATTTGGAATCTGACTGTTCCAAAAGCAGAACAGAGCGAGGGTGGAAGAAAAATGGAGGAGGCCAGAGGGACTGGTGCTTGTTTTTTGCACTGGGGCTGGTGAACCGCACAAGGTAATCAGCTGGGCGGAGTTGGGGCGGAGCTGGGGGCAGACATAAACAATGAGCCTGTTGGAAGGGGAGGCCTCCTGCAAAAGGGACAGACCAAACCGTTGTCAAATACAGCGTGCTTTGTTCCCATGAAAAACCAAAACTACATCGAGATTGGCAGGGATAAATCGCGGCCATGAAAAAAACATTTAAATCGTGGGATTTTTTAGTCCGTGGCAAAACAGAAGCAAAATCTACCGTGAAAAATGCCCCTTTGTGTCTGAATTGTGTTAATGGTCAGTGATTGCATATCATGTAAAAGACAATACAGGAACAGGCATCTTTGTCTACTTGCCTGGTGTGGCTTAGTTGCTGCTGTCCAGTTTGCACACCCTGGTTTCTCTCAGAGGCTTCCTTGGAAGCATTGCTGTGGTCTTTGTCCCAGAGGCTTCCTTGGAAGCATTGCTGTGGTCTTTGTCCCAGAATCCTTTGTTGTGTTCACTGCTGCTTGGCTCCCTGTTAAACACAACACCTGGCTCCCTGTATTTCACATATGCCTCTTCGGACTTGCTCACGGTATCACTCTGGCAGTACATCCATTCAGGCTGGGAGGAAGGGTGTTTAGATGAAAGGGGGACTGGGCTGGCAATGAGCCTTGGGTTTGATTCCAGACATCTCTTGGGACAGGTCTCAGGGAGTGGTGCTGGAAGATACAGTAGGCAATCAGGGCCAGACCAATCAGTTTGGTACAGGGACACTTCACCTACCACCATCATCTTCTGTTCTAATAGCCAAGTTGGCCAAATGTTTGGATACTGAAATCCTGTGACTAGAGCTGTGAACAGGGAAGACAGATCTTTCTACAAACCTGAAAGGGGCCCCAGGTTTGCAGAATAATCTGATATCGAAAAGCAACAACACTGGGTTTAAAAAAGCCAAAAATGATAAAAAGAGTGCCTGTAGCTTTAAGCAACGGAACTCCCTCAGTGGCTGTTGCTAGGCAACCACGGATTCCAGATTTCAGTTTCTATCAGTAAAAGACAATGGGAGGGGCAGAGCCCTTTCCAGGCCTATTTTGGCCTTTGAGGGAGGACTCACTGGGGCCAGGCCTGACTAGGGTTGCCAGTTTCAGGTTGGGAAATTCCTGGAAATTTTGTGGTGAAATCTGAGGAGGGAAGAGTTTGGGGAGAGAAGATGCCTCAGCAGGGTACAAGGCCATAGAGTCCAGTCTCCAAAGCAGCCATTTTCTCCAGGGGGATGGAGGTGTGTTGTCTGGAGTTCAGTTGTAATTCTGGGAGGTCTCCAGGTCCCACCTGGAGATTGGCAACCCTAGGCCTGGCAGCAACCTCTGGGTGACTTGGTATCACTCGACTTGCATGACTCAACTAGACCTGGCTGCTTGCTACTCTTCAACAGCAGCCACCTATGTAGCGGTTAGAGCTTCAGAGTCGGGTCTGAGATGGCCAGGTTCAAATCCCCATCTCGCCATGGAAGCTCACTGGGTGATTTTGGACCAGTCACATACTTTCAGCCTAACCTACCTCACAGGGTTGTTGTGTGGATAAAAAGGAAGAAAAGAGAATAATGTCAGCTGCTTTTGTCTCCGCCGTGGAGAAAGGCAGAGTGAAAATGAAGTAAATAAATAATAAATATAGCTGAAGATGGGAGGCAGATAAAAGGTAGGCTGGTGAATGGCAGAGCAGGAGAGAAGGAGGCAGGGGAAAGGGAGAGGATATGATCATTACCAAGAGAAGGGAAAAGGGAAATAATGTGGGGAGGGGGATACATAGAATCATAGAGTAGGAAGGGGCCACCAGGGTCATCTAGTCCAACCCCCTGCACAATGCAGGAATTTCACAACTACCTCCCACACACACACCCAGCGACCCATACTCCATGCCCAGAAGATGGCCAAGAGGCCCTCCATGCCCAGAAGATGGCCAAGATACAGAGGAAAGTGAGGAGCCCCCACAAGTTTTTGAGGGTTCCCTAGTCTGCAAGTGGGCCTGGCCCAGCAGCTGGCACCACACAACTGTGCCATAGTTTTCCTAGCTAGACGCTGCTTTGGTGATGGGGGAGGGAGCTGAAGACCTAGGAGAAGAGAAAGGTAGGCTGGCTGTTGGGTGAGAAGGAAGCAGGAAAAGAGGAGAGGCTATGGGGGCTTTCAAGGAAGGAAACAAGGCAATAGTGGAGGAAGGGAAACAAGATTCCCCCTCCACAAGTCCTTGTGGGTTCCTGCTGGTTTATTTTATTTACATTGTTTATAGCCCACCTTACTCCCTAAGACTCAAGGCGGATTACAGTGTAAGTCAATACATACCATGTATACACAGGATGGTCCTGAGCCTTCTGCTGTTACAGATGACATCCCAGTAAGGTGACAGCCCTTGACAGTTTGCTCCATTGAGGCTGGCTCTCTGGCCAAGCCACCCACATGGCTGGCCAGGGTGGCACAATTAGGAGGTTCCCTCAGCAGCAGAGGAGGTGGCCTCCTCTCCTTGGCTGCGCCAAAAACTGCTGGGCCTTTGGGCAGTTGCAGTGGAGGCTTGGCTCGAACCCGCCAGCAGTAGCCTGAGGCCCAGAGGGGATGGGGGACCTTCGTTGGGGCCCGGAATGCCTCAAACAGGCCTTCTGCTCCAGCTGTGACAGTCCTGCCTGGCCCCCTCCTTTCCATGAGGCTTCAGCCCTGGTGGTGTCGACAGAAACAGCAGGGGAAGGTTTGGGATGAGTGGGGAGGATCGTGTCTATGCTGGAACTGTCCTCTTCTGTCTTTTCACTATCTCGTCCAGCGCCTGGAGCTCGGCCCCCAGGCCCCTTTTGAGTAGTGACAACAGAACTCTTAATGTCCAAAATATTACATCTTTATTATTTCTTCACATAAATGCATAAGGATTAATCTCTCAACTCACACATCGCTGAACAAGACTCTAGATATGTTCTGCATCTACTTCCTGTTCAGCGATGTGTGAGTTGAGAGATTAATCCTTATGCATTTATGTGAAGAAATAATAAAGATGTAATATTTTGGACATTAAGAGTTCTGTTGTCACTACTGGGGGCCGAGCTCCAGGCGCTGGACGAGACAGTTTCACGCCAGAGATGAGTTGAAAAAAAGTATATCCTTTTGCTTCCCAGACACCACCATTCAGACACGTATTTCAGCAAGGCTGCATGCTTCCCGAAATAATGTTTGTATTTGAATCTCCTGCTCTTCAGAGAACAGGGGCGTCTTCTTTTTCTGTATCAGGAAAATGAGATAAGAAACAAATTAAAATCCTGCTCTTCCAGCCATTGGAAGCAAGAGTGATCCAGGCCAAATTAAGCACTTTACAGGGCTGAATGATATGAAATGCAGCCATTAGCTGGGTGTCCTTATCTCCCCACAACCAGCACCACACCAGGAGGAGGAGGAAGAAGAATTGTTGTTGTTTTTAATGCTGACTTTCTCTACCTTCTAAGGAGAATTAAACCGTTTTACAATCTCATTCCCTTCCTCTCCCCACAACAGACCCCTTGTGGGGTACACGGGGCTGAGAGAGTTCAGAGAACTGTGACTAGTCAAAGGTCATCCAGCTTTCTTCAAATGCAGGAGTAGCAAATCAAACCCAGTTCACTAGATTAGAGTCCACAGCTCATGTGGAGGAGTGGGGAATCAAACCTAGTTCTCCAGATTAGAGTCCACTGCTCCAAACCACTACACCACGCTGCCTGTCATGGTTTCAGTTGGAGGAAACAGTGCAGTGTTTCCCACTCCTCATGGCTCCTTTGGAGCATCCCAAAATGTTGAGAAAGCCAGTGGCAGGTCTCTCCCACTTGACTCCTCCCTGTGGAAGAGCATGAAGAGGCAGATGTCCCGTGCCTTTACATGATGCAGTGGATCAACTTGCAAAGTTCTGGCTTTCTCTGGCACCACACCTTTGGGGCTCCTCCTCAGCCACCAAGCAGGATCAGTGCAGGAGGAGACCAGATGTGATCCAGGGAGGTGCTTCTTCTTGTCCCCCCCCCCTTGCTCTTCGTCTGAAGGCTATCTGGATGCACCAGCCACTTACACTCTGGCTAACCAGACCCTTGGCTCCTTGGCCTATCTAGCAGGCTGGAGGGTCCTCTGAGCTATCTCATCCCTTCAGGATCCACCCACTAAGGCTGCTCATTGGATTCCCTTGCCCTGGAGGGAATAGGTGAAGCTAGAACTTTGCTTTTCTCTTCCTGTAGCTAGCTGCATTTTCAGGGGATTCCGATCCACCTCTCTGTTCACCTGGGGTTGGTCTGTTCACCTGGGGTTGGCCTTCTTGCCCTCACTGCTGAGACAGTCCGAATTTTGCTGCCAGCCTGTTTATTTCATTTTTGTCCTTTTCCTGTTGAAGGAAACTGCTGGAAATGGCCAGAACCTTCTTCCTCTTCTTAAAGGAGACTCGGGGAAGATTCACAGCGTCCCCACCACCAAACTTGGAATGAGGGTGAGCCAACAAATCATGCAATGAGAGGCGCCTTCCCTCCTCATGCCCCCCCCAGAGAGGCGCGCACAGAAATAAGGAGAGCGCGCCACGAGGTGACGCGCTCTCCTTATTTCTGCGCGCGCCTCTCCGGGAGGGGGCGTCTGTGGCCAACAGGGTGGCTCGTGGCAGGGGCCGGTGCGGCGGGGAGCTGGGACTCTGGAGCTCCCGAGGAGAATCCCCTGTTCTTAATCACGGGGAGATCCTTGCAAGTGTGGCCTTTTATGCACGGGGGGGGGGGGGGTTGCCTTGGATTTGCCGCTTTCTAGATGCACATTTTCCCCATCCGAATTCTCAAAACTCTGCATGGGAGTTTATTTTTGAGTTTTGAGAATTCGGATGGGGAAAATGTGCATCTAGAAAGCGGCAAATCCAAGGCAACCCCCCCCCCCCCCGTGCATAAAAGGCCACACTTGCAAGGATCTCCCCGCGATTAAGAACAGGGGATTCTCCTCGGGAGCTCCGGAGTCACGCGCCGGCCCCTGCCACAAGCCACCCTGTTGGCCACAGATGGGGGAAATGTGCATCTAGAAAGCGGCAAATCCAAGGCAAAACCTCCCATGCATAAATGGCCCAGTCCCACCGCATTCCCTCCAGTTTGCGCTCCTGGCCAACGCGCCACAAGAGCGCGCTGACCTGGCGGGTAGCGCGTAGGCCTCGTGTTCGGGGACTGTGCGGGCGCAGCGCCAGTGCGCTCAGTGTGCACGGGCATGAATCTGCCCACAAGGCAAGCAGGGGCGGACTGGCCAGGGTGTCAGCTTGCCTGATGGCAAGTGGGCCCCATTAAACATTAGACAATATGCTAAAAATGTTAATGACCTTTTAGTAGCTTGAAAATATAATAGAAGTTCCAATTATGACAATCTGTATTTACATTTAGTATCTACTGTATACTGCCAGTGATATGTACAATGTATGTACACTGTAATTACTAAAAGATATACTTTCATTTTGCAAAAATGTTAACTATACCTTTTTTCCACTTATGTATGTTTTGAAAATTTTATTTCTTTCTTATGAAAATTAAATTATAGCCTTATAGTTGTGGGTGGGCCCCCTTTGTCTCCTGGCAACCAATATTTTTTGCCACTGATGGCAAACGTGATTCTAGGCGCACAGGAATACTGAGAGGGGGCACCCTCGCCTCCCGGGCCTCGAGGTCCAATTTGCATGTCGGAACGTGTTTCTTTAACAGAAACGAGCCCTTCCTCTGCATGTGCTTGACATGTCCTGTTCCATCCCGTGCACATTTGCATAGGATGCCTTTTTGATGGGGCTGGTTCCCAGGACCCTCACACACACACACCCATGCATGACACGCATTCTGAATGCTGACCATCAAAATCATCCAGGCACTGGGGAAGGGGTAGAATTCCAGGTTTAAGAGCCAAGACCCCCAAGGCATAGGAACAGGAGGCTGCGCCCAGTTTCCCGAAGAGCCCGGGCCCAGATAAGAAGGGAGCCCTGTGGGGAGCCCTGGGAGACATCCCGGTCTGGACCCTGGCGCCACGTCCTCGGGGTGGGTGACTGGCAATCTACCTCCACACATCGCTGGCCGCAGTCTATGAGTAAATCCTTGTTGACCCGCCTGTGGAGTAGAGGAGGAAGAAGAAGAGTTGGTTTTGATATGCCAACTTTATCACTTAAGGTGTATGACTGGCCCAAGTGTATGACTGGCCCAAGGTCACCCAGCTGGCTTCATGTGTAGGAGTGGGGAAACCAATCCAGTTCCCCAGATTAGACTCCACCGCTCCAAACCACTGCTCTTTGCCACTACATTGCGCTGGGCACCTGTGCCCCTGAAAGCAGCGGGAATGGAGAGGAGCTTCACTGGGACAGGATCTTCGTGGCCTTTGTAGAAACAGGCTGGATCGAGGCAGCCGTTGGAAGAACAGACTCGGAACCGGATGCGACTCCGGCGGAGCCCTTCCTCCCCCCCTTCTTCGACGGGTGCTTTGCGGGAGTTTCTGTTGTCTTCTTGGTCCTGCTCTTCTGCCCGAGTTACAGACCAATTTCTTCCCCTGCGCAATTCTCTCAGTCCATCTTAAGAACACTTTCCTGGGAGTAAGCCCCACTGAACAGACTTGAGTAAGATTCAGAGTAGACCTGCTGAGGATTGCTCTCTCGGGCCATTTTTGCATGGTAGTTAGCAGCGCGTTCCAGGCTGAAGTGCCCCGCATATTTATTTATTTTTGAAATTTTCACGCTGAACCGTCATTTTGGAAGTGACTGCGAAGCTGGTGCACATACCTGCTTGGCATTTCTAAAGAGCCCATTTAACGCGACCTTTGGCGTTTGCCGTGAAGAATCCCCCTAAAGGAACCATGCAAAATAACAGCCGCGGGTTAGCCATGCACATGCTAATGGCTATGCAAACAGGAACAAAAGAGCAGGCGAGTGGGAGGGGTGGAATTTCTCCTTTTGCGCTGGGACCCTGGATAGGCATTTTTAAAGTCACATTTTAAAAAAGAGCTTTGAGCGAGCATCAAAATTGGCTCTGCATAAATGGCCACTGTGTGTCTTCTGGGAAGCAAGACCCCCAGGGAGCGCTCTACGGGTGAGCCGGCCCAGGATCGCAGATCGCAGCGGCTGAGAAGAGGCTGGGTAACTCAGCTACGTTGTGTGTGTGTGTGGGGGGGGGTCGCTGTCCTGCCAGAGCGTCGCTGCCCCCTTCAGAGGAGCCCTCTCCTCGCCCGGTCCCTTCCAGGGCTACGGCTGCCCCCCCCCCCCGCAAAAAGAAAAACACGGAAAACGGGCCACCGCCGGCCGGGCTGCCTGCCTCTCTTCCCCGGCACAGCGTGGCTGGACCCAGAGGCGGCCGGCGGAGGAGCCCCTGCCCCAGCTCGGACCACCCAGCAGCGGACACCCCCCCCCCACACACACACACACACACACACACGCCCGAGTCCCTCCGGTAGGCAGGCGGTTTGCCCGGCCCGCTAGCCCCCCTCGGCGGCGCTCGGGCTTGCTTCTGGGCCGGCGTCTCTGGCGCTCGCCCTTCTCCGCAGGCGTTTCCTCCTCCGAGCGACTGGCCGTTTGTGCCCGGGAGGTTCGGCCTTGGATTGGCCGCTCTCTGGATGCGCATTTCCCCCATCCGAATTCCCCAAACTCTGCAGGGGTGGGGGAAATGCGCATCTAGAGAGCGGCCAATCCAAGGCCCATCCTCCGGAGCGTACTGTTTGCTCTTGGCGAAGAGGGCGCAGCAGTCGCACTGGGGTGGGGTGGGGTGGGGGAGGGCGGCCCCGGCGCGAGCAAGAAAGAATGACAGCCATTGTGGACTTACCACGAGCATTGCCAAGAATCGGGGGGGGGGGATGCTTGGAAAGCCAGGCGTCGCAGTGGTGGGCTATAAATCCCCCCGTGTGTGTGTGTGTGAGAGAGAGAGAGAGAGAGAAACAGAGCGAACCCCCCCCCCTCATATGCCAGCGATTTGCCGCCCTCCCAACTTGAAAGCCCCCACCGGCTAAGCACTCTTTCCTGACCAACACCGGCCCTGGTACACTGGTCTCTGGTCCTGGCACACCAAGCCCGCATCAACGCCGTATTTCTGGTGCACCGCAGAAGTACCAGAAATACGTGCTGACCGAAACGGATGCGGCTAGTAAACCTTGGTTTAGGTAAGCACGTATTTCTGGTACTTCTGCGCCATCTCGCCATAAACCAGCTGGAAACTTTCCTGTGTGTTTAGGGGGAGATTTCTAGGGAGGGCCTCAACATTCACATGAAAGCCCAAAGGCTGCCTCTTGGACCTATGTCAGGGTTACATGGGGGGTTGCCCTAACGCTGATTTGATAAGGTTTATTTTTGTTTTGGGTCGTTATTAGTCAGGAGACGGGGGCACATCCTTGTCCCCATTTTATGCCCCCCTTTTTTCTATTGCAATTTCCCCTTCTTCCATACCCCTAAAAACATGATTGCCAAGTTCACCCTGCCCTTCTCCTCGAGCCATGCCAATTTCACGTTCTCCTTCCCTTCTGTCCCCCCTCCCTCCCCCCTTGCGCTTTATCAGCTACACTCCGCCCAGTCTGCCCATTTGGATCATCACAATCCCTCCTCTCCCCCCCCTCCCCCGTAGAGGCAGATTCTCGACGCCGGGTCTCTTGCAGGCACAAGACGCACGAACAGCGCACCCAGGCCCATTTCCCTTTGGGGATCTGTTGCCTCCAAGACCTGTCCGGGTTCTAAATTCTGAGAAATAAGGGGCAGGTCCCGTCCCCGTCGCCACCCCACCCACCCCACACAAAATATCCCAAGCAAAACTAACAGCATCTTCACCCGTAATGTGAGATTGGATTTGCCGGCTGCGGGGGGGGGGGGGTCTCGTTTCCCGGGGAGGGGGAGCAGGAGGGTATATTTAGGGAATATCTTGAAAGAACCCCGTTGGCTTTTGCTTACCTGATCGTAGTTATATTATAAAGTATTTGCGCCGTGTTTCGGTCTTACGCGGGGCCTTCCAAAACTCAACGCCGTTGTATCAAATGAGGGCGCGATCCAGCAGCAGTCGAAGACCTTTCGATCCTATTGATTTCTGCCAGAAGGCTAAACCCCGGCTTCATTCTCCGACGGGAATCAACAGGACTTCGAAAGGCTTGACGTTGGTCGGATCGTGGCCTGGCCGGGCAGGGACCGCGGGGGGGGGGCGGTTCTCTTCTTGCGTTTTGATGCCTCCCGTCTCTAGAATGAAAAGGGGCCCGCCGGCGTGGGGCGCGGCCGCCCGGAGTTTGGACGGCCTTCCCTCAAACGATGGGTAAAGTTGAGGAGCTCTGACTGTTGCGTCTTCTTCGCGCCTACAGCGCAAACTTGAGCTGCCACGAAGAAAAGCTGCGCGGTCTGCGCGTTCCTTCACCGCTTCTTCTGGGTTGGTTTTCCTCCGCGATCAAAAGCGGCTGAAGAGGAAGGAGAAGCGGCTGCCGCAGCTGCAAAACCAGGAGAACTTCGTGGCATTCGCTCTTGATGTGACACCCTAACTGGCGCTGCAATTGGCGTCGTCTCAGACGGTTGCCTCCTTGGGCAAGGGGGATAATGGCCGAAAGGTGGCCTCCACCTTTGGGGAAAGCCCTTCTGCAGCAGGCGGAGGAGCTCCAACTGCCGACCTGGGGCGGAGTTCGGGCAGATGAGGGAGGTTAGTCCGCTTTGCTTGGCATTACGAAGCGGCACCGGGTGGCGGGGCCGAGGAAGGCACCCCTGCCCTTCATCCCGGCAGACCAAAAGCCGGCGCCCCCCAAAGTCGGCAAGGCTCGGGGCCGGCCCGAGCGGCTGCCTGTTCCCTCGGCGGGGTGCGCGCTGGATCGCGGCCGTCGGCGCGCCAGGACCCGGGCGCCCCCGGCAGGGCGAGCCCGCTTTGGAGGAGGGCCGGGCCGGGCCGGGTTGGCGAGTGCCGGGCCGGGGCTCCCCGCCGCTCTGCCCTGACGGCCGGCCTGGGAAAGACCGACGGCGTGTCCCGCCGGCGGCCGGAGCCAATCAGGAGGCTCGGCGAGCAGATCCCTGCCCAGTGGGGCAGGCCGGCCCCCGCGGCTGTCACTCATAGGCGAGGCATGGCAGCCGGGCGCGCCAGAAAAAGGCAGCGGCCGGCCGGGAGGGGAGCAGAGCTCGGGGAGCGGCCGGGCGGGCGGGGGTCGGGCGGAGCGAGGCGTCTGGGCGGCCGGCGAGAGGGCCCGACCGGCCCCAGCGCGATCCCCGCCGCCCCATCTCCCCCGGCCCCCATGGGAGGGCCGGGCCGGCCGGCCGGGGCCCCCGACGGCGCCGCCGCCACCGCCGGCGGGCGGGCGGGCCGGAGCTGGCCCAGCTGAAGGGAGGCGCTCGCCGGGAGAGGGGCCCGCCGGCAGGCCGCCCGCCCGGCTGGCGGGGAGACCCATGGCCGTGCGCGGCGGCGGCGGCGGCGGCGGGGCTCCCACGCCCTTCTCCATCCAGGCCATCCTCAACAAGAAGGACCAGCGCGCCGCCCGCAGCCGCCCGCAGGCCCTGCTCTCACCCGCAGGGGGCGCCCTGGCCGGCGCCGAGGTGGCGCCCGCCTGCTGCTGGAGGCTCTTCGGCGACGAGGCGGCGGCGCTGGCCCGCGCTCTGCACCCGCCGCCGCCGCCCCTGCCCGCCCCGGACCCCCCCGCCGCCGCCCCGCCGCCCGGCCCCGCCGCCTGCGACTCGGACTCGGCCCTGAGCGAGGAGCCGGAGGCCGGCAGAGAGGACGCCCAAGACGACGAGCCCCACGACGAGGGCCCCGCTGCCGCCCGGAGGCCCCGCCGAGGCCCCAGAGGCCCCCGATCGCCCTCCCAGCTCCCCGGCTGCAGGGAGCGGCCCGCGCAGGAGCAGCCCCCGCCCGCCCGGGGCGACGGCCAGCTCTCGGCCAGGGTCCCAGGTAGGCAGGCGGCAGGGCGGCCGAGTGATGGGGGGGGGGGGGACTTCCGAAGCAGTGCCTCTCCCGGCGCGCTTCTCTGGGGAGGCTCCCCTGGCCAGGAGGCTCGGCTGGGGCTGCGCTTTGGGCACCGGGGGGGGGGGGCGCTTTGGGCACAAGCAGAGGGGGGGGGGCGCTCCTTCTCTAGCCCTTGGAGAAAGCCCCGGGCCTCCGTCCTGGCTCCCGCCGAAATCCCTCGGATTGAAAGCGGACTCGTGCTGGTTCCGTCCCTCCCGGTGGGATCTCCGTTGCGGAACCTAGGGGTGGACCCAGGGGGTGACCATTCTAGCCCGGCCCACTTGAGGTTTTGGGGTTGCTCCACCGGGCCACATTTCTCTGACCGGCCGACTTCTTGACGTCCTCCCTTTAGAAAACCAACCCGGGAGCATTCAAAAGCACAATCTAGGCGCGCAAGCACTCCTACGGTTCTTTCCCAGAGCTGTCCGAAAACAGGGTTTGGACCCGAGTCACTCTTGGTAGGATGGCATGGGAAATCTACTCTTTTAAGGCCTAGCCAGGGAGCAGGAAACAACCCGCCCGCCCCCAGTTTTGAGCAAGGTCGGGGTTCTGCCCTGTTTGGAAGCACAACTGGTTACCAAGACAGGCCGTTCCCAAATGTGAACATGGTTTGCAGAGTTTTAGGACATCGCCCCCTCCGTAAGACTAGGAAGGGACCCTCACGAGCTACATTTGTGGGGCAAGTTTGTGACCAAAGATCACAACCACCGCTTCCCCTTCCCAGATGGCTGAGCTCCTTTGCCAGAGTTCAGAAAGGCATCTGCGCTTTTGAGAGCTGCGAAGTTGTTCAGTTTTGTTTCGTGTGTTTGTTTAAAAAGTGGAATTCCCTTGTTCGCTGCGTAAGAAGAGGCGCGATCTGGCAAACCCAAATATTCTGCTAAACCCGATGGTTTGAGGTGTGCTTTGGAGCAGGCATGCAAAAGAACTGGGCTCTTAGTCGCTTCCAGCACTGCGATCCTCATATATTTCGCCGACCTTTCTACGGGATTTCGCTTCCTGCGAGCGGGGTTTGGGGTGGGAAGAGGATGCCCTTCCAGGCTTCCTCGTGAGGCGCGTCCCCGGGCTTCAAACCTTTGCCCCAGCTCGACGGGAGAAATTGGGCTGCGATCTCACGGAAAGCCTGAGGGGATCCAAGTACCTGGGGGATGGGGTGCCAGAGCTTGGCCGGGAAGGCTTCCTGACCTCCGGGCGGGGGGCGGGAGAGATCCGGGAAGGGCTGCACCGGTTTGACCCCGGAGGCCCGGCTCCTCTGGGCTCAGGCCCTGCAGTACCACCTGGGCCAAACCCCTCGTCCTCTTTCCGACCTGCTGCGGCAGCCGCGAGAAGGGCGGCCTCCAGAGAGCGGCCGGCCTTCCAGGCCCCCAGCCCGCCTGTAGGCGTTGTGGGCTAGCGCGCTCTCTTGGCGCTATAGCACTCCGTGGGGAACCATTGCAACGGAGTAACGGGAGCCCACCCACCCACCCACGGCCGGAGAGAATGTGGAGCGAAGGCAGAGGGACCCAGAGGACAGAAAGGCCCAGGAGGTCGGGGGGGGGGGCGGGGAGGAAGCAAACAACCAGCGCTACAGTCATAAACAATGGCCCGATCCAGCCAAGGTTCAGAAGGCCCGTTCATTTTCATGGGATAATGAAGCAGGCGCTTAACCCACACAACAGGGCAATGCCAAACAGAGACGCAGGCTCTTCTCAACACACTAAGGTCAGCTGCTTTAGAAGGGGGTCGCTCTGGTTAGGATTATATTGCCCATCTGGCGCTGCAACCCTGGGAATGCAAATTTCGTTTATTTTAGATCTTCCTGGCCTGATTCGGGGCTCTCAAAGCTGCATAAATATGATATGTGTATATGCATAAATATGATATAAATATGTATATGCATAAATATATATGTAAAACAATGTAAAGTGTTTAAAAAATTTTAAAACTCACCACGATATAGAAACACACTCTTCAGGAGTGGTGCTACATTCACAATATTTGTTATTTGAAGGGTGGCTGGGGGGATCTCGAAGGAAGGAAGGAAAGAAGGAAGGAAGGAAGGAAGGGTGGGAGAGAGAGAGAGCGAGAGAGAGCGCATCGGCTTTGCTGCGCCCCGGGTGATCCGGGCCAGGGTGGTGAGAATCTCGTGCCCCACGGCGGCCTGCGCGTAGATCCTCCGCCCTCGCGGAGCCCGGGCCTCTCTGCCTGTGCTCCGCTTTCTCTCCGCAGTGCTTCCCTGGGAAAGGGTTGTTCGTCTTCGGCGCCGAAGGGAGACCCAGGGCAGCCCAGTCCTGGGCAGCGCCTCGCCTTCGGAGCCAGCCCGAAGGGTTCCCACGGCGACACCTCTTCGCTTCCAGGAGCGGGCGGCTGCCGGCCGGCGCCCCCTTGCCGCCCAGTGCTGCGCTCTTGAGTCCAGCGCCGGGGTTTATTCCCCCCCCCCCCAGGGAGGAGCGTGACTCGCCAGTAAGCGGCCCAGGACGGCCACTCCGCACGCCTCTTCTTTCCAAGCCGGGTTCCCTGGAAAGCAAAGCTTTCTTCGGATCTCTCTTGCTTCTCTGCTTGGGATCGTCCTGCGCCACACGGAGGACCCGGGCGGGGCCTTGGGGGGCGGGAGGGCGCCGGGGTGTGTGGAGCGCTGGGGCGCTGCTGACGCCGGCTCTCTGTGCCTCTTCTCCTCGCAGATCGCGGCCCTCCGGAGGAAGAGGAGGAGGAGGAGGAGGAAGGGGAGCGGGGCCCGGGCGCCAAGCCGCTCTCCGAGGAGGACGCGGCGGCGGCGGGCGCGGCCCCGACGGCTACCCCGACGGCGGCGGCGCCGAAGCCGCGCAAGAAGCGCTCGCGGGCGGCCTTCTCGCACGCGCAGGTCTTCGAGCTGGAGCGGCGCTTCAACCACCAGCGCTACCTGTCGGGGCCGGAGCGCGCCGACCTGGCCGCCTCCCTCAAGCTGACGGAGACGCAGGTGAAGATCTGGTTCCAGAACCGGCGCTACAAGACCAAGCGCCGCCAGCTGGCCGCAGAGCTGCTGGCCGCCGCGCCCGCCGCCAAGAAGGTGGCCGTCAAGGTGCTGGTGCGCGACGACCAGCGCCAGTACCAGCCCGGCGAGCTGCTCCGCCCGCCGCCCCTCCTCGCCCTCCAGACCCCCTACTACTACCCCTACTACTGCCTGCCCGGCTGGGCCCTCTCCGCCTGCGCCGCCGGCGCCACCCAGTGAGCGGCCGGATCGGGACCCTCCTTGGCTGGACGGGGCGGAGGAGGGAGGCCGGGACACCCACGGGCCCCGGCTGGCAAAACTCTCCCCGACTCCCGGCGGACCTCGGCGGAATGGAAGGCCATCCTCGGGCGCTCCAGGACAGCAGGAGGGGGAGACCTGCAGCCCGAATCGGGAGGGGGGGAGGAAAGATCTCCTGGGCCCGACTGAACGTCTCCTGCCCCAGCCTCCGCGAATTGAAGGGGGCGGGGGGCACAGGACCCTGGGCGCGGCTCCCTGGGCGCCCCGGCACCGCAGAACCCGCCTGGATCTGGCCCTTGAGGGTCTCGGAGCGCCAATCGGGAGGGTCTTTGCGGAGAGAGACGATCTGAGCACTTTCCAGTTGTATGAAAATTGTTACTATGATAATAATTATTTTTATATTCAATGTGAATATTTTTAGTCGGGCCTTTTAAAAAAATCCTTATCGTGGGAATGGAAATGCCGCCCGGTGCCTTCTACCCAGGTCACGTGAAGGCGGATCCAGACGTGCCCGGAAGTTCCCTGTGTGGAACTCTCCGTGGTGTTTCAAACTCAGTTTTTAGGCGCTCTCCGGGAAAGGTGAAAACATCCCGAGGAGCTCCGTACACGGGGATCCCAGAGCACGTCTGGATTGGCGGCGCGTGATTGTCCCGTCCTGTGCCCGTTCTTCTCGGGGGGCGGCTGCATTCGGCGATGGCTATTGACTTCAATTGAGTTGTGAATGGATGGTTTGTCAACCCTCCCCCTGTACCCGATCCTTTCTTTTTTAATTTATAAAAGCCTGTTTATCTCTCTCTGCTGGTGTCTCCTTCTCCGCTTCGCAAATGCAAGGGCAAAAACGCATGGGAGGTTTTGCCTTGGATTTGTCACTCTCTAGTTGCTCATTTTCCCCATCTGAATTCTCAAAACTCTGCATGGGGACTAATTTTTGAGTTCTGAGAATTTGGCTGGGGAAAATATGCATTTGGAGAGCAGCAAATCCAAGGCAAAGCCTCCCATGCGTTTTCGTCCTAAAATAAGCCGGTTTTGGAAAAAGGATTTTGAAACCCAAAGGGACTTCTCGGCCATTTATGCATAGGAGGTTTTGCCTTGAATCTGCCGCTCTTTGTATGCACATTTTCCCCATCCAAATTCTCAAAACTCAATAATAAGCAGCGTTTTGAGAATTCGGATGGGGGAAATGTGCTTCTAGAGAGCAGCAAATCCAAGGCCAAACCTCCCACGCTTAAATGGCCGATCCCTTTCCAATAAATGTTTTAAACTGGTGATAAGGCGGGGGGGGGGGGCTGCACCCGCTTCAGACCATGTAGGCACCGCTGGAGAAACCCTTCGGGTGCGATCCAACTTAAAGCGCAGCAAAAACGAGCACTTGCCTGGATGTCAGCTTCACTGAATATAGTGGCGCTTATTCTTCGAGTGAACGGGATTCGGATCGAGCTGCGGGATTCGGATCGAGCTGATGTCCTTTATGCATGGGAGGTTTTGCCGACCCCAGCACTGCATGCTCTGCGGAAAAGCCTCGACTCCTGTCCTGCGATCCAGCATAAAGTGCAGCTTTTTTTCCCCACTTCCACGAAGGAAAGTGAAGCGTGCCTACGTAGGAAAGTGAAGTGGGAAAAACCCGCTGCGCTTTACGCTGGATCGCAGGACAGGAGTCGAGGCTTTTCCGCAGAGCATGCAGTGCTGGGGTCGGTTGCTTGGGTCACCGCCTTACTCTCAAGAAAGCGGTGGGTAGAACTGCAGCCTCGTTTTCATGGTCGTTTTCAATAAGGCTCAGCGGGGTGGTATGTGATGACGGCTTAAGGGGTTGTGGATCCAGCTGGTAGGCCATTGCTGGGGGGGGGTGCAGTCAGTTGAAAGGGGGGCAGGTCTCCATTCTGGAAAGCAGATATGCGGGTGAGCCCCCCCCCCCAACCACTAGCCCAGGCCTACAGCCGGAATCGTTTATGATTACCATCTGAGACCTAAATCCTGAGAGCCGCTGATCTCGTCTTCGGCGAGGGTCTTGGGATCGCGGCACAGGGCCAGATCCTTTGCAAGTTTGCCCGAAAGGAAGTCCTATGGACTGAGCCGTTGGCCCAAGCCCCGCTGAAGGACCTTAACGGAGCGACCAGGACCGGCGCCCTTCCCCACCGCGGCTGGCCGGAGCAGATGCCCACGGAGAGGAAAAGGCTACGCGATCCGTCGGCTGCGGTTGTTGGGGCGGACCGCTCTTTGCTGCCAGAAGCGACTCGCGTTCGAGGTAATTTCGGGCCCGCTTTGGGGGAAAGAGGCTCTCGGTCCCAGTCGCCAGCTGGATGTTTCACGTCTAAAGCATACCTCGCCCTCTTATGTATGGGAGGTTTTGCCTTGGATTTGCCGCTGTCTGGGTGCACATTTTCTCCATCCAAAATCTCAAAGCTCTGCATGGTGTTGAATTTTGAGAATTTGGATGGGGAAAAAGTGCACCCAGAGAGCGGCAAATCCAAAGCAAAACCTCCCGTGCATAAATGGCCCGCGTTTATATGCGGAGTAACTGGGCCGGGAGGTTTTGCTCGCCAGGGCCCCGGCGGGTTCTTTGCACAAGGGGAAGAAACCGAATCGAAGCCGATCAGCAGACGCTGATCCTCAAGGGAGAGGAGGGCGCTGTTCCTGGGGCTTCGAGGTCCCCAATCGCAGGGGCCGGCGCTTCGGGTCGGGGGTTCGACCCCCGAAGCCTTCAGCCTGGTTTGGAAAGGGGGCCTGGGTCGGCAGAGCCTGGCATGCCCCCCGAACTTGCCTGCAACGAAGTTGGGCGTCCGGGGCCCCGGGCCAGTAGATCCATTCGTTGGGGGAGGGGGGGAATAGCCATTCGTGGGCCAGCCAGCGTTTCAAGATGTCTGCGCGGGTTTAGGGGCTGACCGGGCGGGGGTGTCTCTGGTCACTTTCAGGCGACCACTCGATCGGCCCTTTTGCAAAGAGGCTGCTTCTTCTGTCCACGTCAAGCCGAGATAGTCGGGCAATCCAGGGCAAGGAAGCAAGAGCGGAGTTGGCCAAATGTGTGGGGGTGTCCTCAATTTGCCCTTTGTGCAAGCCAGTCCGTTGCTGTTCCCCCCCCCCCTCACGTAGCTTCTAAATAAGGTTGCAGAACCGAGGCGGGGGGAGGGGCGCCCGCGATCCCGGGCTCTGCTGAGCCGTTCTGAATTAAATCAGAAGGTGGCAAATTCTGTCTGGGGCGGGGAGGGACAAACAACCACAGCCACAAGTCGTTGGGGACCGCCTGCAGCTTTGGAAGGGGTCTCCCCAGAAATTTCCTGCCCCAGACTCATAACCGCTGGGCTGATTTCCTCTAAAATGAACCAACAGGGGAATGTGGGGGGGCAGTTTTGTGGCTAAAGGGTGCGGGAGGGGGCTTTCCCATTTCCGTGAGTGTGAAGGTGCCCCACCACACAAGGGGGAGTGCATCCCCCCCAGCCAGTGGCGGGAAGAGGAGGGCGCAGACGTGCTGAGGGAGTCCCATGTCCCCAACTTCCAGAAGTTTCCAGCGCTCCGTTCTCCGGTGCGCCCTGACAGACACCTCCTGGCTTCCGGGTGCCTGGGAAAGAACGCGGCCCGAATCGGGACTCAGCCTGCGAATTCCCTGCCGGGCCGCCAGCCGCAGAGCGCTCCAACAATGGGGGGGTGGGGGTGGGGGTTCAACTTGGATTGGTGGGCCAATCTACTAAGGCCCCGGTGCTGAAGGCTTTTCCTGGGAGTAAGCCCCATTGGATAACATGGGACGTACTTCCAAGTAGATCCACTTAGGCTGCGATCCTTGCACGGCCCCAATGAATTCAGCGGGACTTGCTTCCAAGTCAGGGGCCAGGACTGCGATGCTCCTCGCGGTGACTTTGGGAGTCAACCCCGTGGAACCCGCCGGAGGTTGCTCCCGAGTAAACGCAGGGAGGCCCCGGCTGCCCCACTTCTGGTGCCTGCCGGTTCGGATTAGTCCGGGGAGCGTCTCATCCTTCTGGTGTCCAGGCAAGGACGGCTCGATTCGTTTTCGAAAGGATCCTTGCGGGTCTGGGGTCTCCCAGGAACAAAGGATCCAATACAGAACGGCAGAGAGGGTTCTTCCTTGCTGCCCAAGAGCAAGCAGCGGGCCGTGCGGAAGGAAGGCCTGACGGGTTCAAGGGAGCTTGCTTCCGAGAAAGCATCGGGAAGGCTGCAGCCCGAAAACTTTAGCTGCCTCGAAAGACCCCCGGCGTGGTTGCTATTATTTAAAAGTTGCGATTACACCAGGCAACCTGTTGAGGCCCAGGGAAAAAGCGAGCAAAACAATCCTTATGAACGTTATTATTATTATTATTAGTAGTAGTAGTAGTTCACTTTGATCTGGTCCGAGCCAGGATCTGCCTTGGAGAACTAACCGCATTTGAGGAGCGGGGGCTTGGAGCCAGCGTGGTGTAGTGGAGCGGTGGCTTGGAGTGGTGATCTGGAGAACCGGGTTTGATTCCCCGCTCCTCCACATGAGCAGCGGAGGCTAATCTGGTGAACTGGATTTGTTTCCCCACTCGCCCACATGAAGCCAGCTGGGTAACCTTGGGCTAGTCACAGCTCTCTCAGCCCCACTTACCTCTGTTGTGGGAAGGGGAAGGGAAGGTGATTGTAAGCTGGTTTGAGTCTCCCTCAAGTGGTAGAGAAAGTCAGCATATAAAAACCAACTCTTCTACTACTACTACTACTACTAACGGGCCGATCAGCCTTCTCTACCGATACCACTGGGAGACCTTTCCGGGCATCGTTGGTATGGGCGGAACGAAAGGCAGGTGAAAAGATGCAGGGGAGCGTCCCCCCATCCCTTCAAGCGCCCGACGGCCTCCTCCGCAACCCCAGAAGGCAACCCTTCGGGGCGCTCCTCCCGTTTTTATAAATGCGATATAAACAGGGGGGCGACTGTTTAAATGTTGGAGACTTTGGGGGCGAATCGTTGAAACTCCCCGGCATTTGGAATGCAGCTACCGCTGGGAATATCCCCGCCGTGTGCCCTGAACCCGTCGCCCCGTCTTGATTTCGTTTCCTGTCGCGACCCGAAGACGAATGCCTCTCCTCCTCTTGGCCCAGGAAGGCCCCGACTCGCCAGGCAGCCAGGCCGCCCTGCTCCGGCGTCAGATCGGTTGGGGCGTGAGCTGGGGACAGGCCGCGGAAGGGGGGGCTCCGTCGAGGTGAGGGGTGCTGCGCCTCGGTGGGGGGTGGGGCTGGCCAGGAGCTCGGCCGGTGGATCCCGCCGCTCCTCCTGCCGGCGGTTCTGCAGGCCCGTCGGAGGTTCCTCCGGCCTCTCGTCGCCGCTCTGGACCCGGGTTGCTGCTGGGGGGGGGTCTTTCAGAGGGTTGAGTCACCGGGCGAGGAGCTGCTTCCTCTGTGGGCCGAGCCGAGCCCAGTCCCGGGGAGTTCCGTAGGGGAAACGGGCGCTGGAAAGGCTCAGAACACCGCCCCCCCCCCGCAAACGAAGTCCGCAATTAATCCGAAATCAGACATTGACACGGAGATCGTCTAGCTGCTCGAAGCAACCAAAAAGGTTGCTTGGAAAGTTTCAGCTTTTTTATTTGTAAAGACTAAGTGGCCACAGCTGCTCTTAAGACCACCTCTGGGCAGCCTTTAAATATATTTAACAGTTTTTTTTAAAAAAATGTGGTATATAGTTTTTAATATAGGTGTGTGTGTATAAAATTCTCCGATCATGGGAACCCCTACCGGTTTACTTGAAAGTAAGCTCACTCGCAGAGATTGAGGAGGAAAAGGTCGTTCTCGCACCCGACCCCCTCTTGCTCCCCGCCTCCGGCCACGAACCCCCCTCCGTGGAAGCCGAGAGCCAAATTCGCGTCCCTTTGAACGGCCCCGGGTGGCCACCGAGGACGCAGCCCCACGCTGGCCGGGGGGGGGGGTGGACACCTGCCGCGCAGGAACAACGATTGAAAACCTTTGCTTGGTGGAAGTCGGACTCCAAGGGCTCGATCCTGAGTGCTTTGATTTAGAAGTAACTCCCATTTTGCTCTGTGGCACTTACTCCGAGGAAAGGCTGGCGAAGATGGCAACCCAGGTCAACCCAAGAAGAAATTGATCGGCAGTGGAGGAGGGCTCTGAGCGCCACAGAGACCTCTGCTGCCCCATGGGGGTGGTTGGGGGGTGGTGTGTGGGGCTACCCGATAGCAGCCCGGTTCCCTTTCATCTCAATGGGGATGGAGAAGGAAAGTAGAGGGCGGGCTGTGTGGGGCTTGCTTGCAACCGGGGACTGGATTTTCTTCTATTTCCCTGTCTCCCTATAAATCTCAAACCGCACACTCTACTGGCCCGGATCAGAACGGTTTTAATTTCTTCTTCTTTGTCCCGCCTTTCCTCTCTGTCAAAAACGCTGGCGGAAACGCCGTTAAACTTTCAGAGGAGACCCGCGCTCCATCCGAGCCCGGCTCTGCCGAGTTTCCTGCTTTCCAACAGTGGTCAGCTACTTACCTCCGAGAAGCCCCACCAGGACGCTGAGCAACAAGCTCTTGCTGTTGGTGCGTGTCCCCGCACCTCGTATTCGAAGATATACTGCTTCTGAACTTGTAGGTTCTATCTAGCGATCTTGGCTGTCGAATAATAATAGAACACTAGAAACTGTCGGGGTCTTGAATGTAACAAAACAAGACAGAAGTCCGGGGGACACCCGAAAGACTATCGATATTCATTGCAGGATGGGCTTTCCTGAGACAGCTCACTTCCTCAGATACAATGGGAAGAAAGAAATCATTCCCCTCACCCTTTCTGTCATTTTCTACAGGCGTGAGGAAAAGGATCTGTTTCTGCCTGCTGCGCCTGAGGAAACGGGCTCCGGCTCAGGGGCGATCCTACTGGAATGGACGTTGTTAGTCCTTGAGGTGCCCCCGGACTACTGTCCTGCTTTTCTCCCCAGGGCAGGCAGAGGAGGGTGGGGGAGAACCGAATTTTATCTTCTTAAGCAGGTACTTGTCCTTGCCGCCGCCCCCCCCCCTCAGGAGAAATCAAGAACGACTCAACCCCTGTACAAAGAGGTACACGGTCGAGAGCTCCTGGGGGCCTTCGGTGTGACTTGTGAATAGGGCTAGTAAAGCAGGGGCGCGGGGGACAAGGAAGCCGCTGCCTGTTTCTGGAAGGGTTTTCAGCAGTCCGGGCGTCTGACTGACTTCTCGGGTTAATGTTCTTTTCTCCGATCCATTCTGGCCAAATCAGACCCAGAGACTTCCGCGGCCCCGACACGACAAAGGCGAGTTCTTCATAGGCAGGTCCTGAGAGGGAGGGCAGGAAGGGCAGCGTCAGCGCTGGGCTCTCCTGGCCCTTTCTTACATGCCCAGGGACATGCCGATGGATCGCCACTTTGGGATCAAGAAGAGATTTTACTCCAGGCCAGATTGGCCAGGGATCCTGGAGTTTTTTTTGCCTTCCTCTGGGCATAGGGCAGCGATCACTGGGGGAGCGGAGGGAGGTAGTTGTGAATTTCCTGCATGTTGCAGGGGGTAGGGCTAGATGACCCCGGAGATCCCTTCCAGCTCTGTGTTTCTTCCATTTCTAGGTGAGAAATAGCTCCGGTCTGCGGCTGGAGGAATGGGTCAGTCAGTCTCCCACTAGCGAACACAGACAGGAGGATCCTCGGGTTCACCGATTGCCTTTGCGGTGGGGAAAATGAGAAACAGTTGTGGGAAGGGGTGGGGTGGGGAGGGGAGTTCAGTTGAGTTCAGTTGAGGAGGCCGGAGCATGACAGAGGTTTCTAAAGTGATGAATGTGGTGGAGAAAGTGGGGGAAGAGACCTGTTTCTCCCTGGCCCCTAATACTAGAACTGGGGGACATCCAACAGTGGACAATAGATTATGGGGATAGAGGAAAGGAAGCGCTTTGCTTTGTGTGCGAGACGTGGTTAAAGTGTGGGACTCCCTGTCAGTAGATGAAGCGATGATTAGGGGCACCTACGGATTGGAGGGGGGTTTAGAAGAAGAAGAGCTGGTTTTTATATACCTTTAAGGAGTCTCAAAGAGGTTTACAATCTCCTTCCCTTCCACTCCCCTCTACCTACCCGTTGTGAGGTAGGTGGGGCTGAGAGCATTGTGAGAGGACTGAGACTGGCCCAAGGTCACCCACCCAGCAGGCTTCATGGGCAGGAGTGGGGAAACCGACCCAGTTCACCAGATTAGAGAGTCCACCGCTCTTAAACCAGGACACCCCGCTGGCTTAGTTGACGACAAGCCAAATACAGAATAAATGCTGATGGGTTACATGTGATGAATTAACAGAACTTTAATACAATACAAACAGGAAATTTGTTCATTAAAACCAAGCGTGTTTCTGCCAATAGACCTTCCTCAGTGGCACAAATAGTTAAAATACATGCCAAGAAATAAAAATATTCAAAAAACAACATTTCTGACCCAGTGAGGTTGAAGAGCAATAGAATAGAGGAAAGGAAGCGCTTTGCTTTATGCAAGACGTAATTAAAGTGTGGAAATCCCTGTGATGATCGGGAGCATAAACGGCTTTAAAAGGGAATTAAACAGATTCACAGATTCATCTATGTCTAATAGCCGTGGTGACTAAAAGGAACCTCCACATTCAGAGGCAGTCTTCCTCTGAATTCCAGTGCTAGGAAATAACATCAGGGGGATGGCTTCCGCCTCTGTGTCTTGTTTGCCGGCCCTCCAACATATCGCCACAGTGCGGGATCCGAACCTGGCTTTCCCCGGTTCTATCCCGCCAGTTTAACCACCACACCACACTGGCACACTTAGGGAACAGCCTACAGCCCCAGCTGCAGCAATGCCAAAGTAAGCGGTTTTTGAGGGCCAGGCCGGTTTGGTGGGTGGGGGTGGGGGTGGGGGGGTGCAACCATCCAAAAGGAACAGAAAGAGGCATTCTCTGAGAATAAGGGTGGGAAATGCAGGCTCTACAGAAGAAACCTGAAAAATTCACTTCTGTTGGGGGATAGAAGGGAGAGCTTTTGTGTGCGCCTTACTGGGCCAGGCAGGAGACCGGGTGGACTCGGCTCCTTGGATGGGATGCAGTGAGAGCCACCCTCACCAAATGTCACGGGAAGAGAAGCGAGGGCCCTTGGGCCAACTCTGATGCCCCCACGCACAAGGCACGTCTTGCTGCTCCAGAATAGGGCCCTCCAACTAGACATGACATCCTTACTGGATGTGTGTGTGTGGGGTTGCGTATGTGTGTAGAGGAGCCTGCAGGGAAACATGGCATACCTGCGAAATGGGCTGTCATTCTTGGGCAAGATTTAGATTGAACAAGGACATCAGTAAGATGGTGTTACTGACTTACAGTAAATTTACAGTAAATCGGTTACTGACAACGTGAATAAAATATGCCTCTGGGTTCAATGAGCAACTTTCACCGGAGCCTTTGATGTTCATAAGGTTGACAGGATTTTATTACACGCCTGTACCATTTGCTTTCTCTTGAAAAGGGTCTTGGCGGTTGACCGTGGGCTGCTTTGAACGTTGTGGCAAGACCCTGGACTCCCACCCCTGCTCATAAAGGATGGCGAGGGCAAAGCGCCCGGGCAAGCACGCTCTCCTTGAGACGAGTGGCCGAGCTCCCGTCGAGGGGAACAGGCCGGGGTCGCGCCCTTTCTCCATCACGAGCAGAACAGGCGTGGCTTCCCTTTGGGGAAAGCGATTCGGAAGTCCTACCAGGCTTCGCAAGAATTTGGTCCTGCAGGTGGAAGTCTGGTAGAAGCCCCCCTCATTGGCCCACACCCACTGACCCGCAGCGCCCCCCCTCTC
Organism: Euleptes europaea; assembly: GCF_029931775.1. Lineage (NCBI taxonomy): Eukaryota > Metazoa > Chordata > Lepidosauria > Squamata > Sphaerodactylidae > Euleptes > Euleptes europaea. The sequence continues at coordinate 85,347,964 of NC_079320.1, forward strand.
GGGTCACACCCAAAAGACGGGGTGTGCACTAATCCTAAACGTGTGGAGGAAGTGCCTCTGTGCATGTGCGGAGCGCCTTTCGCGCCCCACTCGACAGCTGCGGACTGACGCGGAGCAGCTGGCAGACTCAGGAGGCTGGAAAGCAAGCCCGGAAACCCCACCCCCGGGGGGGGGCTCAGAATGCCCTCCCAAACCCCTTTGGTCTCTCGGGTCTTGCGCTCTTCCCTTGAGATGGGATTTCTGCTCTGCGGGGACTTCCAGCAAGAGGACTGAGCGATTGGGGGGGGGGGCAATCTCCTTGGGCCAAGTGACACAGCCGGTACCAACGGGTTTTGGACTTCCCTGCTGCTCCCCCCCCCCCGGCGCGCAAGGCGGATTGCGTATCTGAATGCCCGGTACAACAACCGCAACAGCCAGGATTCCCTGCGTGTGGAAAAGTAGCCTGTCAGGGCTCACCCTACATTGCTATTTCCCCCTCTCCTCCATGTGAGGGTTCCTTCGTGGAGGGTTCTAGCCTGGTCTTCTCTCTGGCTTGCCAGGTTAAGTGGGGGGGAGGAGTTGCACAGAAGGCCGTTCGGTGGTACAGTGTGAAGTGGCCCCGCCCAATAGCACGGCCCCTCCTCAACACAAAGAAACCCCCTTTCTCTCCCTGACCTACCTCGCAGGGTTCTTGCCAGACACTGAAATCCTATAGACACTTTCCTGGGAGTAAGCCCCATTAAATAACATTGAGCTTAGTTTTGAGAAGACCTGCTTAGGATTGTTCTCTAAAGCCCCTTTCTGCTCCCTTGGAACAAAAGCAAGACACAGACTTTATAAACACACATTAAAAAATAAATTAAAAAAGAACTGGTACAGAATTGAAGTCCAAATGTTTGGACTGAGCCATCGGCCCCCGCCCCCCCCCCCCCATTCCAAAGCCCCCCCCCCCAGCCTGGTCTTACACAGGCCTGGCTTCGAAATCAGTACTGTGGGGTTCTGTGGATTGACTCCCCCCTTGTAGGAGGGCTTCTCATCACCTCCTTCCTTGACGCTAGCCACCTCCCACCCCCAGGAACTGACAAGGTCTGAAGTCAAATCAAATCAAATTTATTAATACGGTCAACTGTGATTACATTCCAACACATCAAAATTTCCAGACTCAATAGTTTTGCACCGCAGAATCACAGACTGCCTGTACAAATAAAGGTGTAAGATCAATAAAAACAACCCCTGGTTTAAATTATCACCTTAAAATTGATACAATTGTAAAGTTCGAATAAAGTTCTGCATATTTTAATAGCAACAGCACAGAACTTGTCAGTTTGGAGCTTAAGCTGAGGATCTTCTCCTAATAGGAGCTTCTTTGCCAAAAGCTCAACTGACTCTTCAGGTGTCAGCGAGGGCTGCACAGAGGCACTTCCTCCACACGTTTAGGATTAGTGCACACCCCGTCTTTTGGGTGTGACCCGAGGGGGGACCAAAGTAGATGAAGGTGGCCCAAGTAAAGTCCCATATGACAAGGTCCTAGGTGAAGGTGGGTGTGAATCCGCCAGCTCGTCTGTTTGCCGGAGGAAGGTCCTCTGTTAGGAATGATGAAGAGGGGAGGATGAACCAGGAGGGGAAGGAGGCGGAGGGCCGCAGCTGGACCAAGCAGGTTCGCCTTTTCTCTCTCTCTCTCTGTCTCTCTGTCTCTCTGTCTCTCTGTCTCTGTCTCTGTCTCTCTCTCTCTCTCTCTCTCTGTCTCTGTCTCTGTCTCTCTCTCTCTCTCTCTCTCTCTCTCTCTCTCTCTCTCTCTCTCTCTCTCTCTCTCTCTCTCTCTCTCTCTCTCTGTGTGTGTGTGTGGGATTGTACGGCGGAGTGCAAAGCAAAACAGCTTTTTAAAATGGCAAAAATAGCTGTTGGGAAGGGGGGAGAGGACGACAAATCGAGGCCAAATGTAGCGCTCCGGCAGCCCCCAAAGGCCTCTCGGCTCTCTCTCATCCCCCTGCCCACTGGAAGCCAACCAGCCCTCCTCTCTCGGGCTCTAGGGAACCCCCCCCCCCAATTCGAGGCGAGGCTGTGCTCCGGCCCCCCTAAAAGCCAAAGGGAGGTTGGCTGTTCGTCTCAGCCGGAGCAGCATTTCACTCGGGCGGTGCGGAAGTGAGGCGGCCGTCGAGGGGGCTCCGCGCTGCCTCTCGGGTTCGTACCCCGAGATCTGGGGGACGCAGACAGCACTTTCCTTTCGTGTTTCCTCACCACACCCCTGCCAGGCAGGCTAGTTGGAGAGGGGACCCTGGCCCGGGATCACCCCGGGAGATTTGCCCCCTCCCCCATCTGACCATTGAACCAGGATGCCAGGCTTGGCCTTTCAGGGGGCGCCTTCACGTGTCGCCTTTGCCGACAGACGTTCACTTTGACAAGCGAAAACGGGAGAGCCGAGATTTAGAGGGACAGTCGATATTAAGAACAGATATTCTACAAGAGATTTAGGGCGAAAACGCATGGTCGCTTTATCCTCCTTTAATCCCTGTTTCAGCCAGGATCCCGCCAGGATCCAACGCATGCGTTTTGCCTAATGTGCGTTTGATCCTGGTTAAAACAGGGATTAAAGGAGGATAAAGCAACCGTGCGTTTTCACCCTTAGTCTGTCCCGGGCAAGATTTCTTGCGTTTCTCGGGTTTGTGTGGCGTCGTTAATGGGGTGCGCAAAACACTCCGCCCAGGCCCGGCCAAACCACGATGATTCCTGGAAAGTAAGTCCCGCTTCGTGTCAGTAAACGAGTCTCTTCCGGCATGACGCCCCGGTCTTCAACACTTCATTTTTCACGGAGCCGACGGCTTTAGGAGCGGCAAATCTCCGGTGGCCCCCGGCATTCAGCGTTCGTTTTAATCTGAGATCGTCGCTCCGGTTTCGCTCCGCAGTGCATACCTTAATGTTGGGTGATACATATACTGACGTGGAGAGGTTTAAACACACAGTGCAATCATAAGGAGAGTTACTCCAGTCTAAGCCCATTCATTTCTGTGGGCGAAGACTGGAGCAACTGCGTAGGATCGCGCTGTGACTTACCAGGAATGTCCCCAGTGTAAATTCCACTGAGAAGAGCCAGGGCTGTGCAAGAGCCGTTCCTTTACACTCGCTTTCTGCGAGAATCCTGGGTGTTCAAAGGTGAAATTGCTTTACACGGGTACTTCCTCACCGGCAGGCCTGTCTCTTCATCTTCGTGTGTTCTGGGAAGCAAAGGCGAATGACTCCCCCACCCCTTCCGAGGAGGTGAGAAGGGGTGGGAGAGAAGTCGGCCGCCCGACTCAGAGCGCCGGGCATTTACTCTGTAGACCATTTCCTAGGTTTCTTGCTCAGCCCTTGCAGCTCCCGAGCCAATTTCTCCCCCCCTCCCCATTAAAAACTGTAAAAATCATCTACGGCTTTGTAGGAGGGGTTTGGCATTCGGATGGAAACAGCCAAAAAAATAAAGAAACCTGGACAGATTCAAAGAGACCCTCCGGGGGACCAGAGATCTGAGAGCAACATCAACGCTAAAGGGGCTGGATTGGGACTCTCTTGGAATTGAGTCTATTCAGACGTGCGCTATGAGTTGCGTGTCCCGAGCTCTCAGCGGTTTTAAAAACGCTGGAAGAGCCGGATACGGGAGTTCCCTGCGCCCCTTCGGATTTATTCTATCTCTGCTCCCACCCAGTTGATAAACTAAGCGGTGCAATTCGAGTCTGGAAGTCTCGATCTACATAGCCTATAGAGGTCAACGGGATTACTCCGCAGTAAGAGGCTGGAAGGTCTCGGTTTGTCCATCTCCGTTCTGGTCAGATCGAAAGCAAAGCGCCCCCCACTTCGACTGACATCTGGCCCGCAATCCCCAGGTCTGGTTTAACTGGCCTCAGGTTTGTGATGCGCAATAGACTTAGGGGCAGTGGATGTGCAACTGATATTCGGAAGGAACCCCCCCCCCCCCATCCCTGACTGGTGCCTGACTGGAAAGTTAGAGCCATTGGAAGTCATGAGATCGCCCCAGGGAAATCGGTTCGGGAGTTAAGAAAAAAAATCGCGCCTGGCTATGGTAAAAAACAGAAGTAGAAATCCGACAGGATGATCCTGTCCCGGAAGATTTGATCTGCCCCCCCCCCTCCGGAAATGATAAAAATGAACCAATCCAAACTTATCATCATCATCATCTAAATCTGAGTTACACGGCAAGGGCAGCGTTAGAATTTCTTCTCTGTTCTACATTCAGTAGGTACAGCCTAGCTCTCGGTCTCAATCCCCCCTCTGTGCTAGGGTCTACCTCTCAGGGTTGTCACCCATGTCCAGAGCCTCGGGCCCTCCAGAGAGCTATGTCACAAGCGGAAGTATTATTGTCTGGCGGCATCGGTTGCGTGGCTCCTGGATCCAGAGATTATTTCACTTGGATGGCCCTCTAATTCTGGTAGCGATCCTTTCACTCTAAATCAATGGACCCTACTTCGGAGTCAAACCTGCTTAGCATGGGGCTGCTGCGCCTCGCAGTTGAGGGGGAAGGGGGGGAAAGCAGGGAAAATAACCCAGATCTGTACGGTGTTTATCGAGATGAATTCCAAATCCCCCATCCCAGCGAAATCCAAGCCACAGGCCCTCTCCTGTCCGGCTATTTTGGTTGGGGGAAAATGCCATTAAAAAGCCCGGAATCGCCTAGTTTTCTTGGTGGGTCCCAGCGGGGACTGGGACGGCCGCCTCCTTTCCGCGCAATTCACCAAGCGCAATTAAGACCTCCAGCGCTCCGGGAGAGGCGCGTTTACACAGGGAAAGTGGCGCCGGTTAGAGCAAAAGCAGCCGGTGCCTCTCTCGCCCCCTCCTGCAGGGATTCCGCTTTATGGTTGCGGACCCAGCTAACCCTCGAGCCGCTAGATATGAACAGGGGACTTGGACGGGATCCAGAAGCGATCAGGGAGCCGTCGCCAGGAATCGCCCTTGATTTTTACCACCACCTTTGAAACGATTTGCAACCCGACCCGAATCGAGGACCCAGGAATGCTTGAATCCCGTTTGTCCCCAGGTTTTAAATATATTATGGGGAAAATAATTCACAGTTAAAGGGGAAAAAGAGATCCTCATTTGCAGCTTGATCTTCAGTATGCTTTGAGCTCAACGCAGCTCGCTTACTCACGAGCAAGCAATCGAGTAACAATCGAGGGAGAAGGTGGGAAAGGTCCTTGTGCCCTAAATGTCGGGATCGAGCCCGCCACTCTTCGGCCTCCTTAGATACAGCTTATGGTTTTTGAAATGGCAAGAGTCTCTGGGGACCCCTAGATGGCCCCGATCCTGGGGCTAAAACCCCAGGTAGCCTTCCTCGCGCCTAAGCTTTAATTGCATTTATTCGCGAGGAGGGAAGGAGTTAGGTGGGTTTATTGGATACATATTTTCCAGTAGTCGTGTTTAGGATCGCAGCCGGAGTGTTTTAACACTGGAGGTTTGCAGCCCAGTTCCATTTTGCATTGAAACGACTCCTACTGTGTTCAGCGGAATATACTCCCACGTAAGCGTGGAGGCAGAACTTAAACCTTCGTGGATCCAGATAGGCGATTCTTAAATAAAGCTGAACTCTTTTCAAAACACCCCTATGTGTCGGGCGTGAATGGAAAAATGCGCGCTCGGCTCCTAAATGGGTGGTGGTGGGGGGGGGGGGCTCGATGAACCCTAAATTGACCCAAGTCCCATTGATTTCAGTGGGAGAAGGCTCAGCAAATTAAGTCAAAGTAAGATCCGTTTGGAAGTGACTGAGTCGTCCTAGACGACGTGGGAGCTGCAAACCTCCTAGGATTATCGATGTGCTTGATTTTTTAACCCTTTCCCTAGAAGCTGGGTCCCAGGCCGCGTGTACCTATTGTGGGGGCAGGGCGTTCTTATTGCTGGAAAGGAAGGGAGGAAGGAAGGAGGAAGGAAGGAAGAAAGAAAGTTTTCTTCCCAACGGGAAGAATACACAAATCTTGCGTCTCTGTCATATCAAGGACTGGACAAAAAGGCCTCCAGAGAGCAGCACCGGTTGAATTCCGTTTCTCCCTCCTGTAGCCCACCGTTGAGGGGGGCTTCTCCATCCCCCCCAGGCAAGGCGCTGGCACACTTCTTTCCTTGGGGAGAATTACAAGAAGGAAGGAACCCTGAATGTCAGGGTGCCTAAAGGGGACGGGAAAAAGAAACTTCCAAGTGCAGAAGCAGGATAAGTTAATGACTGAAATGTAGCTGCAAAGAAAGCTCCACATACAATGTAATACAACGTGATAATTTGATGCTTAAATGTTTATATGGTTTTGTTTGGTTGGTGTTTAAAAATAAAAAAGCTTTTTTAAAAAAAGGATACCTGGGGCTATGAGGTGTGCCGGGCGCAGACCACCGGGGGCTGCTGGAAACAGGACTGCGGGGCCAGGCCGGCCCGAGCCGGGGCTTGATCAACCCAAGTGTTCCTGAGAGCTTCCGACGCCGCCTTTCGGGGTCTGATTCTCTGGCAACCCGTCGTGCGCATCCGGCCCTAGGGGGCAATCGGCGATCCTCAAACCAAGGATGCGAATCTGATCAAACGGAGCGTGAAGTTGGGGCGGGGAGGAGGTGGAAAGGGAGAAACAGGAGTCTTGCGGCGCCTGAAAACGGAGCGCTGTTTCATCGAATGCCCCCCTCAGATTCTGGGGGCGGAAGAGGGGGGAGGTGGGCCTCGGAAGCGGAGGTTTTATAGTTCTGAATCTCGGGTGTCTTCGAGGTGCCCTTTCTTCACCGTTGTTTGCCAAAGCCCCACAAAGGGGAAATGTTTGCTGCGACAAACACGACCCCCCCCCCCCGCCCCAAAGTGAGAAACGTCTGCTGGAACTTAGTTTAATAACAATGGTATTTATTAATGGTATTCATTCATGGTGTTCCTAACAATGGTATTTAATAACAATGGTATTATGAGCATTCAGGGGAATGTATTCTGCACATGCTCAGAGGCACTCAGCCTTGGCATCAGCATCCCATTTCCTCCTCTAAGCGCCCCTTTAACTCCAGGTGGAGCTTCCAGATCAAAAGGCGTGGCTTCCCTTCCCTTTATAGAAGTCAATCTTTCTGTGCAAACGAATGGACGAAGCAGCCAACCAGGGGGCAGAAACCCAGCGGGTCTCTCCGACACCCCCCCCTCCCCGGCTATTGATGGGCCCCGTCGAGGCCAATTGGCGCCCCGCCCGCCGCGCCCGGCCTTGACAGCCATAATGAGCGCTCATCAGGCCGCTGGTTTTCGCCGCCGCCTCCGACGGGTTCCAGTTGTGGGGCCGGATCGCGTTTCAGGCCGGCTAATGACGGACAATTACCGGCTCCCCGCAGACACCTCAAGCCGCGCGCCAGCTGTGCCCTCCGGGCCCAGGGAGGAGCGGGCCCGCCTCTGCCGCCGGCCCCCAGAGATCGGCTCTGGGCAGCGGAGGTCGGGGGCCCGGAGCTGGAAGGCCGCCAAGCCCCCGCCCCGCGTCTGTCCCGCACCAGGCCCGGCTCACCCTGGCACACCCATGTCACCGGCCAGCCGGGACACCCGCTCAGGTGCCTTAGGGGAAGGAAAGGTCTGTCTGCAGCTGTCAAAAATAGAACCTCCAGCAACAGACGTAGTCTACCTCTGCATTCCAGGCGCCGAGGTCAGAGCCCAGGCAGAAGGAATTCCAGAAACAGAATGGGGACCTTTGGGCTGAGCCAGTACGATGCTTCCTGGCTTGCGTGGGCCTTTGTAAAGAGAGTGGAAACCAGCGCTCCCAGAAGGCCCCCTGGCCACCTAAGCTCCCCCAGGCCAGAGGGGACAGAGGCAGCCAAGGGGGCATATCGGGGCCTCCCTTCCACACTGAAAAGAAAAAAAGACCAGACTTATTGGAAAAGACAATCATGCTAGGAAAAGTCGAAGGCAGCTGGAAAAGAGGAAGACCATGTTGGCAGAGCGATGAACAACAGGAAAGGGGCACAACCTGATTAAAGTGCAAATCACAAAAACCCACAAAATCTCACAAGGTTGGAAGAGACCACAAGGGCCACCCAGTCCACCCCCTGCCATGCATGTTCTCCTGCCATGCAGATACATGTTTATCAAGCAAATATCACACTTGATAGTAAAGTATGTGTGTGAAGTGCCCTCAAGTCGCTTCCAACTTGTGGCAATCCTATGAATCAAAGTCCTCCGAAACCGCCAATCCTTAACAGCCTTGCACAGCTCTTGGCAACTTGGCTGCCTTCATAGAGTCCATCCCTCTCTTGTTGGGTCTGTTGGAACAGGTGATGTCTGGTGTACAAAAGGGAGAAGAAGATTGGGGGGGGGGGAGAGACAGCAAGTGGGCTGTTAGATAAGATAGTGAGGTTAGGGACCTTCCATCCTTTTAAGTGTCACTTCTTGTCTGTCTAATATGTAATTTTTAGACTTAGATTATTTGTAGTAGCTGTTGTTGTGGATTTCATATTATCTATTGTGGCTGTTGTTGTTTGCTTGTTTGTTGTTGCTTGTCAGTGACCATATTAATAAATTATTACCAGTGGCCTGAGGCAGGCGAGGCTGCCTCGAAAGGCCTCCCCGCTTGGTCCCACAGGCCGCAGTCTGGCCCAGTGAGGTTTCCACGAGAGACCTTGGTCCCTGTCGCCTGTTTCCAGGCTGGATCCAAATTCTTCCAGGTGGGTTTCCCTCGGTTTCTTTTATGCCTGGAAATGCGGTCTGCTCGACTGACCGACCGCTCAGCAAGGCAGCCGGGCAAAATCCTGTCACTTCCATCTGGAGCCTTTTTTAAAAAAAAACCAAATGGAGGTTTTGTTCCCAGAGAATGGATTCTGGACAATCTTCTGGACTTAGAATCATAGAATCATAGAGTTGGAAGGGACCACCAGGGTCATCTAGTCCAACCCCCTGCACAATGCAGGAAATTCACAACTACCTCCCCCAAACACCCCCAGTGACCGGAAGATGGCCAAGATGCCCTCCCGCTCATCATCTGCCTAAGGTCACAGAATCAGCATTGCTGACAGATGGCCATCTAACCTCTTCTTAAAAACCTCCAGGGAAGGAGAGCTTACCACCTCCCAAGGAAGCCTGTTCCACTGAGGAACTGCTCTAACTGTTAGAAAATTCTTCCTAATGTTTAGATGGAAACTCTTTTGATTTAATTTCAACCCATTGGTTCTTGTCCGACCTTCTGGGGGAACAGAAAACAACTCAGCACCATCCTCTATATGACAGCCCTTCAAGTACTGGAAGATGGTTATCGTATCCCCTCTCAGTCTTCTCCTCTTTCAGGCTAAACATACCCAGCTCCTTCAACCTTTCCCCATAGGACTTGGTCTCCAGACCAAGCATTTGGAAAGGTCATCCTGGGGTAAACGTCCCACTGGGATCCTGATATTGCCGGGCATGGTCTTCAGCCACTTGAATTCACACGTGTCCCCTTAAGTTCGAATTGGGTCTGGAGAAATCCAAAAGCCAGCTGCCTGGTCTGTCCTGGACAGGTAGCCCAATCCTATTCTGTGCTCAATCCAGCACACATCCCACTGATTTGAATCAGGGAGCAACTGGGTTTACTTGGAAACAAAGTAACCTAGAACTGGAAGGGACCTCAAGGGCCATCTAGTCCAACCCCCTGCACAGTGCTGGAAATTCACAACAACCTCCCCCCCACACCTCCAGTAACCCCTGCTCTATGCCCAGCGCAAGGCATAAAAGTAAGTCCTATTTTATCCGATAGGACTTTTTTTTTTTTTGCTGTCAAGTCACAGCTGTTTTATGGCGACCCTGCAGGGTTTTCAAGGCAAGAGACATTCAGAGGTGGTTTGCCATTGCCTGCCTCCCCATCACGCCCCTGATATTCCTTGGAGGTCGCCCATCCAAATACTAGCCAGGGTCGAGGCTGAGAGTGTGCGACTGGCCCAGGGATGCACATGAAGATTCCATGGCAGACTGGGAATTTGAACATGGGTTTCCCAGGTCCTAGTCCAAGACCTTAACCACTACACCACGCTGCCTCTCAATGGGGCTTACTCTCAGGAAAACGTTTTTAGGCTTGCAGCCTTGGTCTCTGAAGCAAATAGGATTACACTTTTGAGGGTCGGGATTTAAAAGCTTCTAAAGGCGCTCATGAGGGTGTCAGTCCTGCAAAACCCCTACTAAGTCAGAGGAGGAGGGGGTTGTGATCCCGAGACCCTCCCTCAATACCAGGATGGGTGCCCGTGACCCCAACGCTGTGCTCCAGTCCTGCCAGCCAACATGAGCTGAGAAGCCGTCAGGATCAGAACCTGCATTTTCAAAAGCAAACATTCACACGGAAAAGAAAGAATCCCAAGGGAGGAAGGACGCCAGAAAGAGGCGGCGGGGTGTGGGATGGGGGCGAGGGGCGCACGGCTCACAGCCCCCCGGGAAATTCTCTTGCGTGCATCCTTTCCAGCTGGCCTTGGAAGTTGTCGGTGGAAGTCTGCTAAGCAACATAGTCAGGAAGCAAAGCCCCGGTGACCGCAGGAGGGGAAGCGGCCGCCGGGGTGTCGGGACCGTGGAAATAGCCCTTCCTTCCTCTGCGCACTTTTAGGATTCCGTTCTTCTCCCAATGGCGCCGATGCCTTCCTGTTGGGCGCAGGGCAAGGATTCGACGCACCGATGTTTACCATTAAAATGTATAAATGCAAATAAGGCCATTTATGCACGGGAGGTTTTGCTTTGGATTTGCCACTCTCTAGATGCACATTTTCCCCATCCGAATTCTCGGAACTCTGCATGGGGGCTTATTGTTGGGTTTTGAGAATTTGGATGGGGGAAATGTGCACCGAGAGAGCGGCAAATCCAAGGCAAAACCTCCCATGCATGCAGAGTGTCGAGAATCCAGATGGGGGAAATGTGCATCTAGAGAGCAGCAAATCCAAGGCTAAACATCCCATGCATAAATGGCCTAAGGAAACAATCTCCAGATCTTGGAATAGAAGGCGAGCGCTCTCTCTCCCCATGGTGTATCGATGGACTTGTAAAGATAGATTTCTATTTTTAGGTTTCAACCCCCCCCCCTTTTCCCGCTGCTGCAGGCCGTTCAAAGTGCGCGCTCGAAGGGAATGGGGGTAACGGCTTCTCCCCCCCCCCCCGGGACTCAGATCTTTCCCAAAGCTAGGGGAGGGGGGGAGAGAGATAGATAAAAATGCTGGCGAATATCTCAGACACGCCCCCCCCACCCCAAAGGAGGAGAAGACTCTCCCGAGTAATTCGCAGAGGCGAAATCGGGCGACTGTTGGTGACCTTGACTTCCGAGTAGGCGCCTTTCGAGTGGGGCCTCCCCTCTCCCCATGGAAAGAAGAGCTTCGGCTCCACTAAGTGTTCGCAGCAACGGTCACAAGGCAAGCCCGAGTGACTCGGCTGTGTTCTAGACAGGAAGACCCGCCGTGACCCGGGGGCTTTTCTGCTGGGTGTTGGTGGCTGGGACCGCACGGCAGGGGAGCCCTTTGCCGCCTGATAAGTGGGGGGGGGGGGAGAGAGAGAGAGAGAGAGAGAGAGAAAGAGCTCTTCCTCGGAGTCTCGCGGCACCTCCGGGACTGGAGCTCTTCCAGGATCCGCTCCCCAGAAACAGCTGCTGCTGCCGGGATGCAGCCGGGGAAGGCCGGAGGGTGTCCCTCCCGAGGCGCCTTTGGCCGCCACAGACGAGCGCGGCTGGTTGGAGAGCTGAATTGCACTCCGCACCTTAAGTATGTTCACAACAAGACCCTTTATGCAGGGGAAAGGAAAGGAAGGAGGGAAGAAAGACAGACAGACACGGGAAAGAATGCAAGGAAGGAAGGAAGGAAGGAAGGAAGGAAGGAAGGAAGGAAGGAAGGAAGGAAGGAACATTTGGGAAAGAAAGAAAGAAAGAAAGAAAGAAAGAAAGAAAGAAAGAAAGAAAGACTGGTGAAGGAAGGAAGGAAGACAGACAGACCCTGGGGGAAGAGTGAAATGAAGGAAGGAAGTGAGAGAGAGAGAGAGAGAAAGATACTGTGGGAAGAAGGAAGGAAGGAAGGAAGGAAGGAACATTTGGGAAAGAAAGAAAGAAAAAGAAAGAAAGAAAGAAAGAAAGAAAGAAAGAAAGAAAGAAAGAAAGAAAGACTGGTGAAGGAAGGAAGGAAGACAGACAGACCCTGGGGGAAGAGTGAAATGAAGGAAGGAAGTGAGAGAGAGAGAGAGAGAAAGATACTGTGGGAAGAAGGAAGGAAGGAAGGAAGGAAGGAACATTTGGGAAAGAAAGAAAGAAAAAGAAAGAAAGAAAGAAAGAAAGAAAGAAAGAAAGACTGGTGAAGGAAGGAAGGAAGGAAGACAGACAGACCCTGGGGGAAGAGTGAAATGAAGGAAGGAAGCGAGAGAGAGAGAGAGAGAGAGAGAGAGAGAGAGAGAGATACTGTGGGAAGAAGGAAGGAAGGAAGACACTGGGGAAGGAAAGAGGGAGAGAGAGAGAACGAGAGAAAGAAATGGATCGGCGGAGAGGCCCGCGGGTTTCCCTCCTCTCCTAGGCGCCGGGGGGGGGGGTGTCGCCCTCCGAGGCTGGGCTGCGACAGAGAGGCGCCCCCTTCCCCTTCCGGGCGCTCCGGTGGCCCCTTCTGCGGCGTCCCGCGAGGCGCCTTCGTGCCCGGCGCGGGGAGGCTGGGCAGTGAGGCGCGCTGAGCTCCGGCGGCCGACTCCCGAAGCTCTCGGGCCCGGCCGCATGGCGGGGAGGGCCTGCCTTCTCTGCCAAGGGGCCGGGCAGAATTCGCAGCTGGGGCTGAAGCCCGGCAAGTAGGGTAGCCAACCTCTAGGTACTTAGCAGCAAGAGACACTTCTGTGTATACAGTAGTTGCAACCAGAAATTGACACAGAAAGACGCTCTTGTATCAATATTACAAATTCTGTATTATACCACAACAAATCTAACATTATACAAGCTTACAGTAATACAAAATACACAATACAAAATATAATTTTTCCAATATCCAATATGGTATACAACCAACACATGCAATGTTCCTATATCCAAAAAGATATGTATTTTTTCTTCAAGTACAACAGGTATGTATCATCTGCATATTGCATAAAATTCTTTTTTATAATTTTTCTTTTCTTTCACAGGTGTCTGGTAGAAAAGGTATCCCAACTTGCAGTTTAAGGGTTTGAGAAGGAACTGAGGAAAGAACTGAAACGTTGTATTCCTTTTCTACCAGACACCTTGTGAAAGAAAATTATAAAAAAGAATTTTATGCAATATACAGATGATACATACCTGTTGTACTTGCAGAAAAATACATACCTTTTTGGATATAGGAACATTGCATGTGTTGGTTGTATACCATACTGGATATTGGAAAAATTGTATTTTGTATTGTGTATTTTGTATTACTGTAAGCTTGTATAATGTTAGATTTGTTGTGGTATAATATAAAATTTGTAATATTAATATAAGAGCGTCTTTCTGTGTCAATTTGGTTGTAACCTCCAGGTACTAGCTGGAGATCTCCTGCTATTACAATTGATCTCCAGCCAACAGAGAGCAGTTCCCCTGGAGAAAATGGCTGCGTTGGCAATTGGACTCTATGGCATGGAAGTCCCTTCCCTCCCCAAACCCCGCCCTCCTCAGGCTCCGCCCCAAAAACCTCCTGCCAGTGGTGAAGAGGGACCTGGCAACCCTACCAGCAAGCCCAAAGACATTTGTTTCAAAGCAAGCCCAAAGAAATTCGTTTCAATGGGCTTAGACAGGTGTAACTCCGCATAGGACCGCACAGTTAATCTTCTGTGTGTCTGCCTGGTTTGCCCCCCCAAAATTGGGTCCATTATAGTCTATGGGGATTTCCCCCCTAAAGCTCCTGTGGAGGCATTTTTGGAAGTAGAGTTCCCAAATTTCCAGGGTAGCTTCAAGGGACTCTCCTTGCATGAACCCTGAAGTTTTGTGAATGGGTTGCCCCCTCCATAGAGAAGCAAATGCTTCTCTCCATAGATAAATGCTTCTCTGTGGAGGAGGGGGTCGACCCCTTTGGGACCCCATAAAATCAGACTCCCTGTCCCAAACTTTGGGTTTCATGCAAGGAGAGTCTCTTGAAGCTACACTGTGAATTTGGTAACTCTACCTCAAAAAATGCTTCCCCCAGGGAGAATTTTAAAAATACTAACTTTTCACAGTTTGTAATGGCCGCCTGCTTCCTCACCCAAGAATCATAGGAATACTCAGTTTCCCATGAATACTTGCAATGGGCCTGCATAATTGTGCAGGCTCATTGCAAGCATTCATGGGAAAAGGAGTTATGGGGACGTTATGAGGTCCCGAAGGGGTCACTTCCCCTCCCCTTCCCCTCCGGAAGGGGTTGCCCCCCTGGAGGAGTGGGGGCAACCCCTTCCGGACCCCATAAAATTGGACCCCTGACCCAATATTCACCAAATTTGGGGGTTCATGTAAGGAGAGTCCCTTGAAGCTACCCTGAAAATATGGGAACTCTACCTTCAAAAATGCTTCCCCCAGAGCTCATTTAAAAATTCCCATAGGGAAAAGCCTGGGGAAAGCCGAAGCTGAAAAAAGCCAAATACCTATTTGGCTGATTTGGCAATTGGCTATCCGGCTTCAGCTTTATTCCCAGGTTTGGATATTCAGTAAAACTGAAACCTGAATATTGCCAAAACAGCTAATTTTGGGTTTATTTTCTGTTCAAGTTTATTGATATGCATAACCCTATTGAGGACTAACAAAATTGTATTTCAGTGTAAACTTTGGTGGATAAGAGTTCATCTTGTCAGGGCACTGATTGGATCCTCACCGTTCCGTCATTTTAATTTGCTGCAGTCTTCTCACATCTATTTGCAAGCTTAGCAACCTACATGTCTCATATGAACATATGTAACTCTCCTATATAGCTATCCATCTGTTGGCTGCAGGTTTCCTGGGTCTCAGCCACAGGCTGTTCCAGCACTTGCTGCTACTGGAGATTCTTTCTCTGGAGATACCAGGGATTGAAACTAGAAGCTTCAGCAAGCTCTGATGCTGGGCCATTGAGTCATTCATTCCCCCCACCCCCAAGATTGCTAGGTTGCCCTGGAATCAAAAAAATATTAGCACAACGAGGGGAGAGAACAAACAACATGACTACTATCTGCAAACACAAGGGTGTGACAACAGGGGAGAATGTGGCTTTTCATCATTTGAAAATATGGCCTACCATATTTCAGGTGGCGCTTCTCCAAAATGAATTTAAACCAGTGATTTTAAACCCTGCATTGTCGGGGTTGGACTACATGATCCCGGTGATCCCTTCCAACTCTATGATTCTATGATTTCCCTGTAACGAACAAAAACTGGAAAAGACAATAATGCTAGAAAAAGTTGAAGGCAGCAGGAAAGGAGGAAGACACAATATGAAATGGATTGACTCAACCAAGGAAGCCATATCCTACAGTTTCAAGGACCTGAGCAAGGCTGTTAACAATAGGATGATTTGGAGGTCATTAATTCATAAGTCCGCCAAGAGTCAGAAGCGACTCGTTGGCACTTAACACACACACAACAGAAACAAACCCTTCCACCAGGTCCACAGGTCTGTGCTTATTTTTGTTTGTGAATTGATCTAGGAAGAAATGTATATGCTGCATATTAAGCATTTCTTTTTAGAGTCTGAAAAGATTTTATGCACTCATAGCAAATAAGTGACCCCCCACACACGTGCCATGTTCAGCCATCACAGCCACAGAAAAATTAACAGCTGTAAGAGAAAGGTGATGATAACAAATCTACCCATGGAAATCTTAGATGGGTGGGAGAGCAGGCACCTCTTTCTGTATAACATTTTCCTATTCATAAGAGACATTGACTAATGAAAGCTTCCATGTTACAACTGCAAAAGTCTATTTTTTTCCTTTTTAGATCTAATTTGGGGACGATTCATTCGCTGGTTCCATCCTGGCTAGAATGCCTCTGACAAAATCTCTCCTGGCACCTCTGTGAGGGAAACTAGTTCCGTTGGACATTCAGGCACCTTGTGAAGAACTTAACACATTTGTGAAGTTTGTGACAGAGGCAGGCCCAAGACTTCACTGGGGCAATCATAAGAGACCGGTGAAAAATTATCACACCCCACTCACAACAACCATCTTGTGAAATGGGCTAGGCTAAGACAGGAGTGCCGGACTCAATTGTTACGAGGGCCGGATATGACATAAATGTCACTTGGTCAGGCTGGGCCATGCCTCGCCAGCCCAGATTGAGAGTGGGGGTGGTGGTGGCTCGGACAGGATACAAGCTCTCAATGGGCTGGATCCAGCTCTATTTTCTTAAAAAATTGGCATGGAATTTCCCCACTGGAAATAGCAAAGGGGCATGTTGGTCTTTATGTAAAACTGGTATGACTTTCTACTCAATAAAACGTGTATAAAGCAACACTGAATGTACATCTCCTGGTTTTGCATGCACACGTCATAGTCAATATTCTTTTGGAATCACTCTGCGTATGATGGACCAGGAATTAAACACTTTGAAGCTCCCCTCCTTTAACTAGGAGAATGAAGCACATGCATGAACACTGGCCGTGAAATCAGTGAGAGTTAAAAGGACTTAACTTTGGACAGATCAATTGCATGATGATTCAGAAGCCTTCCCAAGAGGTCTTCCTTGCACATCTTCTGGAAACCATCTGCAGACATGGGCATGTTTTGGCCAAGCATAACCATTTTTAAATCTTGCACATTTCAGCAGGAGAAAGAGATAGATGCATATGCTTAATTTTGGTATTGAAATAAACACATCTCAAAAGGGCAAGATTGGGCAGAATTGTGCTCTGTGTTTTTATTATGCAAAGCCAAATATTTGGCTTCACATTTTGTTTCAGAACAAACCCCAGAATCCAAAGGATATTGGCCATCTTGTACTTTTTAGGTGTGTCTCAATACTAGGCACTTTTATTCCTGCCTGGAGAATTCTTCCAGTTACGATCTTTGATCTTTGTTCTCAAGAAACGGGTACCCAAGATGCATATAAAACAGGCATTAAAGTGGTTTTTTACCCTGTGTTTCTTCATTAGCAGTCCACCTTTACCACCCACCACTGCTCTGCATTTAAGGGACTCCACGTAATTGAGTCTGTAAATTAACAAACACCCAAACAGCTGTAGAAACCGAGCCCTAGGTGGGACTTGGCCCTAATGTTCTCATATTAGCACGTTAAACAAGCAGAAGGGTTTTTTTTCTTAATTATGCCTTGTTTTATGGAGGCATGATAAATTCCTTTTCCTGGCTTCTCTGCAATGTCAATGGATGTTTTTGTGCCAGTGTTGACTTAATAGAGATAAAAAAACCTCCCAAAAAACACTCCTCAGTTTGAATGATTATTCTGTGTATCTGAAACACATCAGAAGTGGGCAGTAATGAACCCGTAGCACACCCCAGGCTGTTATTCGGCCTCCTAAACTACCAGTTATTCAGCATTACAAACTGACAGCTTGTAAATGTAAATTTTATTAAATGCACAGCAATAAAAATTTGTAGGTTTCTGTCACTTTGAATTTTAGTGGCTTGAGCCCTTTAAATTACAGCTTGTAGGAGCACAAGACCAGAACCAGGCAGCTTTCTGAAACCGGGGCTTTTAAAAGCTTCATTATTTACACTCCTTCATGTAATATCCTTTGCAGGATTCAGCTACACATGTCTCATATCACATGTTGAGGTGACAGTTTTGTATTTTCTGGTTATTTATTTTTTTAAAATGGTGGCGAGCACATAAAAATTTGCTTCTGTGGTCCTAGAAGGATGAAATCAAGAAACTATTTAATAGTCTCGCCATATCATGGGGCCAAACCAAGCCTCTTTGGCGCTGGTACATCACTGTGTGTGCAAAGAGTGTACTTATGTCACATATTTAAACAAGGTTTAATATTCATTCTCTTTTCCCAAAGTACTTTGGGAGCTGTAGTTCTGCATGGAGGGATAAGCTCTATAACAGAAATTCACAGCAGGTCTTGCATGGAGGGATAAGCTCTATAACAGAAATTCACAGCAGGTCTTGCCAAACTACAATTCCCAGGGTTCTTTTGGGGAAAGGCAGTGGCGCATCTACTATGAAACTAATGAACTTAAGCTCTTTATCCTGACGAGCCTCCTCTGATGACCTTCTACCTTTCCATTGGAGAATGAACCACTCCATCTGCCATAGAATAACCGCATTGAAGAAGATAACAATGGTTACCCAGACCTCGTTGCAGGTGGGAAGGGGCTCACTGTATAGCCCATTTTCAAGGACTCCACCTGTCAGCGAGGGCATGCAGTCGAGCCCTGGTTAGCAAGCTCATTTCCCCTCCACCTTTTCTTCCTGTGAGAAAGTCTCTCCAGCTTGGGAGAGAGGTGCCATACCTAAAGACCCTTTGAATCCCCATTTCAAAGTAACTTCCCTATTGTAAATTCTGCTCTGATATCAAGGTGTGAATTCACCAGAATCCGCTCTCTCTTGATGTGGAGAGATCTCTGATGTTTTGCATTTCAAAGCGTTTACGTGTAAACATCCTAGAGTGTGCATCCTATAAAACTGACTTCCACATGTATTGTATCATTCTAACCTTTAAGTTCTCTTAGACTGCTGTACTCGTTACTTTTGGGAATAAAGCCTTTTAAAACTCTCTGCAAACGTCTGGAGTGAAGTTGATAATTCCTGAGATGCAACGGAGTCATAGAGTCTGACACCACCCCACCACCTGTTCTCTGCCATTTGGGCCTCAAAGTCCTTGCAAGGGAAGCAAGGCCCTTTGGACCTTGTTGGATGTTGCCCTATTGTTGCTAGTTATGAAGGGGCCCCCATAACAGTTCAAGCTTCAAGGTCCCAAAAATGCAGGTCCGCCATTGGGGAAAGGCCTAGTAGGTAAACTGATGTAAAACCAATCATGGCATGTGGGGTTGATATGCTATTGAGTAAAAAGGTAAAGGTCCCCTGTGCAAGCACTGGGTTATTCTTAACCCATGGGGTGACCCAGCAAGCTGGGTACTCATTTTACCAACCTTGGAAGGATGGAACGCTGAGTCAACCTTGAGCCGGCTACCTGAAACCAGCTTCCGTTGGGATTAACTTTAAGTCGTGAGCAGAGCTTGGACTGCAGTACTGCAGTTTACCACTCTGCCCCATGGGGCTCATAAAAAGCTATTTAGTACAAAGGACAAATATTTGACTTTTGGCAGCACAAAATTGTCATGACATCACAGTTTACAGAGAAGGAAATGTCAAAAAAGAGTGGCAGAACAGTCAACAGTGATCATCAAGACAGGTGTCTGTTAATCCCTACAGAATGCGCATGATTCACCACAATAATGTCACACTTCCTGAGTGTGAAAAGCACTTCAGGGATATTATAAAGAAGGTTCACGTACATATCCTGAAGCATAAAGGGTACTTGCAAAATGCTTGTCATTATGACAGGCCAGACAGAGGAGAGGGGAGGGAAAAGGGGCATTTACGTTGCAGGTCTCCTGGGGAGAGTTATTTATTTGTTATTTATACCCCACCTTTCTCCCCAAAGGGGGGATCCAAATGGGTGGCTTCCATAATTTCCTTTCCTCCATTTTATCATCACAATGATCATATGAGGTAGGTTAGGCTGAGGGTGTGTGACTGGCCCAAGGTCACCCAGCAAGCTACCACAGCAGAGTGGGGATTCGAACCTGGCGCTCTCTCAGATTCTAGCCCGACATTCTAACTACACTGCACTGCAGCACCCACCCATATGGTCCCTTGTGGTAGGACCAAGCTATGCTGTGCACTTGACTTTTCCTACAGAAGTAAACGGCATCATTTACTCATGGAAGAGAATGTGGTGGATTTGGGGATACTTCTGGGGTGGGGTCCAAACTTAACCTTTGCTGTTGAGCATCCCTGCCATCGAGAACTAGTCCACTTCTTATTTGCATAGCCATGCCTGTTTATCTACATAGTTACATGCTAGATTTTGTTTCTTGGACATAGTAATGCTAGAGAATGACTTCCATGGGTATGTTTGTGTGTGCACATGTGTGTATATGTTTGTGTTGGAAGGCTTACCTAACAACACAATTTCAATGCAAAAGCAGTGTGCTTCTGATTATACACGATTTCACGTGGCTTATTAGGTGCAGAGCTGTGGTCATGAGCTAGGCTGTCCCAAGTAGGGTTGCCAACCTCCAGGTGGTTAAGAAAACAACAGCACCAGCTCAATGAATCATGGCCAAACTATATTGCCTGGTAACTAATATAACAAAAATTTCTTCATATATATATTTTACCATTTGCAGGTTGAATCCTAAACAATAACAATTCATATATAATACCAATCAGTCCGATAGTATAAGGTAACAACAGAAAAGTCCACACTGGGAATAACAAATCCAAATTATTACAACCTGATGGCTGTTCAAGTCCCAGATTTACAATGGTACTTCTTATTAAATTCAAACAGTCCAAATTCAACAAATGATCCAAACTTGAATAAAAATCCAACTCAAAACGGCACCTCCGGATGAGTGATCGTTTCGCAATATGAATTGCTTCTTCAGTTGATTAATACTGCCTTGATGAACATTCAGTAGATTGCTTTTGTCTTGATGAACATTTCCCTTATGGATAAGTTTAATTGGGTACAAAGACCTCTGAATATATATATATATATATATATATATGTATAATATACATCACAGGCCATAACTAACAATATACAGACAAGAACTGCTCATACAAAGACGAATACCATTAATCTTACCAATAATAGACCAGCTATACCTCACGGTTCCTCAGGCTCTGCCCCGGCTGGTGGCGAATGCAACACCCGTACAGACTAAATCCCTGAACTCCAATAGCCTACACCTGGGGGTGTTGATAAGTGGATTTTAAAGGAAACAGCTCAGATCAAAATCATTATTGAGACCTGATGGAGACATCGTTTTAAATAAATGAATAAATTTCATTTCGTGTCTGTGCAATAATTTAGCTGCATCTTCTTGACAATAAGAGCGAGGTTTGTATTGCCACAGGGCAAAAAACAAAAGATCTTTGTCTGAGTGGCCTTTCTCTAGATAGTGATTGGTTAACGGAGCCTCCCGTGTAAGGGAACGTATCCTTGCCCGATGCTCACCGATGCGAATTTTTAATTGTCTCGTCGTTGAGCCGATGTATAATAAAAAA
Source organism: Euleptes europaea (assembly GCF_029931775.1). NCBI lineage: Eukaryota > Metazoa > Chordata > Lepidosauria > Squamata > Sphaerodactylidae > Euleptes > Euleptes europaea. Next base: position 85,369,035 of record NC_079320.1, read on the forward strand.
CATGGACAAAAAATTCCGTACACCACGTAGGAGGAGCTACAATTAGTAAATTGATTCAGTTTGAAAGTGAAATTTGTGCTAGAGGAACTGACTTCCTTTATTGGCAAGCAATACGGGCACATAGCACAAGAGCCGCATTTAAAGTGACCCTTTGGTTTCGACTCCGTTTTACTTTCCAAACAGTCCGTTTTTATTAAATGGTTACGCAGGGATTTGGATTTCCTTAATCCAAACACAGGAAACTCATTGCACCCGGGTACATTGTATAGAATGTGCCAGTGCTTACACACAATCTTCTGAATTTCATGGGTCAGATGATTGAACTCTAAAGAGGCAAAGATTCTTGGCTTCCTGGACTGGCTGCGTTTGGAAGTTTGTAGCAACTCATGCCTAGGAATAGTACTAGCTCGGGCTAGGGCATTCTGTGTGATCCGGGGTTGGAATCCTCTGTTCTGAAATGTATCACAAAGGTCAGAAGCTGCAGAAACAAAATCTTGTTCAAATGTAGAATTACGTTTTAATCTAAGCAGTTGACTAAAAGGTAAATTAAGTTTTAAATGGAGGGGATGATGTGAAGCAAAGTGAAGTCCTGCCCCTACATCCGTAGGTTTTTGGTATGGTTTCACAGCAGTCTTATTCTCCATGGTCCTAAAGACCATCAGATCTAAATAAGCTATAGATTGTAAATTCATAGAGCCAGTGAATTGTAAATGCGTGTTCAGAGAATTAATCCATTGAAAAATAATACCATAAGAAGATTCATTGTCCAATATACAAAAAAGATCATCAATGTACCGAACATAAAATAAAACATGATCCCGAAAGAGCAGGCTAGTCAACAACAATTCAGTCTCAAATGCCACCATATAAATATTGGCGACCGATGGGGCGCATGCTGCACCCATTGACACTCCTTGAGTCTGTAGATAAAATTGATCTTTATACCGAAAAAAATTATTCTCGAACAGAATATCAATGAGACTTAAAATGAAATGAGTCGGTACAGATAGGTCTTCTCTAGTGTCAAGTTTCTTCTCAATGATGTTTCTGACCTCTTCCAAAGGAATATTCGTATATAAAGAAGAAACGTCAAAAGTAACAAAAACGGTTGTATCAGTGAGTGGAAAATTCTCTACTCTGTTAATGAATTCACTGGAATCTTTGATGTAAGAAGATGTGCACTTGCTAAAGGGCTGTAGGAATGAATCAACGTATCTAGAAATAGGTTCGAGTAGGCTACCAATTGCTGAAATTATAGGACGGCCAGGTGGATTTATAAGCGTCTTATGTATTTTTGGTAAAGAATAGAAGATAGGTACTCTAGGAAATTTTACCATTAGAAAATCAGCTGTTGCCTTGTTGATATAATTCAAAGCTAAACCTTCGTATACTACAGTTTTGATAACATTCATTACCCTCAGTGTAGGGTCAAGACTCAAAGGAGAATAGAAAGAACGATTACTAAGTTGTCTTAAATTTTCTGAATTATAATTACTGGAGTCCAATATCACCAGGGCTCCACCCTTATCAGCAGGCATAAAAGTTAAAGATTTGTCAGCTGAAAGTTGCTCTAGGGTCTTAGACTGCTGATCTGTGAAATTACAATGATCACTGGACCATTTCCTACGATGTTCCAATTTAGCCACGTCACGAAGGACTAGGGTCTGAAAAGTATTGACCTGAAATCCAGGGTTCTTAGGAATGAAGGTGGATTTAGATCGAAATTCATTCCGAGATTGGAATGTGGATTCTTGGTCATGGAAGTATTCTTTTAATTTAATATTTCTGAAGAGTTTAAACAAATCTATCCGGGTCTGAAACCCAGAATAGCGGGGCGTAGGAACAAAGCCCAAGCCCAAATTCAATACCCTGGTTTCCTCCGGCGTAAAAGTCCGGGAGGAAAGATTTACTATGAAGCTTGTTCGGTTTGAGGTCTCCGCCGGGGACCCCGTTGAGCTCTTGGGGCATAAGGAAAATCCCGTCTGCCGGAGCGAAGATAATAGGATGACCCATAGGAACCTCCGCTAGAAATGCTGGAGCCGCCCCTTTCTTGGGATGAGCCTTCAGAGTCAGAGTTTCTATCAGCAGTAAGGCGTCCCCTAGTGGGGCGTCGCCTCCCGTCTTTATTATGCCAAAAATAAACTCGTTCTAATGCATAATCCTCCTGGTCCCTACGGAACTTCCGTTGTTTATAAGCTTCTATGTCAGCTCCATATTTAGCAATGTCTGTCTCTAATTGTTCCATTTGTTTGTTAAATTCCCCATTAGAAATAGAGGACTGGACTTCCATTTTAAGTTTATCCGCTTCCTCCTTAGTCTGTTCAGCTTCCTTTAAAGATCTTTCTATGATCAACATCATAAGGTCAATGGAGCACTTGTTCAAAATAGCCATCCACCGGTTATTGAAATCCTTATCGTTACGGTATAAAGCTGGTGCTTTTTGCACTCGTAAGCCTCTAGGTATAATATTGCTGTCTATATAGTCTGAAAGTGTTATGGTGTGTGATTCAGACCTGACATGTCTTTTTAATACATTCCAAACCTTGGACATATCAACTGATTGGATAGTATTAACATTCTTCCGTTTCGGTAACATTTTAAAAATTCTGTCCTTATCTCCGCTAGAATAGCTGAAGGTTTCTAATTTTTGAGCCATAGTATAGTAAAACTAATGAAAAACAACATGTGCTGAAACAACTAGGTTAAGAAAACAACAGCACCAGCTCAATGAATCATGGCCAAACTATATTGCCTGGTAACAAATATAACAAAAATTTCTTCATATATATTTTACCATTTGCAGGTTGAATCCTAAACAATAACAATTCATATATAATACCAATCAGTCCGATAGTATAAGGTAACAACAGAAAAGTCCACACCGGGAATAACAAATCCAAATTATTACAACCTGATGGCTGTTCAAGTCCCAGATTTACAATGGTACTTCTTATTAAATTCAATCAGTCCAAATTCAACAAATGATCCAAACTTGAATAAAAATCCAACTCAAAACGGCACCTCCGGATGAGTGATCGTTTCGCAATATGAATTGCTTCTTCAGTTGATTAATACTGCCTTGATGAACATTCAGTAGATTGCTTTTGTCTTGATGAACATTTCCCTTATGGATAAGTTACCAGGCAATATAGTTTGGCCATGATTCATTGAGCTGGTGCTGTTGTTTTCTTAACCTAGTTGTTTCAGCACACGTTGTTTTTCATTAGTTTTACTATACTATGGGTCAAAAATTAGAAACCTTCAGCTATTCTAGCGGAGATAAGGACAGAATTTTTAAAATGTTACCGAAACGGAAGAATGTTAATACTATCCAATCAGTTGATATGTCCAAGGTTTGGAATGTATTAAAAAGACATGTCAGGTCTGAATCACACGCCATAACACTTTCAGACTATATAGACAGCAATATTATACCTAGAGGCTTACGAGTGCAAAAAGCACCAGCTTTATACCGTAACGATAAGGATTTCAATAACCGGTGGATGGCTATTTTGAACAAGTGCTCCATTGACCTTATGATGTTGATCATAGAAAGATCTTTAAAGGAAGCTGAACAGACTAAGGAGGAAGCGGATAAACTTAAAATGGAAGTCCAGTCCTCTATTTCTAATGGGGAATTTAACAAACAAATGGAACAATTAGAGACAGACATTGCTAAATATGGAGCTGACATAGAAGCTTATAAACAACGGAAGTTCCGTAGGGACCAGGAGGATTATGCATTAGAACGAGTTTATTTTTGGCATAATAAAGACGGGAGGCGACGCCCCACTAGGGGACGCCTTACTGCTGATAGAAACTCTGACTCTGAAGGCTCATCCCAAGAAAGGGGCGGCTCCAGCATTTCTAGCGGAGGTTCCTATGGGTCATCCTATTATCTTCGCTCCGGCAGACGGGATTTTCCTTATGCCCCAAGAGCTCAACGGGGTCCCCGGCGGAGACCTCAAACCGAACAAGCTTCATAGTAAATCTTTCCTCCCGGACTTTTACGCAGGAGGAAACCAGGGTATTGAATTTGGGCTTGGGCTTTGTTCCTACGCCCCGCTATTCTGGGTTTCAGACCCGGATAGATTTGTTTAAACTCTTCAGAAATATTAAATTAAAAGAATACTTCCATGACCAAGAATCCACATTCCAATCTCGGAATGAATTTCGATCTAAATCCACCTTCATTCCTAAGAACCCTGGATTTCAGGTCAATACTTTTCAGACCCTAGTCCTTCGTGACGTGGCTAAATTGGAACATCGTAGGAAATGGTCCAGTGATCATTGTAATTTCACAGATCAGCAGTCTAAGACCCTAGAGCAACTTTCAGCTGACAAATCTTTAACTTTTATGCCTGCTGATAAGGATGGAGCCCTGGTGATATTGGACTCCAGTAATTATAATTCAGAAAATTTAAGACAACTTAGTAATCGTTCTTTCTATTCTCCTTTGAGTCTTGACCCTACACTGAGGGTAATGAATATTATCAAAACTGTAGTATACGAAGGTTTAGCTTTGAATTATATCAACAAGGCAACAGCTGATTTTCTAATGGTAAAATTTCCTAGAGTACCTATCTTCTATTCTTTACCAAAAATACATAAGACGCTTATAAATCCACCTGGCCGTCCTATAATTTCAGCAATTGGTAGCCTACTCGAACCTATTTCTAGATACGTTGATTCATTCCTACAGCCCTTTAGCAAGTGCACATCTTCTTACATCAAAGATTCCAGTGAATTCATTAACAGAGTAGAGAATTTTCCACTCACTGATACAACCGTTTTTGTTACTTTTGACGTTTCTTCTTTATATACGAATATTCCTTTGGAAGAGGTCAGAAACATCATTGAGAAGAAACTTGACACTAGAGAAGACCTATCTGTACCGACTCATTTCATTTTAAGTCTCATTGATATTCTGTTCGAGAATAATTTTTTTCGGTATAAAGATCAATTTTATCTACAGACTCAAGGAGTGTCAATGGGTGCAGCATGCGCCCCATCGGTCGCCAATATTTATATGGTGGCATTTGAGACTGAATTGTTGTTGACTAGCCTGCTCTTTCGGGATCATGTTTTATTTTATGTTCGGTACATTGATGATCTTTTTTGTATATTGGACAATGAATCTTCTTATGGTATTATTTTTCAATGGATTAATTCTCTGAACACGCATTTACAATTCACTGGCTCTATGAATTTACAATCTATAGCTTATTTAGATCTGATGGTCTTTAGGACCATGGAGAATAAGACTGCTGTGAAACCATACCAAAAACCTACGGATGTAGGGGCAGGACTTCACTTTGCTTCACATCATCCCCTCCATTTAAAACTTAATTTACCTTTTAGTCAACTGCTTAGATTAAAACGTAATTCTACGTTTGAACAAGATTTTGTTTCTGCAGCTTCTGACCTTTGTGATACATTTCAGAACAGAGGATTCCAACCCCGGATCACACAGAATGCCCTAGCCCGAGCTAGTACTATTCCTAGGCATGAGTTGCTACAAACTTCCAAACGCAGCCAGTCCAGGAAGCCAAGAATCTTTGCCTCTTTAGAGTTCAACCATCTGACCCATGAAATTCAGAAGATTGTGTGTAAGCACTGGCACATTCTATACAATGTACCCGGGTGCAATGAGTTTCCTGTGTTTGGATTAAGGAAATCCAAATCCCTGCGTAACCATTTAATAAAAACGGACTGTTTGGAAAGTAAAACGGAGTCGAAACCAAAGGGTCACTTTAAATGCGGCTCTTGTGCTATGTGCCCATATTGCTTGCCAATAAAGGAAGTCAGTTCCTCTAGCACAAATTTCACTTTCAAACTGAATCAATTTACTAATTGTAGCTCCTCCTACGTGGTGTACGGAATTTTTTGTCCATGTTTTTTATTATACATCGGCTCAACGACGAGACAATTAAAAATTCGCATCGGTGAGCATCGGGCAAGGATACGTTCCCTTACACGGGAGGCTCCGTTAACCAATCACTATCTAGAGAAAGGCCACTCAGACAAAGATCTTTTGTTTTTTGCCCTGTGGCAATACAAACCTCGCTCTTATTGTCAAGAAGATGCAGCTAAATTATTGCACAGACACGAAATGAAATTTATTCATTTATTTAAAACGATGTCTCCATCAGGTCTCAATAATGATTTTGATCTGAGCTGTTTCCTTTAAAATCCACTTATCAACACCCCCAGGTGTAGGCTATTAGAGTTCAGGGATTTAGTCTGTACGGGTGTTGCATTCGCCACCAGCCGGGGCAGAGCCTGAGGAACCGTGAGGTATAGCTGGTCTATTATTGGTAAGATTAATGGTATTCGTCTTTGTATGAGCAGTTCTTGTCTGTATATTGTTAGTTATGGCCTGTGATGTATATTATACATATATATATATATATTTTTTCAGAGGTCTTTGTACCCAATTAAACTTATCCATAAGGGAAATGTTCATCAAGACAAAAGCAATCTACTGAATGTTCATCAAGGCAGTATTAATCAACTGAAGAAGCAATTCATATTGCGAAACGATCACTCATCCGGAGGTGCCGTTTTGAGTTGGATTTTTATTCAAGTTTGGATCATTTGTTGAATTTGGACTGATTGAAT